>NW_011495041.1:8093717-8114653 GCF_000754665.1 Bison bison bison
ATTTTGGAGCCCCCAAAAATAAAGTCTGACACTGTTTCCCCATCTATTTCCCATGAAGTGATGGGACCAGATGCCATGATCTTGGTTTTCTGAATGTTGAGCCTTAAGCCAACTTTTTCATTCTCCACTTTCACTTTCATCAAGAGGCTTTTTAGTTCCTCTTCACTTTCTGCCATCAGGGTGATATCATCTGCATATCTGAGGTTATTGATATTTCTCCTGGCAATCTTGATTCCAGCTTGTGCTTCTTCCAGCCCAGCATTTCTCATGATGTACTCTGCATGGAACTTAAATAAGCAGGGTGACAAGATACAGCCTTGATGTACTCCTTTTCCTATTTGGAACCAGTCTTTTGTTCCATGTCCAGTTCTAACTGTTGCTTCCTGACCTGCATATAGGTTTCTCAGGAGGCAGGTCAGGTGGTCTAGTATTCCCATCTCTTTCAGAACTTTCCACAGTTTATTGTGATCCACACAGTCAAAGGCTTTGGCATAGTCAATAAAGCAGAAATAGATGTTTTTCTGGAACTCTCTTGCTTTTTTGATGATCCAGCAGATGTTGGCAATTTGATCTCTGGTTCCTTTGCCTTTTCTTAAAACCAGCTTGAACATCAGGAAGTTCACAGTTCACATATTGCTGAAGCCTGGCTTGGAGAATTTTGAGCATTACTTTACTAGCATGTGAGATGAGTGCAATTGTGCGGTAGTTTGAGCATTCTTTGGCATTGCCTTTCTTTGGGATTGGAATGAAAACTGACCTTTTCCAGTCCTGTGGCCACTGCTGAGTTTTCCAAATTTGCTGGCATATTGAGTGCAGCACTTTCACAGTATCATCTTCCAGGATTTGGAATAGCTCCACTGGAATTCCATCACCTCCACTAGCTTTGTTTGTAGTGATGCTTTCTAAGGCCCACTTGACTTCACATTCCAGGATGGCTGGCTCTAGGTCCGTGATCACACCATTGTGATTATCTTGGTCGTGAAGATGTTTTTTGTACAGTTCTGTGTATTCTTGCCACCTCTTCTAAATATCTTCTACTTCTGTTAGGTCCATAGCATTTCTGTCCTTTATCGAGCCCATCTTTGCATGAAATGTTCCTTTGGTATCTCTAATTTTCTTGAAGATATCTCTGGACTTTCCCATTCTGTTTTTTTCCTCTATTTCTTTGCATTTATTGCTGAGGAAGGCTTTCTTATATTTCCTTGCTATTCTTTGGAACTCTGCATTCAGATGCTTATATCTTTCCTTTTCTCCTTTGCTTTTCACTTCCCTTCTTTTCACAGCTATTTGTAAGGCCTCCTCAGACAGTCATTTTGCTTTTTTGCATTTCTTTTCCATGGGGATGGTCTTGATCCCTGTCTCCTGTACAATGTCAAGAACCTCATTCCATAGTTCATCAGGCACTCTCTCTATCAGATCTAGTCCCTTAAATCTATCTCTCACTTCCACTGTATAATCATAAGGGATTTGATTTAGATCATACCTGAATGATCTAGTGGTTTTCCCTACATTCTTCAATTTCAGTCTGAATTTGGCAATAAGGAGTTCATGATCTGAGCCACAGTCAGCTCCCGGTCTTGTTTTTGCTGAGTCTATAGAGCTTCTCCATCTTTGACTGGAAATAATATAATCAATCTGATTTCAGTGTTGATCATCTGGTGATGTCCATATCGTCCAAAATATATATATAAATAGGTGACTAATAAGGACCTACTGTACAGCACAGGGAACTCTGCTCAATACTCTGTAATGGCCTATATAGAAAAATAATCTAAAAGAGTGGATATATATGTGTGTATAACTGATTTACTTTGCTGTATACCTGAAAATAACACAATATTTTGTGTTAACACAAACAACACAATTGTGAAAATAACACAATAACACAGTACCATTGTAAATGAACTATGCAGCAATAAAAATTATATTTAAAAAGTGTAAAAGTTTTGTGTCTAAGACCTCAATTGTCTAATGCCCTGAATATTGTATTTCAGTGTCTCTACTCAGTTCATTTTTTTATCATAGAAATATTTTCTTAAAATGCTCTGATAAATGCTATGCTATCCAAACATTTACTCTTCTGTATGAAGTAAAGCTCTACTTTACTCTCTAGGAAAAGAGGAGTCCAGAGATGTTTCAGCCAGGAAAGAACAAGCGTAGATTTGAATTTTGAAATATTACATTTGAAACCCTGAGGACGACATCAAAATGTCCTTTATTTTCTCATATGTAAAATAAGAAGATCAGGAACAGGTTTCTACAGGAGGTGTGACAAGCTGCTCAGGAGGAGTGAACAGAATCTAACTACAGGGTATGGGGCAAAGGTGTTCCTGGCTTCAGGAACCAGTGTGTGCAAGGCATTGACCAGGAAAAGCAAAAGATGCCCATTGAGAAAAGTCAGGGTCTGTGGCTGGAGATTGGTGTGGAAAGGGAGAGAGGGAGAAGCACTTGAAAGCCTGTACACAATCTTCTGAGCAATTTGGATTTTATTCTGCAGGTGAATTTCATCTACAACAAGTTTTAGAAACTTGTCATTTGTCTGGCCCCAATTGAAAGATGGATTGGAGAAGAGCAATCCTGCAAGTTAAGTCCTGTGTATCTTTTCTTCTCAGCTCTCAAAATCCAAGACTCATTTAGAGCCTCAAAGGCTCCTCAAATGTGACTGCTCTTCTCCATCCACTCCTGGTCTAGGTCCTTGTTGTAATGTACATGAAGTAAAGTTGACACACGAAGTCAACATACTAGATTTATCCCTTCCCAAACCGTGTGTCCTCTGGAATCTGTTCCCCGTGTTCGCCAGAGAGTTCACAGCCAGAAATGTTCGCTGCAGGTATCTCCAGTGGCACCTCATCTCCTACAGAATCAACTCCGTTTTCTTTCTTCTTCCTTTTTTAACAATTTATTTTATTGGAGTATAGTTGATTTACAATGTCATATTAGTTTCTGCTGTATGGTGAAATGGTTCAGTTATACGCACATGTACATTCTTTTTCATATTCTTTTCCATTATGGTTTACCACAGGATATTGGATGTAGTTCTCTGTGCTATATAGCAGGACCTTATTGTTTAGCCATTCTATATATATAACAGCTTGCCTCTATATAGAACAGTGTCTATTCTACATCTAACCATCTTCTAATCCCAAACTCCCAACCCATCCACCTCCGGTTCCCCCTCCATCTTGGCAACCACAAGTCTGTTCTGTATGTCTGTGTTTCTGTGTCTTAGAAGAGTTCACTTGAGTCGTACTTTAGATTCCACATATAAGAGATACTATACAGTATTTGCCTTTCTCCTTCTGACTTACTTCACCTAGTAGGATCATCTTTAGCTCTATCTGTGTTGCTACACATGGCATTATTTCATTCATTTTTATGGCTGCGTTTTTTGTACCACATCTTCTTTTGCCATTCATCTACTAGTGAACATTTAGGTGGTTTCCATGTCTTGGCTTTTGTGAACAGTGCTGCTAGAAACAAAGGGGTGCATGTATCTTTTTGCATTACAGTTTTGTCGATGTATGCCCAGGAGTAGGATTGCTGGATTATATGGTGACTTCATATAATACAACTTTCAGTCTTTGAAGTACCTCCATACCTTTCTCCATAGTGGCTGCTCCAATTTACATTCCCACCATCAGCATAGGAGGGTTCCCCTCCAGAACTCGTTCTTCCTAGATTTTTTTTTTAATGATAGCCATTCTGACCAATGTGAAGTGGTAACTTCCTGCATAATTTTAATTGGCATTTCTCTAATTAGCGATGTTGAGCATCTTTTCCTGTGCCTGTTGGCCGTCCATACAATTCCATTTTCTTAGTCTACTCCCCCAGACTTTCCAGGTGATGAGCTAAGGGATGTAAGAGGCAGTACCACCAACAGCTCTACGAGGTCGTGACTGGAGTCCCATGCATCGCAATCACTCCACGTCCCCTAGGAGTGTGCAGAGGACTAATTCTCTCCACTTACTTTGTCAGCAGTGTTGGCCCAGAGCCACAGATGTCATCCCTTCTGGCTTTATCCTGGGAGTGATATCCTGCTGGGTTGGTGCTGCCCCCAGAACACTAAGATAGAGTCCCCAGAAGCCTTTCAGTACTTTCCCGGTGTGACCATTCCCCATCCACAGCTGTGATTAGCAAGCACATCCTGCCAGAGGGCAGGAATCCAGACCTTCTCTTCTCCATTTTTCTCTATCCCCAGAAAGGTTAGGCAGAGCCAAGAAGAATCATGGAGCCCTGGTTAAATTCACATCCTTCAGAGTCAGGCTACTCTGTGTTCTAATCCCGACTCTGCCGGTCAGTGGGTATGTGGTCTAAGGCTACTTTACTAAATTCCACGGTTTGTGTTTTGTTTTTCTCATGTCTGTAGAATCAATGATATCAACTGGGGAAAACATTATCTTAAGTTTTACACGAGATGATGCATGTAAAGCGTTCGGCACTGTACCTGAAACAAGTTAGGACTCAGTACACTCAAATAATTGATACACTGAGGCACCCTTTTCATAGAGACATCATCACACACATATACACACAAGGAACCATGGGAGAAGGGAAAAAGAATTCTCAAACTGTTAATGACTAATAATCTATTAATCTATTTAATAGCAGATCTGCTCGTGGCTCTGTTCATGTAAAGAGTGTGGAATAATCCTGCCTATTTTTCTTTTGGAGTGATCCTTTTAGAAAATACATTTTTATGTCTGAATACATTGAAATTCATACAGAACAGCACTTAAATCATAAGACATTCTCCTACCTTTTTCATTTCCTTGTTTGCAAGAATATGTAAGTACACTAACATTGACCTAATAAATTTCCATTTTAAATTGTTTTCACCCTGTATACAAAACAAATTTTTTAAAAAGATTTGCTATTGTAAATACAAAAAGGAATGCAATATATAATAAATAATATGTTGGAGGGGACTTCCCTGGCATTACAGTGATTAAGACTTCAGCTTCCAATGCAGCAGGTGCAGTTTGAACTCTGTTCTGGAGTTTCAATTCCACATGCCTTGTGGCCAAAAAACCAAAACAGAAGCAATACTGTAACAAATTCAATAAAGACTGTAAAAAATGGCCCACATCAAAATAAATTATTTTTAAAATTAATATGAAGGACCTCATTAAACAAATTCTTGGGCCTGGAAAGCTAGTGATTTTTAATTTGGGATAGATAATTTGCTTCTCAAATATTTCTTTATTTCAAATAGGATAAGAATACCAGCCATCTTGGCTTTGTTGATCCCCATTTCTAATGACACTTTACAAGTACATTGTTATTATTGCTGTTGTTGTTGTTTAGTTGCTAAGTCATGTCCGACTCTTTCCCACTCCATGGACGATAGCCCATCAGGCTCCCCTGTCCATAGGATTTCCCAGGCAAGAATACTGGAGTGGGTTGCCATTTCCTTCTCCAGGGCTCTTTCCTGAGTCTCCTGCTTGGCAGACAAATTCTTTACCACTGATACACCTGTGAAGCCCACAGGGTACATTGCTTTCTGCCATTCACCCACCTACCGTGACCTGCTCTGGTCCTGCTTGCTTGTTGCACCAAACGCCAAACAAGTTGGTGCTGCAACCTTTCTAGTACTTTTCCAGCAACCACTTCTGATCCATAAATTACAGTCATAGGTTATCCTTTCTTCCCCTGAAATATTGTGAGAAACCATTACATAAATGCTGTTTGAGTTCCTTCATGGATGGATGCTATATATAAAGCAAAATTATTAGCTTTGTATTTCAAACCTGAACCACAGGACATACCAACAGTACAGAAGCAGGCACTTCTCTCCGACACCAACGGATGATTTATCATCTCTTCCCTACTACTTTCAGCTTTCTATATAGATTTAGATTTTCCTATCTGAATGATCTTGGTCAATTGGTAATTTAGATTTCTCAGCAGATGTCACGTAAGTCTAGCCTAAATACTTTTTAGATGTAAGTTAAATCTGTGGCATTGCACATAGAGGTCAGTGCTTCCATGATAATCTAAAATGATAAAGAAGTCAAGACCATATGTTTTAATAAATAGTAAAATACAGTCTCAATTTTTCATCATTATTTATTTGGCCTTATCTAAATAGGGGCCCCTTTCGGAGAAGGCAATGGCAACCCACTCCAATACTCTTGCCTGGAAAATCCCATAGATGGAGGAGCCTGGTAGGCTGCAGTCCATGCGGTCGCTAAGAGTCAGACACAACTGAGCAACTTCACTTTCACTTTCATGCATTGGAGAAGGAAATAGCAACCCACTCCAGTGTTCTTGCCTGGAGAATCCCAGGGATGGGGGAACCTGGTGGGCTTCTGTCTATGGGGTCGCACAGAGTCGGACATGACCTGAAGCGACTTAGCAGCAAATAGGAGCCCTTTTAGTTATATGTAGAGCTGAAGAACATATTATTTCTACTTTGTTAATCATAAATGCCTATATTTTTGCAGTATGCCTTGTGCATGAGTTAAATGGACACATAAAACCTAAGTGAGTCATCTCACACTTTGTCTTGGATCGTGCATATAAACGCAACTTGATGGCTATGATTTTGTTGCTTGGTCAGCCATCTCTGTTAGCTAGCCTTTCCTACCAACTAACACTCAAGTTATTTATCATGTATTACAGACTGTGTGAGCTTTGCCTGGAGGCTCAGTGGTAAAGAATCCACCTGCAATACAGGAGACACAGGAGACCTGGGTTTGATCCCTGTGACAAGAAGATCCCCTAGAGGAGGAAATGGCAACCGGCTCCAGTATTCTTGCCTGGAGAATCCCATGGACAGAGGAACCTGGCGGGCTACGGTCCATGGGGTCTCAAAGAGTCAGACACGACTGAGCGACTGAGCACTCAAACACACAGACTGCATGTTTGTATCCTCCCCCTAAAATCCATATGTTGAAACTTTAACCTCCAGTGGGATGGTATTTGGAGACTAAGGACAACGGGGGGTCAATGGGATTAGTACCCTTGTAGGAAGAAGCACAGAGTTTTCTTCCTCTCTCTCTCTTATTTCACTTTTGAGGACGCGACAAGAAGACAGCCATCTACAATCCAGGAGTAGGGTGCTCTACCAGAACCTGACCCTACTGACACCTACTGTCTCCAACCTCCAACCTACAGAGCTGTAAGAAATAATTGTGTTGTTTAACATGAAGAATAGGGTGTTTCTGCAATGTCAGCCCAAACTGACTGAGACAGCATGGTAGGGAAGGTTCTGTATAAAAGCACTTTATCACCTGTCCACATTGACTCCCCTCCTCTCCCCACCATGCAACTTGAACATTTCAAGATTTCTTGAATCAGATCATTGAACAACATAGTTTCTTCATCTGGAATGCCATTGTCTGCCCTTTTTCCTTTTACCCAGGAAATTCATATCCATACTTTGAATTATAGCACAAATATCAATGATTCTGTGAAGAGTTTCCTAATTTCTGAGGACAGAGTTTATCTCTTCCCTCTCTTCCTGTAGCACTTTTTCAATATTCTGTTTCCTTTTGCTACATTATATAGAAAAATATTTACTGACACATCTATCTTCCAGTTTGAAAGGTAAAGCATATTTATCAGGAGACAAAAAATCTTTTTTATGTATGTATACTTTTGGAAACATGCTTGGCACACAGCACATAAAATATTATTGATTGATTGGGTAGGATAGATGATAATAATTATTCATTTGATTGGCAGAATGGCAGAACTTTAAATAAGAAACATTTAAAATACAGAAAAATTGTGAGAAAAAGGAAAGGGATTCAGTAGTTCCCCAATGAGAAAAACACACAGTGCATACTTTATAGTAAAATAAAATTGAGTATACATTCACTGACCACATATCATGTGTAAAGTGCCAAACAAAGAATGGGAATCACAAAGACTAAAAGAATATTGTCTCTAAATTCGTAGAATGCATAAACTGTTGGAATGTATTAAAATAAGATTGGTTTTCATTTGAGTTTATCATTAAAGGTATATTTGATTAAAAAAAATAATGTTCTTAAAAATGACACATGCAGAAAATTTAAAACCTATATTCACTCTAACTGGTCTCCTCAACATGTTACATTCCACATCACTTTTTCTTAGATTAGCTATAAATCACTTTTAGCAAGGATGACAACCTGGAATTTAACTTCTTTCTGCCTTCACTAATTCTACAAAATAGACATGCTGCAGCGGACTGACTACCAGAAATGTAGGAAAAGGAAGTAACTAGAAAGATTGCAATTGTCCATGAACTAAGTAAGTACCAAGACTAGCTGGATCTACACGGATAGAGTAACTCAATACATAAGACAAAACATAAAACAGTAATAAGTCCTTTGGAGATTTTCTTTCTCTGGTTCTAACCCAGTCAGTTTTTGGGGTGAACAAATCTCAGAGGACTCTTGAATAAAGTACATGGACAAATAAATGTGTTTCCAGTATTTATTCTCACCCATTTCATCTTTAACAATAAGACATTTTAGGATTTCTCTAGTAGTTCAGTAGCTAAGACTCTGAGCTCCCAATGCAGGGGACCCAAGTTTGATCCCTGGCCAGGAAACTAGATCTCACATGACACAACTAAGATGCCGCAGTCAAATAAATAAAGAAACAATAAGAAACTTTAGTTCTGAATTTAGAAGCATACTGATGTAAGTCTGGGGACATCCAGGAGTACATGGTGAAAGACAGCTGTGACTCTGCAGCTCAAGATATCCAAAGCACTTAACCCAGGAGAGCACAGGGCATGCTTCATGCATTTATAATTTTTGCCAACTATCTCCCCACCTAAAACAATTTTTGGATGCAGCTACTAACATGAAATCATATTAAAATAAATTAAAAATTAAATTAATAAAGAAATCATTTACTAGGAAAAAGAGATGTACCAAGTGCATTTGCTAAGTTGGTTCAGTCGTGTCCAGCTCTTTGCGACCCTATCGACTGTAGTCCACCAGGCTCCTGTGTCCATGGCATTTCCCAGGCAAGAATACTGGTCGTCATGCCCACCTCCAGGGGATCTTCCTGATTGAGGGATCAAACACACATCTCTTACATCTCCTTAATGAACAAGAGATGTACCAAGTAGCTCACAACATTTTATTGTTCAAAGAGTGTCAATTTTAATTCTGGAACTCCTAAAAGACAAAGCAAAAAGAATGCTGTACTCTAATGCATTCATTCTGTCAGATTCAAAGAAATGAGATTTCCTGAGAAGCAAATTACATTCCCAGAAAACAAGGTACTCCCCCCAAAATTAAGACATTTATCACATAACTCCTATAATGAGAGACAGGAGACTCATAATAGATCCTATTATCCATTGCAGTTTTGTAAAAGATCCAAAGCGTCTGATGAAAAGGGGTGTTTCTTAAATTGAAAGTGAAAGTATTAGTCACTCAGTTGTGTCCAACTCTTTGCAACCCCATGAAGTGTAGCTCACAGGCTCCTCTGTCCATGGGATTCTCAGGCAAGAATACTGGAGTAGGTTGCCATTCCTTTCTCCATGGGATCTTCCCAACCTAGAGATCAAATCCAAGTCTTCCACACTGCAGGCAGATTCTTTACCATCTGAGACACCAGAGAAGTTTATTGATCTTGTATAGAAGCCAATCTACTCAAGTTCTCCTCTTCTCATTTGGGCACAATATTTAAAATGTTTAACAATGGAATGGCATGGGCCTTGGTCTTGATGCAGAGCCTAAGGATCTAAGAATCCTTTTGTGTCAGGATTATTCCTTTTATTTGATGCATTGTGGGCATACCCTGGGGTCCCCAGGGAAGGTCTTTGATTGCAGGGACTTTGCTCAGGGGGTTGAATACACTGATTATTTTTTTAATTAATTAATTTATTTTAATTGGAGGCTAGTTACTTTACAATATTGTGGTGGTTTTTATCAACTGGAGAGAAGTGTTTTCATATTTTAACAGTTGGTGTGTCCAGACCTTTACACATAGCTCTGCGTGTTACTCTAGAATGGAATATGAAGCACTACCTGCCTCCAGAAGAGAAAATAAATCATGAATTCAAAACCTCTTGCCTAAGTCCTGCACTCAAACAATTTTTAGGTGATGGCTGACTGTGATTTTCATTTCGGTGCTCCCAGGTAAATTCTCAAGTGCAGCTGCCACTCATGAACTCCCCCATCCAGGAGTGTGGCTGTAAAGCTTTAAATAAAATAACATTTTGCAGAAGGTAAAGGTTCACTGACTTCTTTTTTCAATTTGTATTAGAGAGCAGCTCAAGATCCTGACCTGGAGGTGACAGGTGGCAGGTGGCAGGTGGCAGGTGGCAGTGTCACAATCTAAGAATATATGTCTTTTCCATCCTCCTTATTTGGGTCAAATGTGCCAACTGGATGAAGAGCTACACACTTTCTATGTTGCACAAGTAGCTCAGAAAACTTGAAATGATCAGTTTTCCTGAGAGTCACCTTTTCTCTTTAAATCTCTATAACGTTGAGTTGCACAGAATATAAGTGACTTCAGTTGTTCATTTGCAAAAACAATTACACAGACACTACTGTTTGATTTAATCTGATGCTTCATGTTACTACCAGGCAGTGACACTGGATGTCATTGATAGCAACTTTTTAAAAGAACAACCCAAAAGAAGAGGTAAATCATATTTCTGACTGGAATAACCTAGTACTACATTAGAGAGCTCAACTTGTGAAACTAAACTCAACCTCCTCCCTCCCCAGTCGGTTAGCACAACCCCAAGTTCCTCATTTTTAACAAGTTCTGGGCACTCTTAAGTGAGAATCAAATTCAGAGAAGAGAGTAACCCATAAGAGATGCTCTGCTATTATTTAAGGATGTTGAGGTTGGATGGGGGTACAAATATAGAACCACACATGCACAAACATGGGTTACTAATAGTAAGCATCTCACCACAGATAGAAGTTTGCAAAGAGATGGGGTCACTGGGCTGGCTTCCAAGAGATTTTATAAAGTTTTGCTTTGTTGGTTATTTAACATTATTCCCTGGTGTCTCAGTTGGTAAAGAACCTGCCTGCAATGCAGGAGACTTGGGTTTGATCCCTGGGTTTGAAAGATGCCCTGGAGCAGAGCATGTCAACCCCCTCCAGTATCCTCACCTGGAGAATCCCCATGGACAGAGGAGCCTGGTGGGCTACAGTCCATGAGGTGGCAAAGAGTCGGACACGACTGAGTGACGAAGCAGAGGTGCTGATCCTTAGACTGAAAACAGTTATGCTCTGGCTATCCTGTCTTTTAACCAAACAGATGTCAACCAGGTTCTCAAGGATTATGTTCAAAACAAAGCTAGCAATCCCAAGGAAAACAGAAATGAAACTGACATGTAATCTGAAACACTGGATTGGCCAGTCATGTTAGGTATCAACATTTGAGAGTATGATTTAAGATGATAGTGGTAACTCTTTAGGTGCTTTCTTCAAATTGTGAAAGAAAAGCCAACATCTGTTTAAGGCTTGAGACTGAAATGTGGGTGAACAATTAGGATGAGAGTAAAAGATATTGGGGTATTGATGGCAGCAGATGCCTGAGGAATAAAGAGCCCAGCGAGAAGCGGAGTGGCCCAGGCAAAGGGAAGGAGGACCCGGCTGCCATGAGGGGCCCTCAGCTGGGAAACCAGGGAGGGGCCAACACCAAAATGGAGGCAGAAAAACATAATTTCATGGAAGGTGGAAAAAGAAATTATTTAGTGTGTGGGCAACAGTTGCAGGTCTATGAAAGTTATTTACAAGCTTTTGATGTAAAATATTCTATAGAGATATAGGGGCAGAGTCAGAGCATTAGTGGTAAATAGAACAGACAGTTGGGAAGAGAAAACAATGTCTATACATCATAAGTTCATTAGATCAAAATGTGCTTTCATCAAAAATGAATTCAGAGCAAGAGAGCATTGGATTGGGAGTCTGACTGCCAAGGATAGAAGTGTGGCCACAGCATGGACAAGGTGCCTGAAAATCTGCTTAAATATCCGAGTTCTCACCCACAAGTCAGAACCACCACACAGGGCGCACGCTCAGTTGCTTCAGTCCTGTCTGATTCTTTTCGATTCCATGGACTGTAGCCCACTGGGTTCCTCTGTCCATTAGACTCTCCAGGCAAGAATACTGGAGTGGATTGCCATGCCCTCCTCCAGGGAATCTTCCCAACCCAGGGATCAAACCCACATCTTTTGTGTCTCCTGCATTGCAGGTGGACTCTTTACCCCTGAGCCACCAGGGAAGCCCCCCACACAGGGTAGATATGAGGATTAAGTAAGTGTATATGAAGCACTTAATACAATGTCAGGCATAGCTTTCCCTACAGTGAATGTTACACAATTGTTTGGTATCATCATTATCACCATCATCACTGATATTATTAAATGAAAAATAGTAAGATTTAATTAGAGAGCAAGTGCTCCAGTTTAATTCAGTAAATGTTTTTTTTTTCTAGCACTTTATGGATGCAATTATTATAATCAGTTATGGGAAGATGATTAAAATCGGTCTTTGGGCTCAATTCATTTTTGTAGTTCAATCAGTCCATCAGCAAACATTTACTGAATGTCTACATATACTAGACATTGTATGTGGCAGAGCATGGAAATCATAATAGAGTGTGACTCAAACAGAATGTGGTTAGAGCCATGATAGAGAAACACACAAGTGCTATGGGACCATAGAGGGTGGTAGTAGTTTGAAAGTGTTCTGAACACTTTGTAAAAGACTCAAAGGAAACCAACCAAGAGATTACCTAAAGGCTGCAGGCTGGCCATTTGACCAGAACTTACTGAGTGTTTATAACCAGTTCGATTATAAACCTAACCTGATCAGTGGGTAGAAGCTGTGCAGAAGGTAAATATTGTGAACGCCATCCCTCAAGAAGTCTAATCTCAAGGCTATGTGTGTGTGTGTGTGTGTGTGTGTGTACATGGGTAGCATCTATATGGATCTTTGACGATAGGCAATAATATACAGCAATCTGAAAACAAATGCGCCAAAGGAGACATATCAAGGTGCAGCTAGTATGCAGATTTATTAGTGGAGAAAGGGCTAGAGGATGATAAAAAGACTGGACATTCTGAGGGGCTAGTGGTCCAGGCAGGGTTGGCAGATGGTGCAGTGGTAAAGAGTCCACCTGACAATGCAAGACACTCAGGAGATGCAGGTTCGGGCACTGGGTCGGGAAGATCTCCTAGAGGAGGGCATGGCAACCCACTCCAGTATTCTTGCTTGGAGAACCCAATGGACAGAGGAGCCTGGCGGGGTTCCAGTCTGTGGAGTCACAAAGAACTGGACATGACTGAGTGACTGAGCATGTAATGGTACAGAACATACATGTGTGGACTGAGTAGTCTGACTTGTTTTGCAATTTGTGAGTATTAAAGATCTTGAAAAGGAAGGCACATTATCAGAAGCATTTGGGGAAGATTATTCTAAGTTCATTAGGAAAGGGATGGTGGAAGGAGAGTGGCCCATCAGGCTGTAACTATAATCCTGGTGAAAAAGGATGAAGCGGTTAACCTGGGGCAGGGCTTAGGAAGACCATGAAGGGGTGATGAGTGACTGTTTAGTGATTGGGAGGCTTTATAATGATGACACACAGCTATCAAAGTTATCTAGTGTACAACACAAATCTTACATGTACTATATTTAAATGGTAGTGGAATATATGAATCATTGCCTTAAAGACTATTACTCTCTTTACATGATATACTTTTTTATTTTTTAATAGACTTTCATTTTTGGAGCAGTTTTAGTTTAACAGCAAAATTGAGCAAAAGCTAGGGCTTCCCTGATAGCTCAGTTGGAAAAGAATCTGCCTGCAGTGCAGGAGACCCCAGTTCGATTCCTGGGTCAGGAAGATTCCCCAGAGAAGGGAAAGGCTACCCACTCCAGTATTCTGGCCTGGAGGAGTCCATGGACTGTATACTCCAGGGGGTTGCAAAGAGTCAGACATGACTGAGCAACTTTCACTTTCACTTTACAGAGGTTTCCGGGTACCCTCATCCCCAGCGTGTATGGCCTCCCTCACTATCAAGATTCCCCATCGGAATGGTACACTTGTTATTAATAAAATCAATAACCTGCATTGACACATCAATTGCCTAGAGTCTGTAGTTTGCATTAAGGCTCACTGTTGGTGTTGTACATTCTATGAGTTTTGGCAAATGCATAGGTAACGTATATCCATTTTTATAATCATTGTAGGATCATACAGAATAGTTTCACTATCCTAAATATAATGTATATAGATGGTCTCCAACTTAAAATTGTTTATGATTTTTTAACTTTACAATAGTGTGAAGGCAATTCAGTATGACCGGTACTTTGAATTGTGATCTTTTGATCTTTTCTTGGGCTAGTGATATGTGGTATGATCCTCTCTTGTGACGCTGCAAAACGAGCCACAGTTTCCAGTCATGAGAAATAACTAGCACACTTATGTCCACTGTGTACCCAGACAACTCTTCTGATTTTCACTTTCAGGGCAGTATTCAATAAGTTACATGAGATACTCAACACTGTTTTGTAAAATAATCTGTGCATTAGATGGTGCTGCCCAACTATAGGCTAGTGGATGTGTTCTGAGCACATTTAAGGTTGGCTGTGTTAAGCCTATGTTTCATAGGATAGGTATATTAAAGACATTTCGACTTAACATGGTTTATCAGGATATAACCTAATACACATGAGGAGGATCTGTACTTTTAAAGCAGAATGCATTTTTTTTTAATTTACTAAAATTTGGAGCACATATCTATGAGTGATTTTAAAGTTGAACACACTCCTAGAAATTTCCAAGAAACTTTCTGTGGAAACACGTTTTCCAGTAGTCTGTAATCATCCACAGTCTGCTTTGTATCCCGCACAGAAATATTTAAGTGTGTTGATGATATTCATTTTCACTTGCAATCTGGTTTAACTGGCAACTGGCAAAATCAGTTAAAATTAAGAAGATAGATATTTTGAGCTAAACTACAAACAATTTTGCGGGAAATAGAACGTGATAACTAAATTGCTATCATTCAAGCCTTGGTCTCTGAGAGCTGAATAATAGAGAATTAAAGAGGCTGTAACTTCTCTGTAGACAACGAAGCAAAACTACACTGGTTCTCTATGAGCATCCGAAATGTCCCCCAGACATCTTACAGATGCATGAAGAAAGTTAGTGCTAAAACAAACAGGATTGTCAGTCATCTCAACCCTTCATATGTTATGCAGGAATTTCTCCCTGAACTCTACCAGAGCCTATGAGAATATCTTCGTTAACATGCACATTTAATTTATCACTGTATGCATTTCACACAAGTGTACTAGATCGTTAATCTGAACCAGCTTTAGCAGTTAATAGAAAGATTTGGTGTGTCAGTCAAGCAGAGTGTCTTTAAATTTAACTATTATTCAGACTTTGGAATCTCTTCAAACTAACAAAAAAGGTAAGCCATCATAGAGAGAAGAAGGAGGAGGAACTTCTGTCCATCCCATCACACTTGGCTTGGTTAGGCTTGGTTTCTCTGCTAATTAAGCTCCTTGAACTTAAGCTGTCTTGACTTACTCCCCTGGTCTCTCCATAGAAAGGTGGCCTCCCTAGTGGTCATAAATCTATTTTAAAAGAAAAATAATTATGTATTAATGCTTCTCAAAAAATGAGAAGCGGAGGGCACACACACACACAAAATGAGGAGTGTATCCTCAAGACACAAAGCTTATTTTTCAGGCAGGTTTTTTTTTGTTGTTGTTGTTATGGTGGCTGTTCTTCCTCCTCTATACTTTTAGCTATTTTTAGTCCCATAGAAAAGAACCATTACTGTCAATTTTAGTATCTACCTGACAGACTACATTTTTTAGTATCTATCAGACAGACTACATAAGCGTACCCAAAAGCAAAATTGTGTCTCAAGACTGTAATAAGAGATAAAAAAAAAAAAATGCCATAGAGAAAAGATGATTCGAGTAGCAGATCAGTCTTTGAGGCAGAATAATCCAGAAGATTTTCAGTTTCTTGCATACTGTCAGGGAGTTTCAAGGAAAACCATCTCTCCACTGCAGGAGGAGACACAGAGAAGGGATCTTGGGGAAAACTCCTGTGAGAGGGACTTCTCCCATTCATTCACTATGAGGAATCGTGTTGTGCTAGTTTTCAATCAAAACAGAAATGTAAGGAAGTATTGTTGGCGGATATTGTGTCAACAGGCAGAATGTCTCTAACAACTGAACTCCTAGAAGTTCTTACCGTATTTTATGCAGTAAAAGCACCTGCATCCATTTCATCTCATATATTTAATCCTGATCATACTCAGCCCAGTAAAACTCAATATGTAATAATTGGATAGAATTATAATTAATTGCAGTGAGTCAATAAATTGGTTTAAACGTATGCTAAGTGAAAAATCAAGCCCTTTTCCAATCTGAGCTGCATGAAACTTTTAGAATTTCTATCTATCCACTTCTTGAATAATGTCTTACTGGCCAGACCAGCTCCAGTCCTTATTCAGTCAGGCCACCTGCCTAGAATAAGCCCTGTCTTCTCCCTCTTAGTTTTACTCCAGGTTTACTGAAAATCTCTTCTTGAAATTCTTTAACCTCAGGAAGCTACATCTTTCTCATTCCTTGGAGTATATATAGCCTTGCTTTTGTCACCTAGCTCTTATGTGCCTGACAAAAATTCTTAGCTCCTTAGCTAAATCGTGCTTTCTTGAAGGTGAGGAACTGGATTCATATTTTTCTACACTTGATCAAAAGTCTTATTCATTAAATATATGCTGTTGTTGTTCAGTCGCTAAGTCATGTCTGATGCTTTGCCACCGCATGAACTGTAGCACACCAGGCTTCCCTGTCCTTCATTGTCTCCCTGAGTTTGCTCAAACTCACGTCCTCTAAGTCTGTGATGCCATCAAGCCATCTCACCCTCTGTTGCCCTCTTCTCCTCTTGCCCTCAATTTTTCTTAGCATCAGAGTTTTTTTCCAATGAGTTGGCTCATCAGGTGGCCAAAGTATTGAAGCTTCAATTTCAGCATCAGTCCTTCCAATGAATATTCAGGGTTGATTTCCTTTAGGATTGACTGGTTTGGTCTCCTTGCAGTCCAAGGGACTCTCAAGAGTCTTCTCTAGCACCACAACTCAAAGACATTAATTCTTTGGCTCTCAGCCTTCTTTATGGTCCAACTCTTACACCCATATATGACTAATATGCTGTACATTTCAATATTAATTACATAAAGAAAAGCAAATAAACTATCAAAGAACATAGTTATTAAGTCCCTCCCTGATTCAGAGTGTAGTCTTGAGTATGAAGGAAGATATAAAAATATGTGCATAAGACAAGTTTTCTACCAAGTAGTTTTATTTTATAGTCAGGGAAATAAGAGCCAGATTGGTGAAAGGTCTCCAATAGTGCATATAAGGATAAAATGAGCAGTGCAAAAAGCATGTGTTAACAGTGTCTGGTGTAAGAGTTGAGTGGAAATATCAAGTAAAAACAAACCTGGACTTAGATAAGGAAAGAAATAGTTTTATTAAAAAAAAAAAAAGCTATTGCAATAGAAGGAAGGTCGTTGGAGTAGGCGTATGTGTTCGTGGAGAGGGACTACTCCAATATGGTGAAGGGACCAGTTCAAGTCCAGACAGGACTTAGAAGGAAGAACATCCCCACTGTAAAATCTGCAAGTGTCTTGAAGGTCAGGCAGAAGCTTTCCTTTTATGGAGACAAGGAGAGAAATGGAGTGGTGGAGGGGAGAAAGATGAGTTGGTGTTGACATCGGATTTATTGGGAGGATTTTTTTCCTTGAAGTCAGTGGATTCTCAGGAGAGGTTGTTAATGAGGGGGGCTATTCCTCATTCCAGTGCTCCAGGGTGGTCAACATTCCGGGGCCTGGGAGAGGAGATCAGCTGGATGAGATCAAGTATGGAAATCTGGACACTTAGCCTAACTGACTTCATTTCATACTATGACAGAATCATGCATTTTCTTTATCTGTAAAATAAGAGCATTAGAGGAGGTGATGGCAGGGGTTCCTTTAAGCTCACTGTATTTATGCAAAATAAATATCCAGGGCACCACCTGACTAGAACAAAATACCTCCTAGCTGTTCACACTAAGTAATTACTTTTATATAATGCATTCAGTCCGGAGGCTCAAGGCTCTCGAAGTTTTTCTTCTACCTAATCGTTAGAAAATTTCCACAAGACAGGTATTATTCTTACCACTCTTTAAAAGACAAAATAAAGTCTTAGAGAAATGATGCTGCTTATTTATGAAAGGGCAAGGAAGAGAGAAGCAGGCAGAGCCAGGAACAACCCTGACACCCCGGATAGTTTCATTTGCTATGCTCTAAAAGGTTCTCAAGAAAGGCTTGGCTGTAAATATCACTTTTCTGGATTTAGAGAAAAAGATGTCACTGAAACATGGAGAGAAGGTCTGAATATTCCTGCTGGACAAACCAAGAGCTGCCTGCTAGCTGAATTTGTGTGATTTGTACCACTTAGATACCAAAGATGCCCTTTTAAAAAATGATCCTAAGTGGTAATCCAATGGAGTAAAGAGCCACCACATTTCTTAGGGAAAGAATACGTGTTTCTACTAACCTCCTTGAGAAGCCTGGGTTGTATATACTTCTCTGGGCCCAAGACGTTCACTATGAGGGCAGTGATTAAAAATCTGCCTTGCAACGCAGACGACATGGGTTCAAACCCTGGTCAGGGAGCTAAGATCCTACATGCCACGGGGCAAATAAGTCCATGCAGCTGCAGAGCCCACATGCCACAGTGAAAGATCCCTCAAGCTATAACTAAGACCCAACACAGCCCAAAACAAAGTGTCATGAATTGAATCAGAATCACCCTGGTTCATCCACACAATGAACTTACATTTTATTCCATTCAGTAATCCTCTGCTGAAGAGTTTAGAGTAACAAAATGAGGGGCGCTTTTACTCTTCCAAAATGGGATTCAGAAGGCGTCACTGAAGATACTGGCCAGGAAAACCCATTTGGAAATGCTCATGTTAGGATCCTAAAATTTATTTTTGTCCCATGTTTAAGTGCTTCTCATAAATATCATAAATCCCTACTCCAGATTTGATGGTTATTTGTGAATATGTCCAGAGGAATTCACACTTGAGAGGATGACAAATGTCAACATGTTCTAGAAAGTCTAAGAGTGTCCCAAGAGACATTATGGAAACCAGCAGCATCTTCTTATGCCTATGTGGGTTTCCAGAAGCAAAGGTCAAGATCACCTAGCTCTTTCCTACACATCTGCCCTACACATACTGGGTCCACATATACTCAACCCACAGTTGAAGCTGAGTGTCACTGGCAGCCTTGTTTCTGTGGGCAGAACAAGGCTTCAGGATGATGCAGCCCTCCTGGTTGCCAGCACTGACCCTTCTTCCCAGGGCTGAGGACAAAGCAGAAGGTGTTAATTCCCATAACTCACACAGGCAGTGTAACAGCCTAGAGGTCTAAACTTGCAGGCCCTCTAAGCAGCCTATAAGTATTGGCTTTCCACTGGGGTGTGGAGAGTGGAGGGAGTGGGGAATAGAAATTTTGAGCTTTAAAGAAATAGTCAAATCAAAGAAAATAATTCATGACTCTTTTTCAGGATAAATATGCTCACTACACTTGGGGTCATAAATTTAATAATCTCATGTGTTGGCTCTTACAAATAGCTATGTACTGTGCTACATTATCTTCTAGGTTTTCAATTTTATTTAATTAATTTATTTATTTTTGTCTGTGCTGGGTCTTCATTGCTACATGGGCTTTGTCTAGTTGCGCTGAATGGAGCTACTCTTCGTTGAGGTGCATGGGCTTCTCATTGTGATGGTTTCTCTTGTTATGGAGCGCAGGCTCTAGGGTGTGAGGGATTCAGTAGCTGCGCACACAGGCTTAGTTGCTTCAAGGCTTGTGGCATCTTCCTGGACCAGATATTGAACCTGTGTTCCCTGCATTGGCCGGCAGATTCTTAACCACTGGACCACCACAACCTCCTAGGTTTCCATTTTAAATTGGAAAGATGACTCTCATTTTAACTGGAAGCTGAGTAAATTGCTAAAGCAGTAAGTGGCAGAGTGATTAAGTGGTTCCAGGTCCAACTGACTACACAGCCCACTCGTAACACTTTCTCTAGCTCTGCTCTTAGAGGATTGGCCAGGGTAGGAAGGTATTGACCATTCTAGGATATGTTGTGTGAGTGGAAAGACTGGGAGCCTGACTGTCAGAATGAAATGGTTTTGAATGCTGATTCTGCAATATACTCCGTGGGTAAGCTTTAGACAAGCATTTCAATACCTCTTAATGTCAGTTTTCCATCCTCTAAAATATAAGAAACTGTGCTGTATACAAAAGCTCTTAGTAGAAAGCCCCAAGTGTGTTAGTGGGCTCACAGTGACTGTGAGATGTATTAGATGTCTTTTTTTTTCCTTCCTGGTGTATGAGGAGAAGAAACAAAACACAAAACAAAAACTGGATGTTTTCTTGACCAGGAGTTGAGAAAAAACAAGTAAAATGGCCAGCATCTCAGAGGAGAATAGTCTAACCAAGTATGAAGCTAACACCATTGATTGGGCAATGAAGAAAATAAATTCAACAATCTGAGAAAGACACCGATGTTAAAGGATGCTGGAAAGAAGCAAAATTTGTGAGTAAACATTTAAAAACAATGTAGAAATGGAAAAAAGGACAAACTGATAAATGCTCTGATGAAGCAGGGGCCAGTCCTTCAGTACGGAATCTTGATCATCAAAGATAAATGAAATTAAACCATTCAGTTCTAGTCACAGGAATATCCTCTCTTCTCAATAAAAATAACACCAGAAATACTGTTTCTCTCCGAGAAAAATGCACAGGCTAACCTTAAATCAAACCACATCCTGTATTCCAATGGAAATATTAATATTTGCCTGGCAAATCTGACTTCACATTCTGTGATCAATACTCCCATTGTTCTTCAAGAACAAACAACTTTGGAATTTTT
>NW_011495041.1:8114753-8118592 GCF_000754665.1 Bison bison bison
AATTTTTTTTTTTTTTAATGTGCAAAAAGGAACCATTTGAAAAATAATTCCTTAAATAGCATGTGTAGCTGCTAATGGGCTATGACAAGCTATTTTTCCAGCCTTCCATTTTCAATCCATATTTCTGAATAGCTTTGTGAGATTTTGCATTAGTTTCACAGATTTCCCCAAATGATTATGCCACGGCAATAGAAAAAGAAGCATCTGCAGCAGACTGATTGTATCACGGTGTTTACCAAGAATGAAGGACTGTCACAGGCGGGCTGATCGGAGAAATAAGCTGGAAGATTATTATTATTAAACAACCAACTGCTGAAAGACCCACACAGCATATTACTGGGAAAAACAGAATAAGTTGGTTTTGTCACTTAAGCCAAATATTTTGGAATTCATCCACATTAAGCTCTCACTTTTTCTCACCATGGTTCTTGATTTTGTGATAAGTTTGCATACATTATTCTTCCCTGAGGTACTTTTAGTTTAATTAAATTTTACCATTAAAAAGTATTAAAGCCTGCTTCTCACAGTCCACAGGAAGCCTGGCGTGGAAACACCCTGCCTGCGGAGCGCTTTCCTGAAGGAGCTTAGACTGCTCTACACAGGCAGGTTTGGAGACCAGACAGACATCCAAGCAGGACAGAGGAAAGGGCTGCACACAATCCTCTCCCCAAACCCACTTCTCCCAGGCAGGATCACGTGGTAAAATGGTTCAAGGTTACGACTCCGGTGTTCTACTTTGGAGTCAATCAGCTGACCTCAGCCCTCTCATAGTCTGTATTATAATAATTACAATTATTTATTGTCCTTACTGTTTCAGAGACAAGATTTCACATTTCAAAAAGCAGAAATGGAGGGGTCTTAAGGCACTTCTTAAGCATCTGAGCCTGAGCCAGTCCAGGATCTGGTCATTTCCTTGTTCTCTCATCCAGCGCTGACTCAGAACCTATGTGTGCTGAGTACCAGCTGCGGTCTGCACAGAAGAGGTTGCAATCTTGCAATAAGCCCCCCCGACCTCATTCCTGTGTCACATTGAGGGTTGCTTCTGAAGGTAGGGGAGCTCGAAGCTCTGTACATCATTCTTGAAAGAGATGAAATGGGAAATCATGAGATGTCGTGAGAAGGAAACCATCCTGATTAAAGAAATGCTGAAGGACTGAGGGAGACTCTTGAGAGTCCCTGGGACAGCAAGGAAATCCAACCAGTCAATCCAAAAGGAAATCAATACTAAATATTCATTGGAAGGACTGATGCTAAAACTGAAGCTCCAATACTTTGACCACCTGATGCAAAGAACTGACTCATTGGAAAAGACCCTGATACTGGGAAAGATTGAAGACAGGAGGAGAAGGGGGTGGCAGAGAATGAGATGGTTGGATGACATCACCAACTTGATGGACATGAGTTTGAGCAAACTCTGGGAGATAGTGAAGGACAGGGAAGCCTGGTATGCTGCAGGGCATGAGGTCACAAAGAGTAGGACACAACTCGGCAACTAAATGACAACAAAGGACTGAAACTATCTGAAGGGAGTTTGTTGTATTTTTCCCCACATAGCCTTTCCTCTGACGGGTTAACCAAGTGCTCATGTGATCTGCTGTTGTCAACCATACATATCCACAGTATTTAATAAAACAGAGCCCCACTCTGCCCTCAGAAAGCACCACACAGAGGTACTCTGGCACTAGGCAGGGTGCAGAAAAATACACCAGTCACCCTGCATTGGTGCCTTCTGAGTCATAGTTCCTGCTGGAAGGTCATTAGCAGTGCGTCCATCCACAGCGAGGTGTTTCAGCACAAGTATGATGGCCGTAGCTACTCCTAATGTTTTCAAGCGTAGCGTGAATGAATGAGCCATGCTAGTGTCAGACCATGGCAAAGGATCTTTTATGGCCATTGTGTATTGTCTTCTATATTCCATACTTGGCAGCAGAGGTGTCTGTAAACTTTTGAATAACTTATGAGAGAAAGAACATAAAATGCAGACATAGATATACAGGGTTCTGGAAAAAACTAAGTCATTTCCAATAACTTTTCCAAGTGTCCTGTATTGATAACCTCAGATGCTGCCTTCAAAAAACACACATAAGGATTTCTTCTTCAAAACTGGTTGCATTTATACCCCTAAGGGCTTGCCTCTTTGCTTTGCCTTTCTTTTTTTGCCATTTTTCTATGCTGTTATCAGTCAAGTAGATCCCAGTTAGCTGGTTAACTTATCCATACTATTTTACCTCCAACAGGTTTTGAAGACAACAACAGACACACTCATACTCCAGCTCAACAACCTAATGTGCAATATCAAGTGAGGTTCTTATTTCTTGAGCCTTCGGTTTTCTCATCTGTAATTCATGGGTAGCTACAGCTTGTAGAAAGAGGAGAGTCTGGATGATGCTATGATAACAAACAGTCCCACACGGTAGCTTTTTTTTTTTTTTTTGACTGACTAGGTCTTCTTTGCTGCAGGAGATTTTCTCTAGTCATGGCAAACAGGGGCTACTCTCTAGTTGCGGTGGGTGGGCTTCTGATTGCAGCGGCTTCTCTTGTTGCGGAGCATGGGCTCTAGGGTGCATGGGCTTCAGCAGTTGCAACTCCCAGACTCTAAAGCATAGGCTCAATAGTTGTGGCTCACAAGCTTAGTTGCATCTGGGATCTTCCCAAATCAAGGATTGAACCCATGTCTCCTGTACTGGCATGCAGATTCTTTACCACTGAACCACAAGGGATGCCCCTTATACACAGTGATTTTAAACAATATAGTAGTATTTCCTATTCATGCCAAGTCCCTGTGGGACCATAAGGCATCTCAGGGTTCTAAGTCACCTAGTTATTTTGACCCTGCCACCTCAAAACAAAGCGTCCTCCTAGGATGGAGCAGAATCTCCCACTGACAACTGAGTGTCAGCCTGAGAGAGACACATACCAGGCCTGTTTCCAAAGGCTAGAAATAAGTACATGGCCACACTCAGCCAGGAGGAGGCTGGAAGAGCAGCCTTCTCTGTGCTCAGGAAAGAAAAACACAGAAACAGGTATTGATGAACATCAGTCATATTGTTGAACTTGGACAAACTCCGGGAGTTGGTGATGGACAGAGAAGCCTGGCATGCTGCAGTTCAGGGGGTTGCAAAGAGTCAGACATGATTTGGCAACTGAACAACAGTAATATTTTTATCTACTAGAATTGTTTTTAGGATTAGTGAGATCACAGATGGAAATGTTCTCAACATACTTCCCAAAACAGTAGAAGCTAAATAAAAATGGAAGCCATGGTGCTGATGGGGTGAAGCTGACAGTGTCAGTGAGAAGACAGCTCAGCGTCCAAGATAAGTCATGAGTCAAGTCATGATTACTCCACTACACCCGAGCCCATCACATGAAAAGTGAGTTTGTTGTCAGTTCTTATTTCAATTCCTGTTTCTACCTCTGATAAGACAAAAGTCTCTGACCAAAGCTACTACAAAACAAACAAACAAACATGCACTTTCCCTTGAATTGCTCTTACTTTTCACCCTGTCTCATATTATTGCTATTGTTGTTGCTGTTCAGTCACTAAATTCTGTTTGACTCTCTTGCAATCCCATGGATTATAGCCCACCAGGCTCCTCTGTCCATGGGATTTTCCAGGCAAGTGTACTGGAATGGGTTGCCATTTCCTTCTCCAGGGAATCTTCCTGGGCAATTCTTAACTTGCCAAGCTATCATCCTTTATCCCTCTCCTGAACTGGTCTGTTTCCTATGCAGCAACCCCAAGTAAACAACTTTTTGTTGGTCTAGGTTTCAAGACCGTGTCAGCCTACCGACTGTTATTCTCTGAATTTATGCATCAGAGCACCTCCCCTGAGATC
>NW_011495041.1:8118692-8135723 GCF_000754665.1 Bison bison bison
TTCATTTTTCTCACATCCTTAGTAAAACTCAGACACTTTTGCAAACCCATTTCACACCACTACACAAGCCCAACAACAATTTTTCCAAAGGGGGAATGAAATAATTTTCTAGCTTATTGAAATAATTTATAGATAATGTTATAGCTAATTTTTAGACAGAGATTTCTCCCTCAACACACATGTAGGGAAATGAATAAAATTTTGTTTTTAATACCATGGATGGAGGAAAAACACTAGATTTTGTTGTATCTTTTCCTTTTACTCACTGTTGCATTCTCCTACAATACTTTGTAGTCCTTGCCAAGGCTCTACCCTATATATTTATTCACTGACAGATGGGTAAGAAATACACAAACACATTATTTATTTGGACACTTCCTTAGGTCTGGTCCCAGAGTAACAGTGTCTACCACACCCCAGATCTACGGCTTGTGGACGTGACTCTTACCTTCTCTTCTAAGAGTTGTGTGTGTGTACGCTAAGTTGCTTCAGTCACGTCCAACTCTTGTGACCCTATGAATTATAACCCACCAGGCTCCTATGTCCATGGAATTCTCCAAGCAGGGAGATAGGTTGCCATGGAGTGGCTTGCTATGCCCTCCTCCAGGGGATCTTCCCAACCCAGAGATCAAACCCACATCTGTTACACCTCCTGCTTGACAGGTGAGTTCTTGACCTCTAGTGCCACCTAAGTGAGCCCAGTGAAGCCATTATTCCTTGCTTCTTATTTGTCTTAGGTCTTATTTTCTCTCCTCTTCACATTTGTAAACCCTGGTTCCAATTCTTCAATCTTGGAAGCATAACTCTAATAGGTCTTCTATGATCAAGGAATGGGACTCTACTCGTCTTGGACCCGAAAGAGCAGCGGCAGTTGTGAGGGTTAAATTCTGAATGCCACACAGCACAGCCACCAAAAAAAGGCACCTGGACCTTTAAAGACTTGAGAAGTTTTCTGTCAGTATTTCTTTTTCCTCTTCACTCTACAGATCTACCGGTATATACCATCTCCATGGGAAACACATGCCACAGGTCAAATCCTCCTTGGTAGTCCTTGACATTCTCACCTCACCCCCAATATTTTCTAGTGCGAGACACTTACTAAGCATTTGACTATTTGTCTATTTGCCCTGAGCTTCCCTGGTGGCTCATATAGTAAAGAGTCTGCCTGCAATGTGGAAGACCCAGGTTTGATTCCTGGGTTGGAAAGATCCCCTGGAGGAGGGCATGGCAACCCACTCCAGTACTCTTGCTTGGAGAATCTCCATTGACAGAGGAGCCTGGCGGGCTATAGTCCATGAGGTTACAAAGAATTGGACGTGACTGAGCAACAGATACACAGGTGTACTATTTGCCCCAGAGTGCGTAGCCAGAAAGTGAAGGAGATGAGGCACTTCCAATCAACCCCTTCTGCCATGAACCTCTCTTCTGCTGCACCAAGGACTCTGTTATTTTTAGTGTGACTCAGGGATCTGGGATCCCTTTACCACATGACTCAGCCATCTTGGATTTCTTCTCTTTCAACGGTGCAAGAGGAGAGAGCAAGGAAAGGATTATGAAAAATATTTTAGAGGCCAGGTCTATGGTATATATTAATTCCATTCCATCTTTAGCCATGACATCACTGTCTACATACAGTAACTTGCTCACTAGTTCCCACGGCCTTTCCTCACGCAGCACTCTCTGAGATGATTTATGAGGTTTAGTTTCTTCTGTAAGTGAATAAAACTGCAGGTGGCAAGTTGGCTGCCTAAACCAGCAGTCAGTTGAAACAGAAAGACTGAAACAAGGTTGTGTTTCTTTTTTTCTTTCCTTATCTACTTGCAAGCCTAATTTCAGTTTTCCCCAAGTCCTCTGTCTCTATCTTGACTCTGTGGAAACATCACAACCCATGCCTGTATCTGTGAGTTCTTCACTCCACAAGCACACACTTGACATGAGAGCCCATTATGAGAACACTGGCATGGCAGCATCAGTTTCAATGGCAAACCAGTGTGATTTCCTCACATTTCAGGAGCAATAAGGTGTTATGTAGGAGCCATGATAGAGAAAGTCCCCATGCCTGTAGCAGCCAGAAAGAAATGGTAGAAAGAAAATGGAAAAGGGAATGAGTACCTTAGAGCATTTGTAATTAGCGCCTCTAAGTGGTGAACAGATCTAAGTTTGCAGAGGTGGAAAAAAGGGAAGCAGTCAGATGGGGTGTGGAGTAAGGATCCCATTACCAGAAGAGCCAGAACTGGGGTGCTGCCTCAGCCTGCCTGTCTCCAAGCTTCCAGGAGACACACACAGGTCTAGGCTTACAGAAACTCACCAGCAGAGGCCACCCTCAAGCGCAAGGGGATTAGGGGACTAAACAGAAGTATGTCATGGGTCACTGGATAAAACATATAGAAAACTGTAAACTGAAGGGTAACCTGAAAACGTTGAAGTTCTGTAGCACTAAATAAACCTTCTAAAGTTCAGGTGTCAGTCAGAACTTTGGTTTGTAAAAGCAGAACACTTGAAGGCTAGCTCTGTTGACAGATTGCTAGCATTTCCTCCCCTGAGTTAGGCCAGAATGTCACTGGGAACAATGTCACACGCATTACTACAAACCATAATGTCCAGCCAGGGCCAATTGCAGGATATGAGAAAACACTAGGAAGAGGTCTTTTTCATTCTGTTTCTTCGGTGTCACTCAGAATTGCTGTTTTCCCCTAATCTGGTTCATGAAAAAATAACCACAAGCTATTAAACATTGTGCTTCATCCCTCACCTACTAACCCAGGTTCTCCCATGGATATGTAATACTTACTGCAGTATTGACCCCATCAGAATTATTATCTGTGGCCTCTTAAAAAAATGAACTGAACAATGGCAGGGATTGAAACTCCATTTTACTGCAGATATGGGGGACTCAGAACATCTCTGTCATCATAGGCCAGTAACCAGGGGGCAGGTTGTAGGAGACGTATATCTGTATTTCACGCTGATACAACTTTTGTGGACTTTTTCCTCAATTTTTTTGATCATAGATTTCACCAGGTAACTTTTCTTTTCTTTTAAATACTGAATTACAGTTTCTCAATCAGAGGATGAGAGGATGAGATGGTTGGATGGCATCACCGACTTGATGGATATGAGTTTGAGCAAGTTCCGGGAGTTGGTGATGGACAGGGAAACCTGATGTGCTGCAGTCCATGGGGTTGCAGAGAATTGGACATGACGGAGGGACTGAACTGAATCCCTTCTGCTGAGTCGAAGCAACCATAAAAGGAAGTTCCTGAATGCAAACTTACAATGAGTTACAATAGCACTTTGCCACAGTAGAGATGGAGTTACTCAGAGCATCAGTGAAGATGCCCGGCTTCCTGCTCCTAAAGATGAAATGATCATTCTACCCATTTGGAATTTTCACAGAAGATATTTACAGAGAACTTCTGGGAAGATCTCTGGAAAGCAAGCACCTTGCTCCTCTGCGTAAAATAAATGGGGATACAAGCACATTCGGTTTCCAACAAAATAATCATGAGACATGCACCAGTCATCTGCCATGGGGCATTTATCCATTGCTCTCCTACTCAGAAAGAGGCAGCTCCCTGATATGATAAAACAAGAAGCCATATATGGGCACATATATATGCACAGATCTCTCAAGTGCTCATTTTAAAATGCAGGAAGTCCCTGGAGAAATGCATATGCTCTAAATGCATAGGAGGTAATTTGTCAGGTAAAAAGAGAACATTTATTTTTGATTTCAGATAAAAAGAGAAAATAAATTGATCCTAATTTATTTAGTCATTTCAGTTATCGGTTCTCCCTTGCTTTAGACAATGGGTAAAGGTAGGTACAGTTGAGCTTCCACTAGTGACCAGTGACCCAGAGGGACTGATGTCACAACTCTTGACCTGATTCCAGGTCATTCTAGGGAGACCCCCGAGGAGGAGCAAAGTCTGGCACAGGGACAGTCCTGACATCATATGGAAGAAACACTGGCCCTCCTGTGATCTTTTTTCACTCTTCCAAGAAATGTCATATAGTGAAGAGCTCAAATTTCCTTTTTGTGTATGTAATTAATTGCAATGTGAGGGCTGAATAGCTTTGTGGGGGTGTTGAAGAGTCACACTGAGCAAACTCTAGTTTGGCTCACAACTTATTACTTTACATGTTACTTTCCGTAAGACCAAAGAATACTCTCATAAAACTGTCCTCCAAAAAAAAAAGTTCTAAAATTTGGAGTTGTCAAGGCAGCTCTCTTATAAGAAAAATTAGATATTAAGTATTTCTTTAAAAACATTAAAATTGTCCAAGTAGAATTGTATTATCAATAGAAGTGAAGTGAAAGTTATCCAGTCATGTCTAACTCTGTGACCCTATGGACTGCAGCTTGCCAGGCTCCTCTGTTCATAGAATTCTCCAAGCAAGAATATTGGCATGGGTAGCTGTTCCCTTCTCCAGGGAATCTTCCCAACCCAGGGATCAAACCCAGGTCTCCTGCATTGCAGGAAGAATCTTTATCTTCTGAGTCACCAATAGAGACTGCCACTAATTCAGAGTCCAAAACTGCAGCTGACTTTCTTTCTAAAAGACTTCCCAGAGCAGCATGGAACATTCTGCAACTGTGTCCAACTTTTAACTTCCTTATGTCCTGAAATGCTGCAGGTATGTTAACAAGGAAACACAGAATGCTGTTTGACTGGCAAACTTAGTCGTGTAGAACATATCAGGAAAGGATGCAGAAAAGAGAAGCTAACCACTTGGAAGGATGTAGACATCACAAAATCAATCAGTTGCAATTAGAAATAAGGATTCCGGGACCTAATGAAACCAAGGAACTGCTACCGGTCGAAAACCCAGTCTTCAAACTGAGAGCAGAGTTCTTCCCATTTCATGTTAAATCCTGTCTGAAGTCCTATGACAGGAAAAGGAAAAGCAAGTCAAGTGAACTCAGGTGATGAGCAAGCAAAAGATTGTTTTTCCCGAGAGAGATCATTTTAGAGCTGAGATTGCTCTTGCCCATCCCTGCCTGATCCTGTTTCCATGGCTTCCTGTCTCTTACCACTAACCCTTGGACCTAGTTCTCAGCAGATTCGAAATGTGTGTTGATGTGCCTGACTCCTCTGTGAGGCTGTGAGCTTCTAGCACTGTGTATCATTCATCTTTTTATCCATCACGTCACCCAAAGGTTGGCATGAGGTCAGGGTTTAATAAATGGTGCTTTTAAATAACTGTTTGAAGTCATAGACTTAGAGAGCACATATACATGAAATGTGGGTGTATTTAGGGTGGAGATATGTATGAAAATATACCAACAATAAAATAAATATCTCCCGGTAGATAGTATTTAAAATGCAACTATAAGAATTCTTTGTTCCTCCTCTAGAGAAATGTTCATCTCTTGTATGTGTGCTCTGTCACTTAAGTGGTGTCCAACCCTTTGCAACTCCATGGACCATAGTCTGCCAGGCTCCTCCATCCATGGGATTTCCCAGGCAAGCATACTGAAGTGGGTTACTATGTCCTTCTCCAGGGGATCTTCCCCACCCAGGGATCGAACTCTCATCTCCTCCATCTCCTGCATTGCAGACAGATTCTTTTACCACTGAGCCATGGGGGAAGCCCTTTCATCTCTTAAAACAGTGAAAATAAATAGTTGATTACTGATAAGAAGGTAAAGAGTGAAATACACAGAATATCTTTTCCTCTTATCAATGTGAATATCAGTCGTCCATTTTCTCTCTTCCTAAATACCCCATTTTCCTTCTATTTTTGGATTGCCTGAAAATCCTATCCCAAGCCCTTTCTTCCTGCTTTACATAGTAAGAAACTTCAATTATCCTTGCCACCTGATAGCACACCTACATCACACCAAACATTTTTTGTCAAATTAATTCAGCAGCACACATAAATTCAAGAAAGGCTTGGGACAATCTAAGCCAGGCTGCATACAAATAATAGGACCCATTTAAGGTTGTTTAGGTCCAGGCTTCATGCCAGATTAGCACTGATCCACACCATAGACCAGAAGCATACACCCCCCGATTATTCTCTTTCTTCACCTTTGCAGTAGTCACTGAAATGAACAATTCATCTTTTTTTTTTTTTTAACTTGAAGGACAGAAAACATCTGGTCCCAGCCCCTGGGTGTGATCAACCATCTTATATTTGAAAAACACTGAGTAACCGTTTCAGATTCTCCCTTCAAGGTAACTAACTTAAGAATTCACCCTATATATGGAATTTTTTGGTGATTTATTTTCCAAATTTGAGTGTTACTTATGACTCTGGTGTGCATCTACTTCCATTTTTTTTTTTTTAACTTCTCCTTCAACACAGAGAGACAAGAATTGAATGCAGTAATTGTGTTCATGAACACTAATTTAAAAAGGATTATCTTCATTATTGTTACATCCTGTACTCTGAGTTATACTTCTCACCATCATATGTTTATGATAATAACAAAACTTTATTCTGTGTGGTTTTATTATTATTATTATTATTTTTTGTCTTGCCACTGTGCATGTGGTATCTTAATTCCTTGACCAGAGATTGAATCCATGTTCCCTGCAGTAGAATGCAGATTCTTAACCACTGGACTTCTAGGGAAGTCTCTTCTGGTTCTTGGTTTGCTATGCTGCTGCTGATGCTAAGTCGCTTCAGTCATGTCCGACTCTGTGCGACCCCATAGACGGCAGCCCACCAGACTTCCCTGTCCCTGGGATTCCCCAGGCAAGAACACTGGAGTGGGTTGCCATTTCCTTCTCCAACGCTTGAAAGTGAAAAGTGAAAGTGAAGTCGTTCAATCGTGTCCGACTCTTCACGATCCCATGGACTGCCGCCTACCAGGCTCCTCCGTCCATGGGATTTTCCAGGCAAGAGTACTGGAGTGGGGTGCCATCGTCTTCTCCTGGTTTGCTATAGTTTACTGTTAATATCACACCGCCAACATGGTTAGGTTTATGAAAACTTTGCACAATACCGAAAACTAGAAAGCTAATATTAGTTTTAAATTTTGAGTATTTATACAAAAAACCCATTGAATTAGATTGATATATTTTCACTTTTTATATTTATTATCCTTAATGAACTATTTTGAACAGAAAACTTTGCCCCTATATTTTCCTTAATTGTGTGTTCAATCACTCAGTCACTTTATGAGATCCTTTGGACTATATAGCCCGTGAGGTTCCTGTGTCCATGGGATTCTCCAGTCAAGAATACTGGAGTGGGTTGCCATTTCCTCGTCCAGGAGATCTTTCTGACCCAGAAATTGAACCCACATCTCCTGTGTCTCCTGCAATGCAGGCAGATTCTTTACCTGCTGAGCTATCATGGAAGCTTTTTATTAAATAACATATAATAAATTTTTATTCAGCAGTTAGTTTTCATGACTTCTTGCTGTGCACCATCTTGTTCCTTGGCTCACTTACCAACTTTGCTGCATGCAAGAGAAAAGGATAAAGCAACATAGATACATACCTCCATCAGCCAGCTTTTCACTTTATCAGCAACACAGAGGTCAAATGTGCAAATAGTATGAGGACAGAGTGAGACATGAAATCCTCTTAAGAATGAAAGTAAGTTTAATATTTCATCAAATTATAAGACAAAACAGATTTTTTTAAAGCTATCATGGAAATATTCTGTGGTTACATATTTTTTCATTTGCAGTCAATATATGGACTTGAAATAATACTCTATGTGTTTGGAAGATCCCCTGGAGAAGGGAAAGGCTACCCACTTCAGTATTCTGGCCTGGAGAATTTCACGGACTTATAGTCCATGGGGTTGCAAAGAGTCAGACAAGACTGAAGGACTTTGACTTCATTTCACTTCACTTCTGATAAGAGTGTGTATTTATGCTTTTTTTTGTTATCCATAAGCTCCCTCTTCTGACCAAGTTGAGTAATTCTTCACACATCCTCTATAAACAGTTCTTGTAAAGCAGCATCGGAGAAGGCAATGGCACCCCACTCCAGTACTCTTGCTTGGAAAATCCCATGGACGGTCATTAGAGCAAACAAATCTGATGTAAGATGAACTACAGCTCATGTTTAAATCCTGACCTGAAAACACAGCAACTGTAATTTTTAAGTTTTTTTTCCTCAAAAGTTATAATAAAGTATTCCTGAGAAAATCAGAATTCTTCAAGTAGTTATTATAAACTGTTTTTGCTACAAATATTGTGTTATGGAATTATCACGGTGGGGTAAACTCTTTGGTTTTCATAAAAGTTGTCTAATTTTATATTATTTAAATAAAAGATCACACAGAAAATTTTGAAGATATGCAACATGGTTTTGACTTACAGTACATTAATTTAGCTATTAGGGCTTTGAAACTACATCGTTCATGGTTACATAATATCCTATGATAAATGTGTACCATAATCTTCTTAAATAACATCATAAGGGTGTGTAGTTAGAATACATCCAGTTTTCACTATTTAAAGTAATGGTGAAATTATTTTAAACTAATATTTCTGATTATTTTCTTAAGGAAACAACTGAAAATGAAATTTCTGGGTCAAAACTTATAAATATTTCTAAAAACATTGTCTCTAGTACATCTTTCTAAATTCCCTTCTCAGTTCAGTTGCTCAGTTGTGTCTGACTCTTTGCGACCCCATGAATTACAGTAGGCCAGGCCTCCCTGTCCATCACCAACTCCCGGAGTTCACCCGAACTCATGTCCATCGAGTCGGTGATGCCATCCAGCCATCTCATCCTCTGTTGTCCCCTTCTCCTCCTGCCCCCAATCCTTCCCAGCATCAGAGTCTTTTCCAATGAGTCAACTCTTTGCATGAGTGGCCAAAGTATTGGAGTTTCAGCTTCAGCATCAGTCCTTCCAAAGAAATCCGAGAACCGAACTCCTTTAGAATGGACTGGTTGGATCTCCTTGCAGTCCAAGGGACTCTCAAGACTCTTCTCCAACACCACAGTTCAAAAGCATCAATTCTTCGGCGCTCAGCTTTATTCACAGTCCAACTCTCACATCCATACATGACCACAGGAAAAACCATAGCCTTGACTAGATGGACCTTTGTTGGCAAAGTAATGTTTCTGTTTTTCAATATGCTATCTAGGTTGGTCATAACTTGCCTTCCAAGGAGTAAGCGTCTTTTAATTTCATGGCTGCAATCACCATCTGCAGTGAATTTGGAGCCCCCCCCCCAAAATAAAGTCTGACACTGTTTCCACTGTTTCCCCATCTATTTCCCATGAAGTGATGGGACCAGATGCCATGATCTTAGTTTTCTGAATGCTAAGCTTTAAGCCAACTTTTTCACTCTCCACTTTCACTTTCATCAAGAGGCTTTTTAGTTCCTCTTCACTTTCTGCCATAAGGGTGGTGTCATCTGCGTATCTGAGGTTATTGATATTTCTCCTGGCAGTCTTGATTCCAGCTTGTGCTTCTTCCAACCCAGCATTTCTCATGATGTACTCTGCATAAATTCCCTTTCATCAGCAGTGTTTAAGAGTTCTCTCCATGTTCTCAATAATTCTCAGTATTTTAAGCATGCATTAATATCATGAATGAAAAATAATGATATTTTAAAATTGCATTTTATTCAGTTCAGTTGCTCAGTTGTGTCTGACTCTTTGTGACCCCATGGACTACATTTTATTAGATTCATATAAAAATAGTTCCCCTCCAATTTTTGACCTCTATTATTATTAATTTTTTGTAAATCAACTTTAGGTGTCCTTTAAATTTTTTTCGAAGGTGTTAAAGATTTTCTTATGGATTTCAGTAGTTCTTCATATGTTCATCATTTTCTTTCTGTGTTCTTGGCTCTAATTTAATATGTTTTTAAAAAATATAAAAGATTTTAATGTGTCTTGTAGTCAAATTGACATTCATGTGTAGATATGCTTACTCCCATGTTATGTTCATTAATTTATGGTATTCATGTGTATAGTTAGATTTCTAACTAATATGGAATTAATTTTGTGGCATAGGATAAAGAAATAATGCTTTTTTTCCCCTAGTAGTAAACATTCTTGATATTATTTAATAAATAATTGATATTTCCTCCAACTAATTTTAATAGCAATTGAGTTATGCAGTCTTCTATATTTGTTCCTGCTTCTAGTTTTTCTGTTTTTAATTTTTAACTTCTCTATCTAATCAGCTTTAAATGAAAATTTAATTTTCATTTTCATTTAAAAAATTATTCATTTATTTATAAAATGAAATTTTCATAAAATTTCATAAAATTCAATTTTTTCATAAAATGAAAATTATTCATTTTAATATGATAGTAGGAAAAAACACACTTGATTATTCCTTTTTCCAAATATTTTTCAAATATTTTCCCTCTTTTTGAAACAAAGATAATTTCACACTTTAGAGCCACCTTGCCAAGTTCCAAAAAATTTCTACTGAGATTTTTAATTGAGATTGCATTCATTTGGGGGAAAATTGATATCTGTGCATTATTGAATCTTTGTATCTAATAGTAGGAACTTAACCTCTACTTATTCTACATTGCATTCACTCACTCAAATTTTATAGTAGTATGGATAAAAATGCTAATGTATATAGACACTTCTTTCTTAGGTTTACTACTAGCTGCTTATTATTTTTGTTATTATTAATTACATCTTTAATGCTTTAATAAATTATTTGGTTAGAATAAAGGAAAGTTATTAATTTTTAACAGTTTTTTCATCAGCATCCTTAAAAGCTCTTCTATTCTTTATGTTTTATTTTTGAAGCATCAAGTGTTCATGGAGAGAAAATTTTTATTTTGCTCTCTTTTCAGAAAATTTTCCATGTTACATGGCTTTTTCCAGATATTTCTTGAGTTCTTTTTATATGAAGTCTTGAGTTTTTCTTCAATTCAGAAAATTGTTAATTTTGTATGTGTAAATAATTCTATTTGCTTTAGTTTTTGGTTCAGAAGCATCAAACATGCACATATAAGAACTCCAAATCGGTTCAATCCACTACATCTCTCTCATCAATCATGTTTTCCTCTCCATTTTCTTGTGTTTGTTAGCTGCTTCAAGCAGGCTTTCTATCTACTAATTAAAATTTCTTCAATATTGGTTTTGTTATTTTATGACTTCTAAATTTCACAATTGCATTTTTAATGTTCTCAAATTATTTTACATTCTTTCTTTTTTTTTTTTACTTTCAGACAACTTGAGTTTCACCTCGGTCTTCTACAATTCTGTGTCATCTTTCACTCTTATATAAAAGTCCCTCTTGTCTTATATTTTACTGAGATCATAAAGAAAGTATTGCCCAAATATAATTTATATCCTGTAGTAAATCTTCAAAACCAACTCTTTTCCTGGGGATTGAGTACCAAGTCCCTCTCCTTATTTGAGCTGTAAAATCTTTTAGAAAGTCCTCCTGTTCACTGTTTCCTATTTGTACCTCTTGGAGAGAGAAATGGTCTCTTCTATCCTCACGTTTGCATGTAAATAGAGTGGGTGGATGCTCCCGTGATCCTTACTATACATCTGCTTGCTGTTAAAAATCTTCTCTCAAACTTTAAGTTCAAGAGGCTTTTGTTTATTTGTTTTTAAATTGACTTTACCAGATCCTGTGTGTGTGTGTGTGGGCACAGTTGTGTCTGATCCTTTGCAACTGTAGCCCTCAAGGACTGTAACCCATGGACTGTAGCCAGCAAGGCTCCTCTGCCCATGGGATTTCCCAGGCAAGAATACTGGAGTGGGTTGCCATTTCCTTCTCCAGAGGATCATCCCCACCCAGGGATTGAACCTGCGCCTCTCACATTGATGGGCAGATTCTTTACCACCAGCGCCTCCTGGGAAGTCAGTTTAATGAAACCAGCAGCCTAAGAGAAATTCAGAACCTTGGACAGTCAAGGCCAGCTGTTAGGTTTCTCTCTGTGGGGTCAAGGGTCAGCTCTCTGTATTGGACTCTGGGCTGATCTTGGTTTCCAGGACAGGCACACACACCAAATTCTCCTTAGAAGGCTGCTAGCTCAGGAGGAAATTCTATTTTCCAAGGGAAGGGCCACTGCCCAGAGGAAAGCATTTCCCCACACTCTGCTCAGTGAAACCTCACTACAAACTCTGGACGTTCACATTTATCCTACTCAGATTGCTCCTTAATCCCCAGCAGTGGAAGTGATGGTAAAGGCAATGTGTTCCATGTCAGCCTACAGTGTACCCTCAGCTCCCAAGTTAAGGAGTATCCATGGAGCTCTGCCAAGATTTGCTTCTTTAACTTCCAAGCTTGTACCAACTTCTCAGAAGGGGACGTTGTGAAACGCCCTTGGGTGTGCCTTCACTTTGGCCCCCAAGTCTCTCTATCCAGCAGAAATTACTTGCAGTTTCTCTCAAAAGATTTGTTCTCTTTCCAAGATTTTGGTAATAACAACATTGTCTCTCTTTACTTTTTATCAATTTGGCTATTTTTAAGGACACCTAGGAGAATGACATTTCTTGACCTCATCAAGTCCCATCTTAACAAAATGCCATTCATTGAATTTTTTTCCTCCAGCCCCCCAGGTTTGTATGGGCATTTACACTCACCTCGCCCCAAATCCTTTCAGCTGGAACTCATTTCTCCCTCCTCACCAATGGAAGCACTTTATTTTTATTTCTCACCTTTTATGGGTGTTTCTCTTTCCAATTAGACTGTAAGTTCTTTGGTGGAAAATAGAGCAATCAGCTCCTGGTTTGCCTGGGCCCTCTCCAGATTAGAGACCCAGAAATCTCCTCAAGCCTACTTCCAGTGGCCCCCCCAATCAAGATCAATGTTGGCTTTCTCTTTAAGCTCCTCCCCTACACCTGTGATCTAAACTGTCTTGCCCAGAACAGACTAATGATGTATATGTTGAATGAGTCATTTTTCCCTGCCCCTAGGACTACATCAGCACATATTTATAGGATTAGGATCACAGTCTATAGCTGATAATCAGATAAACTAGGTAAACTAGCATATCCTGTGGTGAAATTGTGAGCTTTTCACAGTAAATAATGTGTCCTGGTACCTAACCCCTAGATATTTGCAAATGAAAAGAAACCCTTGTCACTGGAGAAGTTTAAGTGTGTGCGTGCTCAGTCGCTTCAGTCATGTACCACTCTGATTTCAGTCATGTGCAACCCTATAGACTGTAGCCCACCAGGCTTCTCTGTCCATGGGGATTCTCTAGGCAAGAATATTGGAGTGGGTTGCCATGCTCTTCTCTAGGGGATCTTCCCAACCCAGGAATTGAACCCAGATACTCCTGTGGCTCCTGCATTGCAAGCAGATTCTTTTACCACTGAGCCACTGGGGAAGCCCAGAAAGTTTCAGGCATCCTTACGAAGAGTAAAGTCAGGATAGAATGATTCCTCCAAGACCAATATTTTCAGAAATGAGCTATTATGCCATTCAGTTTAGTAGATATGCAAAATCTGTTTCCAAAACCACTGGTGCCTCAGGCTGCCCTTCACAACTGTTTAAAATATTATAATTAATTACTTTCTGGATGTGTAATAGTACACCAAATGTGCTCCCAGATATGTTCTCTGTCCTAAAGAAGATTTTGTTCTGAAGGAGTGGTGGAGAACTATGACTGTTTACATTTTCCCCGGGGCCAACTCAGAATCACCCCAAGTGCACCCCTAATAAACTATGTTCTGAGCAGTTTTCTTATTTCTTAAAGTATTTCTAAATAGCTTTCTCTTTTTATATAGAAAGAACAAGTTTTGCTTGCAGCATTGTCAAGGCATGCAAGCCTCAGAGAATTTCACAAAGAGAAGAAAATCTACTTGAGTCCTGGGTAGAGATCCAGCCAAGAACTGCTCACATCTCATGTCTATTCAAATTTTAAAGGCTTCAAGATATAAGGGAAAATGAAAAAAACAAAAAACAAACAAAAAAAAAACCCTCCCATGCTTCATTTGAAGAATCAAGCAAGTTAACAAAAGCTTTTCAGGACTTCTCTGATGGTCCACTGGTTAAGACTATGCACTTCCAATTCAGGGGGTGCATGTTCAATCCCTGGTCAGAGAAGCCTTATGGCCAAAAAATAATATAAACAAAAGGTTTCCAAACCACAACAGTAGAGTAGAGGGGAAAATCATAAAAGCTATAGCAGTCATGCAATTGATGTTGAAAGAAATTAGAAACCAGAAAATACTCCTGATAGAAACAAAATAGCAATTAGGAAAAACTAAATCACTGAAGAAACAGCAAAGGAGGTGGAATGGGTGGAATTTTCCTAAGGGGATTTTAACTTCTCAAAGTATTCAAGTTTCCCAAGGGCAAAAATTGTTCCTTTTGAACGAATCCATTTTTACTCTCATACCTCAGAGCATAGGAAGTGGTTTTGTGTAGAAAGGAAAGAGATGGAATTTAGATAAATACCACTCCCGGAGCAGCTGTTCTCTAGTTTGGATAAAGGAATGAAGCACGGGGAGAAAAAGTCATTTGGAAATTAAAATTAAAAATCATGTATTGATTGTGGAGTGACTAATCGTTGGACCAATCTACCGACAACTGTGCCATCTGTCTTCAGAGATCTCCAAATATAGCAACTGGAACGCTGAGTGTGGCAAAACCAAAGCAGGACATCCTGTAGGGAGCACGTGGGCTCCGGAGTCTAAGGGCCTCATTCAAGTCCCAGCTCTGTCCCTTACCAGGTGAGTGTCCTTGAAACTTACCTGACCTCTCTTAACCTCCCTGGTTTATAAAATAGGGACAATAGTAATACATCCCTCACAAAGTACAGCAGTCCCCGACTTTTTGGCAGCAGGAACCAGTTTTGGGAAGACATTTTTTCCATGGGACAGGGATGGGAGGTGGGGAAGGGGTCATTTTGATTCAAGCACATTACATTTATTATGCACTTTATGTGTGCTCCGTCGCTAAGTCGTGTCTGACTCTGTGCCACTCATGCACTGTAGCCCGCCATGCTTCTCAGTCCATAGGATTCTCCAGGCAAGAATGCTGCAGTGGGTTGCCATTTCCTTCTCCAGGTTGTATACTTTATTTCTCATCTGATGTCACCACTCATTGGACAGGAGGTACCAGTCCGTGGCCAGGAGGTTGGGAACCCCTGCTCTGGAAGAATGAGGTCATTAAAGATGACATCGCAACTATTACTTGATTCTGAGGATTTGTGCTCAGAAACTGTTGACTTACCTCTAATGCATGATGCATCCATGGTCTATTTATAGTGTAACTGAAGCATGCCCTCAGTGCTTTCTATTTCCAAACATTCAGTGACGTTATGTGAAAACTCTTCCCTTTAAAGATCTCCCCCAAGTTGGCCTCACTTTATTCACCGCAGTATTTGTCCCTGTACTCCCAAGTTCATGTTCAGACATCATCCCCAACCTAAAGAACATCTTTATTTCATCTACTCTCCACACTGTATTTGTTTCCCCTATGTCTTAGATCCCGCTATTTGCTGCCTGAAGTACTTTCACCTGTGCCAGTTTTGTGCCTGTTTGCCCTAATAATCCCTTCCCTACCCTACTGCTCCTGATCTCTGCAAATGCTATCACTTTGACTACATTGGCAACTGGCTTCCCCTTGGATTTGGAGGGTGGGATGACCATAGAGCAGTGAAGAGAAGCCAGCACCTGCCTCTGCCTCGTTCTCCAGCTCTGACACTAGCTCTCTGTCCTCCCTGTTTCCTGCTCTGGCTAGAGGGTCCCTCCTTTTGGGGTCCTAGCTGGCCAGATAACCCAGGTCCCTTAGCTCTGGCAACACAGTCTTCCCCTTTGTCCCCCTAGACCTGAAGCTGGTTCACTTTCTATTGATACTAACTTCTAGGCTGAATTCCTGTCCCCGTTTTCCCCTCAAATGCTTATTGTGGTAAAATACACCAGGTAGTGCTAGTGGTAAAGAACCCACCCGCCAATGCAGTAGACCTAAGAGAAGACGTCGGTTGGATCCCTGGGTCAGGAAGATACCCTGGAGTAGGAAATGGCCACCTGCTCCAGTATTCTTGCCAGGAAAATTCCATGGACAGAGGAGCCTGGTGGGCTACGGTCCATGTAACCACAAAGAGTCAGACATGACTGAGTGCACACACAACATCAAATTTACCATCTTAATCATTTTTAAGTGACATTTCAGTGATTATAAGTGCATTCATATTGTGCAACCACCACCACCATCTGTCTCCAGGACTCTATCTTGGAAAACTGAAATGCTGTACCCAACAAACAGTCGCTCACCTTTTTGTCTGTTTAGCCTTTCTAGGACTTTTTCAGCCACTTCTCCCCATGAGATATCCTCTCTTGATGTCACTGATTATGGGTTCTGTCTTCCTGAATGAGTCCTCCACCTTCATGACACAAGATTTCTGAAATTATTTAGCAGGTAGTTATTATTAAGTGTCTGATGAGGCATGGCACTGATAATACAGAAATGAATAAGACACAGTGCAGCTGATGCTCTTGAAGACTAGTTTCCCAGGAGACAGGCGAATTCCTGGTGATTACAATATGGCATTTTGGACTAAGTAAATAGGCTCTGAACAAAGCAGATGGATATGAGTCTTGGCTCTGTCACTTAATGGCTCTGTAAACAAAGGCAAGGTATGTGCCTTTCAAGAGTGACTGTGCATTTGGCTAAGGAGCGAGATTGTATAGCTCTCTTTTCACAGTGGAGAGACATTTATGAAGACCCCTCAAGCTGGGGCTTTTAGGATGCCTTACAAATGTCTGACTGAGTGAAAGGCTACCATTTAGAAATATGTTGCCATATTTGAGCTGGTGGCCTTATGGATAAGATGAAGGCACAAAAACTATTTGGCTGGTATAATCATCTGCAATTATTGGTAAACCAGAGAGGGAAAGAGAAAAGTTGAGAACTAAATAACAAACGTTCTGGCCATTTGGAAAGCCTTCCATGACTGTTCCAGGCCAGGCTGATCTCTTCTCTCTGAATTCCTGTTGGGCAATAGTCAGCACCTAACAATACTGGCTGAGCACCAAAGAATTGATGCTTTTGAACTGTGGTGTTGGAGAAGACTCCTGAGAGTCCCTTGAACTTCAAGGAGATCCAACCAGTCCATTCTGAAGGAGATCAGCCCTGGGATTTCTTTGGAAGAAATGATGCTAAAGCTGAAAC
>NW_011495041.1:8135823-8136259 GCF_000754665.1 Bison bison bison
GGTAAGCACCCTATTTTCTTTGTCCTGGTTATTTTCTTTCACTTTCTCATTGAACATGTGAGGCTGCACCTCCAGCTCTGTGACTTAGCCTCAAAGGTTACAAAATTTTGGTATTTGCTCCTGACAGGGACCGATCTGCAAAGCATCAGGCAGGGTTGGAAATGCTCGCCCTGGAGAGCTGAATGAGCTGTGCCTGCGTTCTGCATTCTCCCATCACCTTGGACAGCTTCACAGTACCAGTCACGCTGGCCTGATCTACTGCCTGTGCATTCTTTCAGGAGACCAGAAAACAAGGACGTCCGGGCTCAGCTGACTTGGAGAACTGCTTTCTCAGTGTGCTCCTAACTAGGTCAATCCTGGTCAATGTTGTGTTCCTATTGCTAGCCTACCATCCCCAACAGTCTGAGTGAGGCCCACTGTTCTTTCTACCTGTGTA
>NW_011495041.1:8136359-8145272 GCF_000754665.1 Bison bison bison
GGAGAAGACTCTTGAGAGTCCCTTGAACTTCAAGGAGATCCAACCAGTCCATTCTGAAGGAGATCAGCCCTGGGATTTCTTTGGAAGAAATGATGCTAAAGCTGAAACTCCAGTACTTTGGCCACCTCATGTGAAGAGTTGACTCACTGGAAAAGACTCTGATGCTGGGAGGGATCGGGGGCAGGAGGAGAAGGGGACGACAGAGGATGAGATGGCTGGATGGCATCACTGACTCAATGGATGTGAGTCTGAGTGAACTCCGGGAGTTGGTGATGGACAGGGAGGCCTGGCGTGCTGTGACTCATGGGGTCGCAAAGAGTCAGACACGACTGAGTGACTGAACTGAACTGAACAATACTGAAAGGAAGGATTCACAGGAGATGTGGGTTTGATCCCTGGGTCAGGAAGATCCCCTTGAGAAGGAAATGGCAACCCACTTCAATATTCTTGCCTGGAGAATCCCATGGATAGCAAGCCTGGTGGGTTACAGTCCACAGGGTTGCAAAGACTTGGACACAACTGAAGTGACTTAGCACACACACATCTCATCATCTCTTTCTCTAAGGTGTTACTTCTTGCCCTCCACCCACACAGGTTGAATGATGGGTCCTTAGAGAAAAAAAAGTAATAACTTGATATTTTTCTATCTTCCATAAATTATAATATTTCATATATAAAGGTGTTTAACAGATTTCTTTGAAGAATCTAGTTTTCTTTAATGTTCTTTAAGAAATGATATATTACTACAAACCAGATTAGGTAATAAATCAAGAATTTAATAAGATAGCTGCAAATTTTGACTTTCCAAAATATCAACTAAATATTAATTATTAAATAAAATTAAAATGCAATCTTACTTTCAAAACTTGGATCTTCTACTGTTTTAGTTTAATCTTGCTAACCATCTTTACAAATAAAGAGCTAGCAATGGCTTGATGATTTGAATTCAGAGACGCAATTTTGACTGGATTTTCTGATTAAATGGACTAATGTTAAACCATGCAATATGATGCATAATAATCTGTCAAACTCTATTTTGGGATTCTCTTTTAATGGAAGAATTCCTGCATGATTAGAAAATGGAGTTTTTCAGAATTTGTTTACTATAAATTGACTGAAATTGAGTGGAAGAAAGCCTAAGCCTATTTGCCTTATCGATGCTATTTCCATGTTTATAATCATTATTTCATAACATTGATTTGAGAAATTGTCATTTGTTTTAACATTTAATCAATGGAGAGGAATACTTGGATTAGAATCCTTCCTTTAAAAGAAGATATATTTATTTGGCTGTACCAGATCTTAGTTGCAGCATGTGGGATCTTGTTCTCTGACCAGGAAGCAAACATTGTGAGTGCAGTCTTAGCCACTGGACCTGCAGTAAAGTCCCAAGTATCCTCCTTGAGTAATACCGTAATGACCACCTTATGGAGCACTCGCTTTCCTTTACCACTGCTTGTAGGTTTCCTCCTAAACTGTTTAGCCTGTTTGGAATTCATGTGACATTTCACATGGAAAGAAGTGTGAAATGCCACTTTCCCTACTGCTACCTTATAAATTATTCATCCCTGCAGTTTATCAGGCAGCCTCTGCTTATAGATAAGAATGCACCCCTTGTTTGTAGTACACATCATAGGATCCTAAACAATAAAAAATGGTGTGTTGCCTGCAGGGAGAGCAAGGAGAAAATCCTACCAGGCTCCGTTTAGCATGAACCTGTCCTAAACTGAAACCAGTCTCACTAGTCATACTTGACATGAAATGATAATATTTAACTTTATGAAGTACGTAATAGTTGGGAGAAAGAGCCACACTTTCAAAAGAGATCAAGTAATAGAATGTAAGTTTCCTCTGTCTTGAGCAGTTCTATTGAATTAGAAACCATTGAGAAACCATCTTTGCCTTTACAAGCAACCTTACAAATTGCCAGAGCTATAACTATTGAGAGACGCTCTCTCTTTTTTAAACTTTTGTTTTTTTCTATCCATGCCACACAGCATGCAGGATCTTAGTTCCCTGACCAGGGATCCAATCTGGGCCATGGCAGTGAATGAGCTGAGTCCTAACCACTGGACCACTAGAGAATTCCCTGAAATTGTCTTTATTTATCTATTTTTTTGAAACTGTAACATTATCCCTATCTACCTTATTTCTTCATCCACACTCCTTTCCCTATAACTTTGCAGTACCCTGCCCCCCAACCTGTGGTCACCACCTGCTCCCCACTTGATCTGACTTCTATTTTGATCAGGCTTCCCTGGTGACTCAGACAGTAAAGAAGCTGCCTACAATGGCAGGAGACCTGGGTTCAATCATTGGGTCAGGAAGATTGCCTGGAGAAGGCAATGACAATCTGCTCCAGTATTCTTGCCTCAAAAATCTCATGGACAGAGGAGTCTGGTGGGCTACAGTCCATGGGTTCGCAAAGAGTCAAACACGACTGAGCAACTAACACAGCTATTTTGACCTGGAAAATCCAATTTTCACCAATTTAAGATAATGAATCCATTGACTAAAAATAGAATGCAGTTTTAAATGCTTGAGAATTTGATGGATTAAAATTTGGCCATAAGAAGAATGACTGAGTTTCTAGTGACTTTAAGTGATGATTGCTGATAAAAGATCATTGAACTAACCACAGCATTTCTGAGCCAGCAGAGTTTTCCCAAATGAGCAACTTTCTTCCCTGCACTGGGTTCAATTCTACTTTGCATGCAGTACAAGGTTGGAATTGTCTTAGCCTCATATATCTCATCATGCATGTAAGTTAATTATTTTATCAATGAATAAAAAGTATATGTTAGGGACTTCACCTTCTAGTGCAGGGGTTCAATCCCGGGTCAGGGAGCTGAAATCACACATACCTCCTGGCCAAAAAAAAAAAACAAAATACAAAACAGAAGCAACATTATAACAAATTTAATAAAGACTCCAAAAATGATCCCCATTAAAAAAAAAAATTCTCATTGCTATGAGTTAAAAAGAAAAAAAAAAAGCATGTGTTAAAAACCCATCCTGCGCCTAACAGTGAGACTATGATGAACGGAAAAGAAACCTAAGATCTACAGTGAGGTACCATCTGCTCCAGCCCCACCATTTAATGATTGCCAAGCCCAGATATAGATTAAAACAGCTTGTTATCTAGGTAATGACACAGTCAACATCAGAGTTCAAATTTCCAGTCTCCAAAGTATAGTTTTCCCCACTTCTTCAAGAAGCTTGTATTCTGTCTGGATAGTTAAGAATTACAAATACATACACTCATATATATATGGGCAATTAATCTATGACAAAAGAGGCATGAATATAAAATGGCAAAAAGACAAAAAAAAAGATTATACAAATACATAAAGGTCAGAACAAATAAGTTATAATTACATGTTTTATATTTTTATTATTTTTTTAATATAAAATTTTTTTCATGGGAAGACATTTCATTTTTTTTTTATTTTGGAGTATAGCCAGTTAGCAATGCTGTGATCATTTCAGGTGGACAGGGAAGGGACTCAGTCATACATATACATGTATCAATTCTCCCCCAGATTCCCTTCCATCCAGGCTGCCACATAACCTCGAGCAGATTTCCCTGTGCTGTACAATAGGTCCTTATTTATTATCCATTTTATTTATAGCAGCATGTACAGACTCACAGACTTAAAGAACAAATTTGTGGTTACTGGGGGGGAGGAAGGGTGAGAGATTGGGAGTTTGGAACTGACATATCCACACTGCTCTATTTCGATTATACTTGCATTTTGTGCTGGAGATACTAAGAGCAGTGGGGATTTACCAAATTGATGGGAATGTTTTACCATGAAACTCATGAAAGGCTTCCTGGGGAAAATAAGTCTTGATCTGTGTCTTGAAGACAGGGTGAAAAGTGAGACTTGAAGAGGCACATGTAAACAGGAGCAGGAATGTCTGTGTGTCTGGATCAATGAGTCCAGAGAGTGGTGAAAGGCCACACAGGGGCCTGACTAATCAGTCAGGAAGCTTGAGGAGCCTGTCTAAGCAGGAGTCAGTGAAGCCATTGTCAGTGGGGAGGGTATTAGCATTGCTGTTGTTTAGTCACCACGTCATGTCCAGCTCTTTGAGACCCCATGGACTGTGGCCCGTCAGGCTCCTCTGTCCATGGGATTTCTGAAGCAAGAATACTGGAGTGGGTTGCCATTTCCTTCTCTAGGGGATCTTCCTGAGCCAGGGGTCGAACCCAGGTCTCTCTCATTGCAGGAAAATGCTTTACCATCTGAGCCACCAGGGAAGCCCCTGTATTAACAAATTGAAAGATAAAAACCATATGATAATCTCAATAGATGCATAAAAAGCCTTTGACAAATTTCAACACACATTTATGATTAAAACTCTTCAAAAAATGGGCATAGAAGGAACCTACCTCAACATAGTAAAGGCTATATATCATAAGTCTACAGCAAATATTATTCTCAATGGTGGAAAGCTGAAAGCATTCACCTTTAGATCAGGAACAAGACGAAGGTGTTCACTTTCACCACTATTATTAAACATATTTCTGGAAGTCCTAGCTACAGCAATCAGAGAAGAAAAAGAAATGAAAGGAATCCAGATAGGAACAGAAGTAAAGCTCTCACTGTTTGCAGATGACATGATACTGTACATAGAAAACCCTAAAGATAGTATCAGAAAATTATTAGAGCTAATCAGTGAATTTGGCAAAGTTGCAGGATAGGAAATCAATACACAGAAATCACTTGCGTTTGTATATACTAAAAATGAAAAATCAGAAAGAGTAATTAAGGAATCAATCCCATTTACCATGCCAGGCTTCCCTGTCCATCACCAACTTCCAGAGTCTGCTCAAATTCATGTCCATTGAGTCGGTGATGCCATCCAACCATTTCATCCTCTGTTGTCCCCTTCTCTTCCTGCCTTCAATCTTTCCCAGCATCAGGGTCCTTTACAATGAGTCAGTTCTTCGCATCAGGTGGCCAAAGTATTGGAGTTTCAGCTTCAGCATCAGTCCTTCCAATGAATATTCAGGACTGATTTCCTTTAGGAAATGGTTTGATCTCCTTGCAGTCCACTAGTTGGACTCTTTCAACTTAGCATGTACATTATTCAGTTTTAAAATACCCAGGAATGAAAGTCAAACAAAAAAGTTTAGCAAAAAGACATTTAAGTTTAAAGAAAAATGCCTCTTTTATCAGCAGCAAATAGACCTAGGGAACTACTAATGTTGCTATCTTTTGAGAAAAAGTGTTTCATTGTGCCTGTTGGTTTATGCAAATAGCTACCTTGTAAGAGCTCACACCCAGACACTGCAATTTCATGCCTGAGGATTCAATAGCCATCCTGTTGTATTCTCTTTAATCTCCCTCCAGGCTGACTCTGTATTTGTGTAGATTAATCTTTGCATTAATATTTTAAGATAGGTTTGATTTGGATTGAAATGAGCAAGTAGATTCACTGAGACCTATCTAAAAAGAGTGCTTGTGTGATTTCATTTTGCTGCATTAGTATTCTGTGATAGATACTTTCTATTAGTGGAGAATATCTACCTCTGGATCAAGTGTCATGCCACAAGACAATTTGATAGCTAAGCTTTAGGTGCAGAAAAAAATAACTATTTGGTTTATGAAAAACAAGAAAACTTTCAGCTTTTCAGTTAAACCAAACATGCTCCTCTTTTCTAGATGGATTATATTCTGAAAACATCTTTATTCCCACCTTCAATATGTATTCACACACACGCACTCTCAGACACACAAACGTGTGTGTGCATGCATGCTAAGTCACTTCAGTACTGTCTGACTCTTTGCAATCCTATGGACTATAGCCTGCCAGACTGCCCTGTCCATGGGATTCTCCAGGTAAGAATACTGGAGTGGGTTGTCCTGCCCTTCTCCAGGGGATCTTCCCTATCCAGGGATCAAACCTATTGGCAGGCAGGTTCTTTACCACTAGCACTATCTGAGGAGCCTACACACACACACAAACACACAGACATGCACATGCACACGAGCATGCACACACACACATCCAATACACACACACACAATTCATATCTTGAGGCCAATTTTTCCATCTGTACAATAAACTAATGGGACTAAATATTTTTAACTAAAATATTTTTTTCATTAAAAAATAGTAGTTGTTATGGTAAGAAAGGAAAAGTTTCGGGGCAGTCCTAAGATGGCAGAGGAATAGGACAGGGAGACCACTTTCTTCCCCACAAATTCATTGAAAGATCATTTGAACACTGAGCAAGTACCACAAAACAATGTCTGAACACTGGCAGAGGACACCAGGCACCCAGAAAGGCAGCCCATTGTCTTTGAAAGGAGGTAGAACAAAATATAAAAGATAAAAAGAGAGAAAAAGGAGTTAGGGATGGAGACCTATCCCGGGGAGGGAGTCGTAAAAGAGGAGAAGTTTCCAAACACCAGGAAATCCTCTCCCTGGCCGGTCTGTGGGATGTTTTAGAATCTCAGAGGACAACATAACTGGGAGGAAAAAATAAATAAATAAAACCCACAGATGACGTGCCTAACTGCAACCCCCAGCGGAGAAGTAGCCCAGACACTGTTGTCCACCATCAGCAAGCGGGGGCTGAACAGGGAGATGAGGGCTGCATTGCTTAGGGTAAGGACAGGGCATGAATGCCCTGAGGGCAATCTGAGGGAGCTAACGTGAGATAGTGACCCAAACCATGGAATAGCCAGAGAGAGGGGGGGAAAAAAAAGAAGAAGAAGAGAGAGAGAGAGAACTTTCCCCCCAAAAGCTCTAACCTAAGGCACTGCCAGCCCATTCACAGAACAAAGGACTAAGCAAATACCAGAGGAGAGCTAGTGGGCTGCGGACTGGTCCATCCCCCACCAAAGGTAGGGAGGCATGTGGGCAACAGCCAGAGCTGAAAGGCAAGGGGCAAACTCAGCCCCAGAGACCATCATTCTCTACCAAACTGTGAGCAAGCTCCCGGTTGCTAACCAAGTCTTCCTGGGATCCTAGACGGTTGGCATCCACCAGGAGGGTGACAGCCAGAGGTCAGCTCCCCAGAAGAGACACATGGCACACCTGAGATGGTGCTCCTGCTGCCACCCAGGAAACTGAGCTGCTGGGACTGGGGAGGTGATAAGATGCACCGCCCACCTGGGGAGTGTGTGCTCACCAAGCACCTGGTCCCCTGAGCTGCTCGGATCTGGGAAGGGCACAAAACACAGGCCTAGCCGAGTCTGTGCCTTTGTGGAGTACCCGAGAACCTGAACCTGGGTGGCTTGGACCTGGGAAGTACACGCAACCCAGGGCCCACCTTAGACAGCTCCCCTGCACAGCAACCTAGAGCCTGAGCAGTGTAGACCAGGAAAGCACACACGCCGTGAGTGGGGGCAAACCCAGTGTGGCCTAGACACTGCGAACACTCCCCACGCACATCAGTGATATTTGTTTGCAGTGTTCCTCCCTCCCCGCAGCACAATTGAACAACTGAGCTGAAATAAATGACCACCTTCGCCCCCTTGTGTCAGGGTGGAAGTTAGATACTGAAGAGACTTGCAAACAGAGGAAGCCAAAATAAACAAAGAGGGAACCGCTTTGGAAGTGACAGGTGCAACAGATTAAAACCCTGTAGTTGGCATTGGCTACATTGGAAGGGACCTATAGACCTCGAGAAGAAATATAAGCTGGAACAAGGAATTATCTGAAACTGAACTGACCACACTGCCCTCAACAGCTCCAGAGAAATTCCTAGATATATTTTACTATTATCATTTTCAATTTTTTTTAGTTTTATTTTTAAATTTTTAAGTTCTTTATTACTCTTTTAATTTTCATTTTTAAAACCTACTATTACCTTGCTCTGGTCACCTGTATCTCCTTCCTCCCTCTTCTCTTCTCTGTGGAAATCCGTGAACCTCTCTGACTCTTCTAGACTGTGGAGAGAAAATAGGGAATTGATTACTGGCTAGATTGCCCTCTCTTCTTTTGATTCCCCCTCTACTCCTCCTGGTCACCTCTATCTCCCTCTTCCCTCTTATCTTCTCCATGTAACTCTGTGAATCTCTCTGGGTGTCCCCCTCTGTGGAGAATCTTTTCACCATCAACCTAGATGTTTTATCATCAGTGCTGTATGGATGGAGAAGTCTTGAGCCTACTGTAAGAATAAGACTAAAAGGCAGAGGCAGGAGGGTTAAATCCAAAACTTGAGAACAACAGAAAACTACTGACTCCAGGGAACATTAATCGACAAGAGCTCATTCAAAAGACTCCATACCTACACTGAAACCAAGCTCCACCCAAGAGTCAACAAGTTTCAGAGCAAGACATACCAAGCTAATTCTCCAACAACACAGGAACATAACTCTGAGCACAAAAATACAGGTGGCCAAAACCTGACAAAGATCCCACAAAAAAAAAGAAAACTACAGGCCAGTATCACTGATGAACATAGACGCAAAAATCCTTAACAAAATTCTAGCAATCAGAACCCAACAACACATTAAAAAGATCATACACCATGACCAAGTGGGCTTTATCCCAGGGATGCAAGGATTCTTCAATATCCGCAAATCAATCAGTGTTATACACCACATTAACAAATTGAAAAATAAAAACCATATGATTATCTCAATAGATGCAGAGAAAGCCTTTGACAAAATTCAACATCCATTTATAATAAGAACTCTCCAGAAAGCAGGAATAGAAGGAACATACCTCAACATAATAAAAGCTATATATGACAAACCCACAGCAAACATTATCCTCAATGGTGAAAAATTGAAAGCATTTCCTCTAAAGTCAGGAACAAGACAAGGGTGCCCACTTTCACCATTACTATTCAACATAGTTTTGGAAGTTTTTGCCACAGCAATCAGAGCAGAAAAAGAAATAAAAGGAATCCAAATTGGAAAAGAAGAAGTAAAACTCTCACTGTTTGCAGAT
>NW_011495041.1:8145372-8146484 GCF_000754665.1 Bison bison bison
AGGACACTAATAGATGGAGAAATATACCATGTTCATGGATTGGAAGAATCAATATAGTGAAAATGAGTATACTACCCAAAGCAATTTATAGATTCAATGCAATCCCTATCAAGCTACCAACAGTATTCTTCACAGAGCTAGAATAAATAATTTCACAATTTGTATGGAAATCCAAAAGCCTCGAATAGCCAAAGCAATCTTGAGAAAGAAGAATGGAACTGGAGGAATCAATCTACCTGACTTCAGGCTCTATTACAAAGCCACAGTTATCAAGACAGTATGGTACTGGCACAAAGACACAAATATTGATCAATGGAACAAAATAGAAAGCCCAGAGATAAATCCACGCACCTATGGACACCTTATCTTTGACAAAGGAGGCAAGAATATACAATGGATTAAAGACAATCTCTTTAACAAGTGGTGCTGGGAAAACTGGTCAACCACTTGTAAAAGAATGAAACTAGACCACTTTCTAACACCTTACACAAAAATAAACTCAAAATGGATTAAAGATCTGAACGTAAGACCAGAAACTATAAAACTCCTAGAGGAGAACAAAGGCAAAACACTCTCCGACATACATCACAGCAGGATCCTCTATGACCCACCTCCCAGAATATTGGAAATAAAATCAAAAATAAACAAATGGGACCTAATTAATCTTAAAAGCTTCTGCACAACAAAGGAAACTATAGCAAGGTGAAAAGGCAGCCTTCAGAATGGGAGAAAATAATAGCAAAAAGCAACAGACCAACAACTAATCTCAAAAATATACAAGCAACTCCTACAGCTCAACTCCAGAAAAATAAACGACCCAATCAAAAAATGTGCCAAAGAACTAAATAGACATTTCTCCAAAGAAGACATACAGATAGCTAACAAACACATGAAAAGATGCTCAACATCACTCATTATCAGAGAAATGCAAATCAAAACCACTATGAGGTACCATTTCACACCAGTCAGAATGGCTGCGATCCAAAAGTCTACAAATAATAAATGCTGGCGAGGGTGTGGAGAAAAGGAAAACTTACACTGTTGGTGGGAATGCAAACTAGTACAGCCACTATGGAGAACAGTGTGGAGATTCCTTAAAAAACTGGAAATAG
>NW_011495041.1:8146959-8183362 GCF_000754665.1 Bison bison bison
TAAAAAGAATACATTTGAATCAGTTCTAATGAGATGGATGAAACTGGAACCTATTATACAGAGTGAAGTAAGCCAGAAAGAAAAACACCAATACAGTATACTAACGCATATATATGGAATTTAGAAAGATGGTAACAATAACCCTGTGTACGAGACTGCAAAAGAGACACCGATGTATAGATCAGTCTTATGGACTCTGTGGGAGAGGGAGAGGGTGGGGAGATTTGGGATAATAGCATTGAAACATGTATAATATCATGTATGAAACGAGTCGCCAGTCCAGGTTCGATGCACAGTACTGGATGCTTGGGGCTGGTGCACTGGGACGACCCAGAGGGAGGGTAGGGGAGGGAGGAGGGAGGAGGGTTCAGGATGGGGAACACGGGTATACCTGTTGCGGATTCATTTCGATATTTGGCAAAACTAATACAATATTGTAAACTTTAAAAATAAAATAAAATTAAAAACCTGTTTAAAAAAAAAAATACAGTTGGCCAAAAGTCACACCAAACCCATAGACACCTCAAAACTCACTACTGGATACTTCATTGCACTCCAGAGAGAAGAGATCCAGCTCCACCCACCAGAACACTGATGCAAGCTCCCCTAACCAGGAAACCTTGACAAGCCACTCGTCCAACCCCACCCACAGGGAGGAACCTCCACAGTAAAGAGGAACCACAAGCTTCCAGCAAACAGAAAGGCCACCCCAAACACAGCAACCTAAATAAGACGAAAAGGCAGAGAAATAATCAGCAGGTAAAGGAACATGATAAAAGCCCACCAAACCAAACAAAAGAGAAGGAGATAGGGAGTCTATCTGAAAAAGAATTCAGAATAATGATAGTAAAAAACGTCCAAAATCTTGAAAACAAAATGAAGTTACAGATAGTCTGGAGACAAAGATTGAGAAAATACATGAAAAGTTTAACAAGGACCTAGAAGAAATAAAAAAGAGTCAATCAATAATGAATAATGCAATAACTGAGATCAACACACTCTGGAGAGAACTAACAGTAGAATAACTGCAGCAGAAGATAGGATAAGTGAGGTGGAAGATAGAATGGTGGAGGAAAAAAGAAAAAAGAATTAAAAGAAGTAAGGAGAACCTCAGAGACCTCTGGGACAATGTTAAATGCCCCAACATTCTCATCATAGGAGTCCCAGAAGAAGAAGACAAAAAGGCCATGAGAAAATACCTGAGGAGATAATAGATGAAGACTTCCCTAAAATGGGGAAGGAAATAGCCACCCAAGTCCAAGAAACCCAGAGAGTCCCAAACAGAATAAACCCAACGTGAAACACCCCAAGACCCATATTAATCAAATTAATGAAGATCAAACACAAAGAACAAATATTAAAAGCAGCAAGGGAAAAACAACAAATATCACACAAGGGGATTCCCATAAGGATAATAGCTGATCTTTCAATAGAAACTCTTCAAGCCAGAAGGGAATGGCAGGACATAGTTAAAGTGATGAAAGAGTAAAACCTACAACTGAGATTACTGTACCCAGCAAGGATCTCATTCAAATATGAAGGAGAAATCAAGAGCTTTACAGATAAGCAAAAGCTCAGAGAATTCAGCACCACCAAATCAGCTCTTCAACAAATGCTAAAGGACCTTCTCTAGACAGGAAACACAGAAAAGGCTTATAAACTCGAACCCAAAACAACAAAGTAAATGACAATGGGATCATACTTATCAATAATTACCTTAAATGTGAATGGGTTGAATGCTCCAACCAAAAGACAAAGATTGGCTGAATGGATTCAAAAACAAGATCCCTATATATGCTGTCTACAAGAGACTCACCTCAAACCTACGGACACATACAGACTGAAAGTGAAGGGCTGGAAAAAGATATTTCATGCAAATAGAGACCAAAAGAAAGCAGGAGTAGCAATACTTATATCAGATAAAATAGACTTTGAAATAAAGACTGTGAAAAGAGACAAAGAAGGACACTGCATGATGATCAAAGGATCAATCAAAGAAGAAGATATAACAATTACAAATATATATGCACCCAACATAGGAGTACCACAATATGTAAGGCAAATGCTAAAAAGTATGAAAGGGGAAATTAACAGTAACACAGTAATAGTGGGAGACTTTAATACCCCACTCACACTTATGGATAGATCAACAAAACAGAAAATTAGCAAGGAAACACAAACTTTAAATGATACAAAGGACCAGTTAGACCTAATTGATATCTATAGAACATTTCACCCTAAAACAATGAATTTCACCTTTTTTCTCAAGTGCACATGGAACCTTCTCCAGGATAGATCACATCCTGGGCCATAAATCTAGCCTTGGTAAATTCAAACAAAATGAAATCATCTCAAGCATCTTTTCTGATCACAATGCAGTAAGATTAGATGTCAACTACAAGAAAAAAAAAACTATTAAAAATTCAAAAATATGGAGGCTAAACAACACAGTTCTGAATAACCAACAAACTACAAAGAAGTCAAAATATGCATAGAAACAAATGAAAATGATAACACAACAATCCAAAACCTATGAGATTCAGTAAAAGCAGTACTAAGGTGATTTCATAGCAATATAACCCTACCTCAAGAAACAGGAGAGAAATCAAATAAATAACCTAACTCTACATCTAAAGCAACTAGAAACAGAAGAAATGAAGCATTCCAGGGTTAGTAGAAGGAAAGAAATCATAAAAATTAGGGTAGAAATAAATGCAAAAGAAACAAAGGAGACCATAGCCAAAATCAGCAAAGCTAAAAGCTGGTTCTTTGAGTAGATAAATAAAATAGACAAACCATTAGCCAAATCATCAAGAAAAAAAGGGAGAAGAATCAAATCAACAAAATTAGAAATGAAAATGAAGAAATCACAACAGACAACACAGAAATACAAAGGATCATAAGCGACTACTATCATCAACTATATGCCAATAAAACGGACAACTTGCAAGAAATGGACACATTCTTAGAAAAGTATAACTTTCCAAAACTGACAGGAAAAAATAGAAAATCTTAACAGATCCATCACAAGCAGGGAAATCAAAACTGTAATCAGAAATCTTCCAGCAAACAAAAGCCCAGGACCAGACAGCTTCACAGCTGAATTCTACCAAAAATTTAGAGAAAAGCTAACACCTATCCTACTCAAATGCTTCCAGAAAATTGCAGAGGAAGGCAAACTTCCAAACTCATTCTATGAGGCCACCATCACCCTAATACCAAAACCAGACAAAGCTGCCACAAAAAAAGAAAACTACAGGCCAATACCACTGAAGAACATAGATGCAAAAATCCTTAACAAAATTCTAGCAAACAGAAACCAGCAATATATTAAAAAGATCATACATCATGACCAAGTGGGCTTTATCCCAGGGATGCAAGGATTCTTCAATATTTACAAATCAATCAATGTGATATACCACATCAACAAATTGAAAAATAAAAACCATATGATTATCTCAATAGATGCAGAGAAAGCCTTTGACAAAATTCAACATCCATTTATGATAAAAACCCTCCAGAAAACAGGCATAGAAGGAACATACCTCAACATAATTAAAGATATATATGATAAACCCACAGCAAACATTACCCTCAATGGTGAAAAATTGAAAGCATTTCCCTTAAAGTTAGGAACAAGACAAGGATGCCCACTCTCACCACTACTATTCAATTTAGTTTTGGAAGTTTTAACCACACAATCAGAGAAAAAAAAGAAATAAAAGGAATCAAGATTGGAAAAGAAGAAGTGAAACTCTCATTGTTTGCAGATGACATGCTTCTCTACATAGAAAACCCTAAAGACTCCACCAGAAAATTACTAGAGCTAATCAATGAATATAGTAAAGTTGCAGGATATAAAATTAACACAGAGAAATCCCTTGCATTCCTATACACTAACAATGAGAAAACAGAAAGAGAAATTAAGGAAACAATTTCATTCACCATTGCAATGAAAAGAATAAAATACTTAGGAATAAATCTACCTAAAGAAACAAAAGGCCTATATACAGAAAACTATAACACACTGATGAAAGAAATCAAAGAGGACACAAATAGATGGAGAAATATACCATGCTCATAAATTTGAAGAATCAATATAGTGAAAATGAGTATACTAACCAAAGCAATCTGTAGATTCAATGCAATCCCTATCAAGCTACCAACGGTATTTTTCAGAGAACTGCAATAATTTCACAGTTTGAATGGAAATACAGAAAACCTCTAATAATTAAAGCAATATTGAGAAAGAAGAATGGAACTGGAGGAATCAACCTACCTGACTTCAGGCTATACTACAAAGCAACAGTCATCAAGACAGTACGGTACTGGAACAAATACAGAAACATAGATCAATGGAACAAAATAGAAAGCCCAGAGATAAATCCACACACCTATGGGCATCTTATCTTTGACAAAGGAGTCAAGAATACACAAAAGAGAAAAGACAATCTCTTTAACAAGTGGTGCTGGGAAAACTGGTCAACCACTTGTAAAAGAATGAAATTAGAACACTTTCTAACACCATGCACAAAAATAAACTCAAAGTGGATTAAAGATCTAAATGTAAGACCAGAAACTATAAAACTCCTAGAGGAGAACATAGGCAAAACACTCTCAAACATAAATCACAGCAGGATCCTCTATGACCCATCTCCCAGAATATTGGAAATAAAAGCAAAAATAAACAAATGGGACCTAATTAAAATTAAAAGCTTCTGCACAACAAAGGAAGCTATAAGCAAGGTGAAAAGACAGCCTTCAGAATGGGAAAACATAATAGCAAATGAAGCAACTGACAAAGAATTAATCTCAAAAATATACACGCAACTCCTGTAGCTCAATTCTAGAAAAATAAGTGACCCAATCAAAAAATGGGCCGAAGAACTAAACAGACATTTCCCCAAAGAAGATATACAGATGGCTAACAAATGCATGAAAAGATGCTCAATATCACTCATTATCAGAGAAATGCAAATCAAAACCACAATGAGGTACCATCTCATGCTGGTCAGAATGACTGCTATCAAAAAGTCTACAAACAATAAATGCTGGAGAGGGTGTGGAGAAAAAGGAATCCTCTTACACTGTTGGTGGGAATGCAAACTAGTACAGCCCTATGGAAAACAGTGTGGAGATGCCTTAAAAAACTGGAAATAGAACTGCCATGCTTGGCATACACACTGAGGAAACCAGAATTGAAAGAAACATGCGTACCCCAATGTTCATCACAGCACTATTTACAATAGCCAGGACATGGAAGCAACCTAGATGTCCAGTGACAGACAAATGGATAAGAAAGCAGTGGTTCATATACACAATGGAATATTACTAAGCTATTAAAAAGAATGTGTTTGAATCAGTTCTAGTGAGGTGGATGAAACTGGAGTCTATTATACAAGGTGAAGTAAGAAAGAAAAACACCAATACAGTATATTAACGCATATATATGGAATTTAGAAAGATGGTAATGGTGACCCTATATGCAAGACAGAAAAAGAAACACAGATGTAAAGAACAGAGTTTTGGACTCTGTGGGAGAAGGTGAGGGTGGGATGATTTGAGAGAATAGCATTGAAACATGTATATTATATGTGAAATAGATCGCCAGTCCAGGTTCAGTGCATCAGACAGGATGCTCAGGGCTGGTGCACTGGGATGAACCTGAGGGATGGGATGGAGAGGGAGGTGGGAGGGAGAGTCAGGATGGGGAACACATCTACACCCATGGCTGATTTGTGTGAATGTATGACAAAAACTACCACAATACTGTACAGTAATTAGCCTCCAATTAAAATAAATTTAAAATGTTAATTAATTTTTTAAGTTTTTTTTTTTACTTTTATTTTATTTTTAAACTTTACATAATTGTATTAGTTTTGCCAAATATCAAAATGAATCCACCACAGGTATACATGTGTTCCCCATCCTGAACCCTCCTCCCTCCTCCCTCCCCATACCATCCCTCTGGGTCGTCCCAGTGCACTAGCCCCAAGCATCCAGTATCGTGCATCGAACCTGGACTGGCAACTCGTTTCTTACATGATATTTTACATGTTTCAATGTCATTCTCCCAAATCTTCCCACCCTCTCCCTCTCCCACAGAGTCCATAAGACTGTTCTCTACATCAGTGTCTCTTTTGCTGTCTCGTACACAGGGTTATTGTTACCATCTTTCTAAATTCCATATATATGCGTTAGTATGCTGTATTTATGTTTTTCCTTCTGGCTTACTTCACTCTGTATAATAGGCTCCAGTTTCATCCATCTCATTAGAACTGATTCAAATGTATTCTTTTTAATGGCTGAGTAATACTCCATTGTGTATATGTACCATAGCTTTCTTATCCATTCATCTGCTGATGGGCATCTAGGTTGCTTCCATGTCCTGGCTATTGTAAACAGTGCTGCGATGAACATTGGGGTACACGTGTCTCTTTCCCTTCTGGTTTCCTCAGTGTGTATGCCCAGCAGTGGGATTGCTGGATCATAAGGCAGTTCTATTTCCAGTTTTTTAAGGAATCTCCACACTGTTCTCCATAGTGGCTGTACTAGTTTGCATTCCCACCAGCAGTGTAAGAGGGTTCCCTTTTCTCCACACCCTCTCCAACATTTATTATTTGTAGACTTTTGGATCACAGCCATTCTGACTGGTGTGAAATGGTACCTCATAGTGGTTTTGATTTGCATTTCTCTGATAATGAGTGATGTTGAGCATCTTTTCATGTGTTTGTTAGCTATCTGTATGTCTTCTTTGGAGAAATGTCTATTTAGTTCTTTGGCCCATTTTTTGATTGGGTCGTTTATTTTTCTGGAGTTGAGCTGTAGGGGTTGCTTGTATATTTTTGAGATTAGTTTGTCAGTTGCTTCATTTGCTATTATTTTCTCCCATTCTGAAGGCTGTCTTTTCACCTTGCTAATAGTTTCCTTTGATGTGCAGAAGCTTTTAAGGTTAATTAGGTCCCATTTGTTTATTTTTGCTTTTATTTCCAATATTCTGGGAGGTGGGTCATAGAGGATCCTGCTGTGATGTATGTCGGAGAGTGTTTTGCCTATGTTCTCCTCTAGGAGTTTTATAGTTTCTGGTCTTACGTTCAGATCTTTAATCCATTTGGAGTTTATTTTTGTGTATGGTGTTAGAAAGTGGTCTAGTTTCATTCTTTTACAAGTGGTTGACCAGATTTCCCAGCACCACTTGTTAAAGAGATTGTCTTTAATCCATTGTATATTCTTGCCTCCTTTGTCAAAGATAAGGTGTCCATAGGTGCGTGGATTTATCTCTGGGCTTTCTATTTTATTCCATTGATCTATATTTCTGTCTTTGTGCCAGTACCATACTGTCTTGATAACTGTGGCTTTGTAGTAGAGCCTGAAGTCAGGTAGGTTGATTCCTCCAGTTCCATTCTTCTTTCTCAATATCGCTTTGGCTATTTGAGGTTTTTTGTATTTCCATACAAATTGTGAAATTATTTATTCTAGCTCTGTGAAGAATACTGTTGGTAGCTTGATAGGGATTGCGTTGAATCTATAAATTGCTTTGGGTAGTATACTCATTTTCACTATATTGATTCTTCCAATCCATGAACATGGTATATTTCTCCATCTATAATTAATTTTTTAAAAAAGAAAGGAAAAGTTTTAAAAACGGATCATCCTTCTCCCACCAATAAGAAATAATTATTGTAAATATATTCATATTTCTTCTTAGACCTGTTATGTATATATGTAAATAAACATATAATCGTGTATATTAAATAGTCTTATGCTTTCAGTTCAGTTCAGTTTAGTTCAGTTGCTCAGTCATGTCCTACTCTTTGCGACTCCATGAATCACAGCATGCCAGGCCTCCCTGTCCATCACCAACTCCTGGAGTTCACGCAGACTCACGTCCATTGAGTCTGTGATGCCATCCGGCCACCTCATCCTTTGTCGTCCCCTTCTCCTCCTGCCCCCAACCCCTCCCAGCATCAGAGTCTTTTCCAATGAATCAACTCTTCGCATGAGGTGGCCAAAGTACTGGAGTTTCAGCTTTAGCATCATTCCTTCCAAAGAAATGCCAGGGCTGATCTTCAGAATGGACTGGTTGGATCTCCTTGCAGTCCAAGGGACTCTCAAGAGTCTTCTCCAACGATTGATAACAACTTCTACTTATCATTGTATTATCTCTGTCAAGGAGGTTATCTTTGAATTTGATGAACTGTAAAGTATATAACCTAGCTCTGATCTATTAACTTAAGATGATTTTATATTTTTAACCTTATGAATAATTCTGTGATGATCATCTTTAAATAGATATTTCTGAACATTCATTCAATTATTTTTAGAATAATTTCTTGCAAGCAGAATTTCTATTTCAAAATGTATGCATATTCTAAATCTTAGTATGTGTGAATTTTTCATCATTTGACCAAGACTTTGAACTCTTTTGAGTTTTTTATTGGTATCTCATTGAATTTATAGAGTAGATGAATGAGCATCCATTCATTTATTCTTTTAATAAATATGAATTAAACTCCTTCTATCAGCCAAATACTAGTATAGCAATGGAAAAATCAAGGAGCCTTCCTCATGGCACACATATACATAAAAGAGTTGAAACCAATAAGCAAATAGATATATAAAAAGAAGTCAGAGTCTGGGGAGTGCTCAGGGTTAAATGTGCTGAAGAGCATTTTAATGAGTGTTAAATGCTCTGAAAGCAAAGAAAGGAGACAGAGAATGACAGGAGGTAAGGTGATTAGGAAGGCTTCTTAAAACAGTACTGATAGAGACCCGAGAACACAAGGAAGGGATCTCCATGATTATCAGAGTGAAGAGTCGAGACAGGGGAGCATGGGAACGTCACCAAGATAGAGAACTCAAGAGGATGAGGTTAGAGATGGATCAGAGGCTGAACCATGAAGCATTTTTGGATTAATGGCAGGGACTTTGAATTTTATTTTGAGTGTGATTAAAATTTATTGCAAGATTTTGTGCAGGGCACTGATGACAAAGCATTTCTTAAAATGTTCCATCTTTTCTTCCTGAAATAAGGAATGGTCTCCATTTATTCTTCTTCTTTAATATCATCCAGCTGAAGGTTTGAGTTTCAGTACACTCTTTTTAACAGGACTTCCCTGGTGGTTCAGACAGTAAAGAATCTGCCTGTAATGCAGGGGAACATAATTTGATCCCTGGATTGGGACAATCTCCTGGAGAAGAGAATGGCAACCCTCTCCAGTATTATTACCTGGAAAATTACATAGACACAGGAGCCTGGTGGGCTTCAGACAACAGGGTCACAAAGGTCACAGACGCAAATTAAATGCTTTAGTAAATACTTGTTTCCCTTCATTGTTCTTCTAAAAAATAATTTATTTCCGTCATTTTCATAGTGTTTTAGCTTAAAAAATCTTGCAGGCCCCTTCAATGTTTAATTCCAGGGTCCTATGAACTTGGTGCTATGCCAGTGATTCATAAGTCTACCAATCCATAAAAGAACATGCTTCTAGGGAGCTATAAAGAATGATCCAGGGTTGCTTTTACTTTTGTTCCCCCTACTCACCTCAGAGGAGATACAAAGATAGAATCAAGTGCATTAAAGCAAAGCAGCACTTTCTGAACTACTGTGCCTTCACTCATCAACCTCTTATAGGTCTCTGACTCCTGTGAAGTGTCATTCCCAGGGCCTTAGGTATTTCCTGAGCTAAATTTACTAGATCAGTGTTTACCCAAAAGTGTGCATCAGAATCACCTGGGACACTTGTAAAAATAACTTCCAGACCCTGTTCCTAGTGATTCTGATCCCAAAGGTCTGGATTTTAAGATGCAACAGAATCCGGGAAAGGCTATGTCCCTGTTGTTGTTCAGTTACTAAGTCACATCCAACTCTTTGTGACCCCATGAACTGCAGCATGCCAGGCTTCTCTGTCCTTCACTATCTCCTGAAGATTTCTCAGTCTCAGGTCCACTGAATTAGGGATGCCATCCAACCATTTCATCCTCTGTTGATCCCTTCTCCTCCTGCCTTCAATCTTTCCCAGCATCAGAGTCTTTTTCAATGTGTCGACTCTTCCCATCAAGTGTCCTAAGTATTGGAGCTTCAGCTTCATCATCAGTCTTTCCAGAAAACATTCAGGGTTGGTTTCTTTTAGGATTGACTGATTTGATCTCCTTGCTGTCCAAGAGACTCTCAAGAGTCTTCTCCAATACCACAATTCAAAAGCATCAATTCTTGGCGCTCAACCTTCTTCAATCCAACTCTCAAAGGATATACAAGACCAACAATAGATGTGTTGCACTCTTGCATATTCAGGATTTCCCATCACCAGTCTAATGTGATTGGGACAGGCTTTGGAAAGCAAGTACTCTGAATGGAATTGCTATGTGAAATAGTCATATAGTTAAGTTCCTGATTCTAAAAAACAAATGAGGAATTCAATATCTGAGTTTTATCTAGACCCTCATCCATGTTTAAAAAAAAAATATATTTTTGACCAACAATTATGTTTATATCTTTACAAAATTGTAGGAAATACTCTAGATAAAATGTAAAATCTGTGGTTGAATGGATCCACAGCATTGTAATATACTGGAAAGGCTGTTCTGTGAAGTGATGAACCAAAGGATAAGACCTTCCTTGGTATGGGAAGTAGTTCGGTTTAGTGGAATGAGAGTGCATTAGGATGTTAGAAGTATGCTCAGTCACTTCAGTCATGTCCGACTCTGTGTCACCACGGACTGTAGCCCGTCAGGCTCCTCTGTCCGTGGGATTATCCAGATAAGAATACTGGAATGGGTTACCATTTTCTCCTCCAGGGGACCTTCCCAACCTAAGGACTGAACCTCAGTCTCCTGCATTGCAGGCAGATTCTTTACCCCCTGAGCCATCAGGGAAGTCCCAGGAAATCTTGAATCACTTGATTAAGAGTCAGTTTGCTGAGCTTTAAAAAGGAAAAGTAGTATATTTGTCTTTAATAATGTTATTTTGAAGGCCAAATATATAGTATTTTATTAAGAGCTGAACACGTACAAATTATCATTCCTTTAGGTTTCTAAAAGGTATATACCATTGCTTCTCAAAAGTGTTCCTTCTTCACATTCAGCCTCGTATTGGAGACTGTCAGATATTCACACTTTGGGCAAAGGCCACTTCAGAGCTGAAAGTCCTCCAGGTAATTTAAGATCAAAAACAGCTGAAAAGACTTAAATTTGTTCAAAAGTAGGATAAATTTCTTTTTTCACTGACTATTGCTCCTCTATAAAAATAACATGAAAAAATAGGAAAAATTAAAATAAAAACCCATATATCCAGCTGCCTTTTTCCTAGTTGGGTAGGAGTCCAGCAATATTTGCAATCTGTGATATGAATCCACAAATCTTTTAACACTTGCCAAAGGCCTCAGAGAAAATACTGATAATGCATGAAACACAAAACCCAAACTTATTATTTATTCACCTAATAGTTATCAAGCCGATCACTTGCTAGGAGTAACATACTATGTTCAACACTGCAGGGGATATAGAGAAGCATTAGCCAATGGAGAGTTTGCAACTGAGATGGGAAAGGAAAACATATACCTGTGAACACTCAAGGAGGAAAATGACAGATTAAAGAGCAGCAACACCAGAGGATATCAGAATAGGAGCCACAATGAATATGATTTAATATTCAGCCAGGACAGAAAGATACCACTCTGTTATCTTAAAGAGATGACATTTGAGAATGACATTGGAAAAGGATAGTTTTCAAAAAATAGGGTGAAATCATGACTCTCATCTAGATAGAAAATATGTATGAGTTAAAGATTTTAACTCATTTTAAATTTTGTTTATTTTTTAATTTGGATTATAATTGTTGTACAGCACTGTGTCAGTTTCTGCAATACAAAAGCATGAATCAGCTGTATATATACATAGGTCCCCTCTCTCTTGAGTCTCCCTCCCTCCTCCACCATCCCATCCTTCTAGGTAACTCATTATTAATGAAGGAAACAATAAGATGTTATAAGCAGTTTCGAAGAGAAGTGCAAGAAGCACAAATTTATATGCAGTAAAGAAATGTTGAAATGGATTTACAAATTGGGGGAAACTGACTGTTTCATGGAGGGATGAAAGTCAGACCCACCAAACAGAATCTGTGTACATGTTTGTAGGCAAGAATCCTTTTGCATTGCTATCAGTAATCTACAACTTTCACAATTGTAAAATATATTAAAGGTAGTGAAAGACACAGAGCCCCCATAGAATCAGATTTGGATAACTGAAAAGTCTGTGCTCAAAACAGGCTTAGTTTTCCATTGAAACAAATTTTTTTTCTCTACAAGATTCAAGCTAAATATAAACTATCATTTTCTACATATCATTCCCCAAAGTAGTATCTGTTGTGAAGACATTACTAGGATGAGAAGACTTATTATGGTTTATTACATATTTGTACCATACAAAGTAATTTCAATGACTTGAATTAGTAAATAAAAGTGATATATTTGTCTCTCAGTATGATCAAGTTTGATAAGAACTATATTAATTGAGATTAAATATTGCCTAATTCAATTAAATATAAAATATTAATTTATGACATAAAAATTTGAGACATCTATAAAATAAAGTTTTCACCCTTATGAGAGGCTCTTAAAAGAATCAGAAAAATGTCTCTCAAGACCAATTAAATCAGCCCGCATATATTATTTTCAAATTAATACAAGGGAAAATAGATCTCTTCAGAAAATTCTCTTTTGGCTGCTTTAATAAGCTTCTCTTTAAATTTTGTTTTCTGGCAAAACATATTTTGCTATTGATCTTATGCTAATTCTCTAAAATAAACATGTTTTGATCCCTAAGGAAACCAATGATGGGGACCGTATATTACTTCGAATCAAAATTTTTCTCTCAAAGTAGCAAAGGTATGACATTCTCAAAGCAGACAGCGTGCCCCCTGAGTGAAGTTTTTGCCAGTCACTTGTCTATGCTTCTTGTTTTGTCATTTAATTACAAGTCCATTTCCTTCTTCAGGGGATCTTCCTGACCCAGGGATCAAACCTATGTCTCTTGTGTCCCTGCACTGGCAGGCAGGTTCTTTACCACTGTGCCATCTGAAAGTCAAGTTCACTTAAGTTCAGTCGCTCAGTCGCATTGGACTCTATGTGACCCCATGGACTGAAGCATGCCAGGCTTCCCAGTCCATCAGTAGCTCCCAGAGCTTACTGAAACTCATGTCTAGCAAATCAGTGATGCCATCCAACCATCTCATCCTCTGTTGTCCCCTTCTCCTCCTGCCTTCAATCTTTCCCAGCATCAGGGTATTCTCAAATGAGTCAGTTCTTCCCATCAGGTGGCCAAAGTATTGGAGCTTCAGCTTCGACATCAGTCCTTCCAATGAATATTCAGGACTGATTTCCTTTAGGATGGAGGGGTTGGGTCTCCTTGCAGGCCAAGGGACTCTCAAGAGTCTTCTCCAACACCACAGTTCAAAAGCGTAAATTCTTCAGAGTTCAGTTTTCTTTATAGTCCAACTGTCACATCCATACATGACTACTGGAAAAACCATAGCTTTGACTAGACGGACCTTTGTTGGCAGTGTCTTTCTAATATGCTGTCTAGGTTGGTCATAACTTTTCTTCCAAGGAACAAGCGTCTTTTAATTTCATGGCTGCAGTCACCATCTGCAGTGATTTTGGAGCCCAAAAAAACAAAGTCTGCCACTGTTTCTACTGTTTCAGCATCTATTTCCCATGAAGTGATGGGACCAGAAGCCATGATCTTAATTTTCTGAATGTTGAGCTTTAAGCCAATGTTTTCACTCTCCTCTTTCACTTTCATCAAGAGGCTCTTTAGCTCTTCTTCGCTTTCTGCCATAAGGCTGGTGTCATCTGCATATCTGAGGTTATTGACATTTCCCCTGGCAATCTTGATTCCAGCTTGTGCTTCATCCAGCCCAGGATTTCACATGATGCACTCTGCATATAAGTTAAATAAACAGAGTGACAATATACAGTCTTGACATATTCTTTTCCCAATTTGGAACCAGTCCATGCCCAGTTCTAACTGTTGCTTCTTGACCTGCATACAGACTTCTCAGGAGGCAGGTCAGATGGTCCAGTATTCCCATCTCTTGAAGAATGCTCCACAGTTTGTTGTGATCCACACAGTCAAAGGCTTTGGCATAGTCAATAAAGCAGAAGTAGATGTTTTTTCTGGAACTCTATTGCTTTTTCAATGATCCAGCAGATGTTGGCAGTTTGATCTCTGGTTCCTCTGCCTTTTCTAAATCCAGCTTGAACCTCTGGAAGTTCACAGTTCATGTACTGTTGAAGCCGTCTTGGAGAATTTTGAGCATTAATTTGCTAGCATGTGAAATGAGTACAATTGTGCAGTAGTTTGAACATTCTTTGGCATTGCCTTACTTTGGGATTGTAATGCAAAACTGACCTTTTCCAGTCCTGTGGCCCACTGCTGAGTTTTCCAAATTTGCTGGCATATTGAGTGCAGCATTTCACAGCATCATCTTTTAGGATTTGAAATACCTCAACTGGAATTCCATCACCTCCACTAGCTTTGTTCTAAAAGGCCAATTACTACTAAATATAGCATTTGGCTGCTTTTACCTTTTCTTGGGGCTATTGGTGATGTGTAGAATTTCACTAATACTGGCTAACTGAATCACAGATTTCCAACTTAGAGACTAATGTGCAGACCCTTTTCCCCACTCTGAGCCCTAAAACTTAGTAGCACTGCATGCTTTATGTACCACTCTTAAGGATTTCAAAGTAATTTTCCCCCTTAATTTCCCCTAGTCTTAAAACTGTATTCTAAGGAAACATTAAATCCCCAAAATTTTAAACTTATTTTTAATTGGAAGATAATTGCTTTACAATGTGGTGGTGATTTCAGCCATACAATAATGTGAATCAACCATAAGTATACATATATCCCCACCCTCTTGAGCCTCTCTCCCACCACCAACCCACATAAATTCCAGATTTAATCACATATTTATGATTTGTACCACCAGAAGTGCTGCCTCTTTCAAAGACTAAGTAATAGAATAGAGTCAACCCTGCTTCAACTCACTGCTGGGAGCTATGACAGATACAAAGTTGTTTAATTCATGGAATTTCCCTGCCTTCAAGAAACATAGACTAAAAGTTTGTGTAACTTCATAATAGGAGCACAAATTGTCAGTGGAACTCCAGGAAGGAAAAGGTCACCTATCTGGAGAATCATGAAAAATTTGTGATACATTGGTCAGGCTTGAAACGCGTAGATGAACAAGGCTGAGGGAATATTTAAGGGGATTCAATATTGGAAGGAAAAAGAAACCTGTAAAGGAAGGACAAATAAATCAATTTTCCAAAAACAGAAGTATGTGAGGTGTAGTAATGGACAGCAAGATTGAGGAAGTACTTTAGAACAGTGCTGGGCTAGACACAGAAGAATCTATTGGCCAGCTTTTAAAAAATAAAGACTCTACAATCACACCTCCAGAGATTCTGATTCAGTAGGTTTAGAATCAAGGCTCAAGGAACCTGTAATTTTTAAAGCACCTTGGTGATTCTGATGTGCAGCCACTTTTGGGAAGTACTAATGCATGGACAAATTTTAGAAGACTTTAAATGCCAAGCTAAAGTGAATGAACATTTTTTTTTCTATGTGCCTGTCCCATAGGTCCTTTCTTTCAAGCTCTCTCTCTCTCTTTTTTAACTAAGAGAGCTCTTTATTAAAAATTCATTTATGATTTCCAATTATGCCACACTTAGCAATGCAGGAAGAGGGTCCTTCAATATAAGATCACTTGAGGAGGCGTAGAAGGTAGACTTCAGATCCTTCCAAGCAGTGTCACTCCTGATAACTGTCTCAAACACATCTACGTGACGCAAATTTAGTTGCTCGAAATCAGAGGGCAGGGCAACTCTACACAGTAAGGCAAAGGTGACGGTTCGATAAATTTTCCATTTCAGTGGGATACCCCAGGATCTAAGTATCTGGTGGTCTCATCTCACCAATGAACTACTCAGGCTTCCAGCATTGCAATACGTGCCCTATGCTTCAGAATTACGCTTTACAGCCTAGCGTGCATGAGCTGCCTCAGTCACTAAGTCGTGTCTGACTTTCACGACTCCATGGACATTAGCCCACCACGCACCTCTGTCCATGGGGTTTATCAGGCAAGAATCCTGGGATGGGTTGCCATTTCCTTCTCTAAAGGATCTTCCTGACCCAGGGATTGAACTGACATCTGCTGTATTGGCAGGTGGTTTCTTTACCACTGAGCCACCAGGGAAGCCCTTATAGCTAGATGGAGTCCCAGCACAGAGTGAGTCCCAGTTTTAAAGAAAAGATGTATTAACCCTTGTAACCCTGAATTTGTATGATTTCAGAAGGTACTAGAAGAATTAATGGATTTTAGGCAGAGATAATATTTGGGGTCTTTGGCTACTTTTTAACACTCTATTAAATATACAAACTCCTCCCTCTTGTGTGAAGCATGCGGATAAAACAAGAGGCTTAGGGCAAGGCTTAGCAAACTTTTTCTGAAAAGGACCAAATAATAAATATTTGGGCACTCTGTGGATCACTTACAGTCTTGATCACAACTGCTAAACTCTACCACTGAAGAGCAAAAGCAGCTACAAATCATATACAAATAAATGAGTGAAGCTGTGTTCCAATAAAATTTTATTTACAAAAACAGGTAGTAGGGCAGAGCTCTCTCACCTGCCCATTTGTATCTCTTAAAAGTATCTTATATTAATAAATCTATTAACTACTTCTTGCTTATCAAAGAAAAAACAGGTGGCAGGCCAGATTTGGCAATAAGGTCATAAGTGACTGATGTCTGGTTTAGAGAAATGTGGAAGACAGAAAAGTTTGAAAGAATCAGTAGAAAAACTGTTAAAATTAATAAACAGATTTTGACAAGCCTGCCAGATAGAGTCAATTACAAGAATAATAGCTCTTCTGTACACAAATAATAACTTTATATACTGAGATTAAAAATAAGGAACTATTTACAGTTGTAACAAAAATGATAGAGAATCTGGGAATTAAACAAGGATACACAAAACTTCCTATGAAGAAAGACGTTAAAATTTATACAGCACACAGGGACTATCTGCATAAAGGGAAGTTGTCCTTAAATATGCCCCAAATTTATCTGCAAATACAGTGCACTCCTGGGTTAATTAGAATAATGACTCTCCATAATGTCCATGTTCAAATCCACAGGATCTGTGAATATGTCACCTTACAAGGCAAAAGGGATTTGCAGATAAATTTAAGGTTATCATGTCCATCAGCAGATGAATGGATAAGAAAGCTGTGGTACATATACACAATGGAGTATTACTCAGCCATTAAAAAGAATACATTTGAATCAGTTCTAATGAGGTGGATGAAACTGGAGCCTATTATGCAGAGTGAAGTAAGCCAGAAAGAAAAACACCAATACAGTATACTAACGCATATATATGGAATTTAGAAAGATGGTAACAATAACCATGTGTACGAGACAGCAAAAGAGACACTGATGTATAGGACAGTCTTATGAACTCTGTGGGAGAGGGAGAGGGTGGGAAGATTTGGGAGAATGGCATTGAAACATGTAAAATATCATGTATGAAACGAGTTGCCAGTCCAGGTTTGATGCATGATACTGGATGCTTGGGGCTAGTGTACTGGGGCGACCCAGAGGGATGGTATGGGGAGGGAGGAGGGAGGAGGGTTCAGGATGGGGAACACATGTATACCTGTGGTGGATTCATTTTGATATTTGGCAAAACTAATACAATTATGTAAAGTTTAAAAATAAAATAAAATTAATTAAAAAAAAAATTTAAGGTTATCAGCCTGGAAGATTACCCTGGATTATACATGTGGGCTGATATAATCACAGCAGGCCTTAGAAGTGGAGGATCTTCACCAGCTGTGGTCAGAGGGAAATGTGACAATGGAAGCCAAGTCAGGGAAATACTGTGTTACAGGTTGTGAAAATGAAGAAAGGGAACCATGAGCTAAGGAATGTGGGTGTCCTCAGAGAGCTGGTAAAGACAAAGAAACAGTTTCTCCTCTGAAGCCTCCAGAAGAGAACATAGCTCTGGAGACACTTGACTTAAGCCAGGTGAGACCATGTCAGATTTCTGACCTGGAAAACTGTAAGGCAAGAAAGTTGTGTTGTTTTAAGCCACTGTTTGTAATAATTTATTATAGAAACAGAAAATTAAGACAGATTTCAAAGTTGCAATTGGAATTTTTGAGGAATTTGTAAACTTGGTCTAAAATCTGTAATGTCCATAAAAAATTCATCATTAAAAAAAGAGAAGGAAGAGGAGGAGTTTTATATTACCCAGTACTGACATACTACAAAACCACAATAATGAAAACTGTATGGGATGTATAGAGGAACAAACAGACCAATAGAATAGACTAGAGAGCTCAGAAACACACACACACATTTTTGTATGCAGTATTTGATAAGTGATTTCACAAAAATAAGGAAATTTAAAAGAACATATTGAAATACAAACCTATCTTAAAAGGAAAATACTGAATCCTTACCTTACAACACATACTATATGGATTAACAATCAATGTGAGAGACAAAAAGCTGTAAAGTTAATAGAAATATAAGAATATATATATATATACATATATATGTGTGTATATATTTGTAAAGGAAGACTCAAAAATATACCCCATTTTTTTAAAAGTAAAAATACAATGTTACCATGAAACATATAATGTTTAATGTTAATCTCAATAAAAAATAAATTAAAAAAAAGAAAGACAAATACCAAAAATTTTTTTCAAAAATAAAAATCATAGGATATATACATGATAATTTTGGTTGTATCATAATGAAAGATTTCTGTTCAAAGTCGTATACCATGGACAGATTTAACAGATGAAAAAGTGGAAGAGAACAATCCATGCCGTAAACAAGCAAAGGAATAATATTTAGAAAATATCATGTGACCTTTGTAAATTGACAGGAAAATGACAGCAACCACAATAGAAAAATAGACAAAGAATATGTGACTATTTGGAAACTCAAAAGTTAACAGGTATATGAATATAGGAAAAGATGCTCAAATTTACTAGAATTCAGAGAGGTGCAAATTAAAGCAAAGAGACATCATTTTACATCTATTACATTAGTTAAAAATTAGAAAGCTGGGTAATTGATGGGACTATGGAGATACAGGGGACCCCAAGCACTGGAGGTAGAATTGTAAACTGCAGGAGCCCCATGGTGAACATCTGGCACCTTCTGTTAAATTTTGCATAAGCCTGCAGTGTAAGCCAGCAAACCACTCCTGGGTTTATATCCCAATAAATTTTTCACACAGACTCCTAAGGGGATGTGTATAAGGGTATTTATTGCAGCACAATTTAAGGAAGTATGGAGTTGGAGGCAAGATCGGGAGAGTTGGTTGCTGGAAGAGTGGATAAAGTTGATGGATACCCTCCATGGGGTACTGTGGAGCAGACAGAAGCAGCAAAGTAGGTGCACGTTGAGTAATGTGGATGGATTTGATAGACATAATGCTGAGTAACAGTAACCTTTTAAAAAGAACAGAACTTGATAATTGACCCAATAGCTTTATATATGTTGTAAACACATGAACACAAAATATACATCTTTAGAAAAGCATGTACAAACAAAAAGACATTAGAATAATTTGCTAATCTTGGGAAAGGGGAACAAAAGTGGGTAACAGTGATAAATGGAATGAATAAGTTATTGCAGGTAAATAATTCAATGAATGGAGGGAATTTCTTGGGCAAATGATGATACCATGCCTTGAACTCACCTTCTGCATTTGACCAGAAAAAATTAAAAATAAAATTTGAATGGAAAACAAGGGATTGAGGAATCTCTGTCTCCCAGATTCGGGTCATATGGTTTGAGGTGTAAAGAGGAGTAGGGGAGGGTATGTGTTTGCAATGCTTTAATTTTTAATGCATAATTTTGAATTACATTGTTCTTAAATAGCTTCTTAAATATAACATTATATTTTAGCAAAAACAATAATACCAGTCTACAAAGACAAACAAAAAGCAAGTAAGACCTTAAGCACTTATACACAAATTCATTTCTTTTTTAAATTTAATTTAATTCTTAGATGTTTTCACAGAATTTTGACCAATTTGCTTTTTATCATTTTTATATAAATGCACTTCCTACACAAGTTTGTGGATTGGACCACATCATTTTCAGTAACAGAAAAATTATGGAAATTCTGCATACTGGTTTACTTTATTTCTTGAAGCAGACACCTTAGTGTCTTCCATATTCTAACTATTCAAGCAATATGTAATGAGTTGATCTGAATGAATTTTAGTCGTGATAAGTAATTTGTTTTAAATAAATTTGGGAACATACTACGTTATTCAGAAATATTAGAAGTGTTTTACTTAAATTTTTTTTTCTCAAATATGTCATATTTTTGATTAATTTCTGAGGTACTTTTTCTCTAATGTTTAATGCTATTTTTTTCATTCGAGTTACTTTCAGTCAGAAAGATGGAATGCCATAATTGTTCACCAAAATGAAAAGAAATGAGATGTATCAAGGACAGAGAACATTCCTGTCCACTGAAATGAGAGTTACTGATTTTACAAGGAAGATTGCTCTACCCCTTAAACATGATTATTGTTATTACTGGGATTTAGACCTTAGGCCATAGGGAAAACATTTATCAATGAGTTTTCAGACCTTTATAGCTCTGTTTTCTTCTGTGACTATCTTGGCAGAATCCTCTGGGAGCAAAACATCTGAAAATACAGGTTCAATGAGAATGACAAATTCTCACAGTTACATATATAAAGTCTAAAAAATAATCAAAGAGAGAAGGAAAAAAAAAAAATACAGTTTCTGCCAAGCTATAGTTCAGAATCGTTCCTCCATTATGATGAAGGAGGATGTTTAATCAACTTTGGTAATGAAACAGTTGTTACCAGATAAAGTATAAAAATGTTTTTACTTAGTATACCAAATATGCATTGCCTGATGATATAATATTTCTTCAATACCTCTATCCTCTTTGTCTCTCTCTCTCTTTTCCTTTCTAATACATGTAGACAATATCTTTGTCTGTTAATGCTGCTATAAAAACTACTATAGGCTGTGTGGCTTATAAACAACAGAAGTTTATTTCTCTTGACTTCTGGAGGTTGGGAAAATCAAGATCAAGGAACCAGGGGATGACATAATTACTGGGGACCCACTTTCTGGATAAGAGTCTTCCTGCTATATCCTCACAGGGCAGAAGTTGCAAGGCAGCACCCTGAACTTCCTTTCATAAGGACCCTGCTGCTGCTGCTGCTAAGTCGCTTCAGTCGTGTCCGACTCTGTGCGACCCCACAGACGGCAGCCCCCCAGGCTCCCCCTTCCCTGGGATTCTCCAGGTAAGAACACTGGAGTGGGTTGCCATTTCCTTCTCCAATGCATGAAAGTAAAAAGTGAAAGTGAAGTCGCTCAGTCGTGTCCGATTCTTAGCAACCCCAGGGACTGCAGCCTACCAGGCTCCTCCGCCCATGGGATTTTCCAGGCAAGAGTACTGGAGTGGGGTGCCATTGCCTTCTCCCATAAGGACCTAATCCCTCTCAAAGGCCCCATCTCCTAATACCATTACATTGCAGGTTAGGTTTCCTCATATACGTGGGGGACCAGGGAGGGGACAAGCATTCAGCGTATGGCAAATGTTGTGGCGGGAAAAAACCAAAATGTTACCTTCAGATTAGTCTTAGTATACTGTACATAGTATACAGCTCTGAGAGCATGATCATGACTGAGAACTTGAAAAACACCTCTTAGGATTCCTCATAGATACTGGAGGGGAAGAAGCCTTTAAAATGGGCCAGAAAAAAGGAAGGGGGAACTTCCCTGATGGCCCAGTGGTTAAAACTCCATGCTTCCAATGCAGGGGGTGCTGATTTGATCCCTGGGTAGGGAACCAAGATCCCACATGCTGCATGGCACAACCAAAATTAAAAAAAAAAATTTAAATGGGCCATACTTTGTACATATTCATAATGTAAAAGGCTGTTCAACTTTCACTTAACAGTAAGCTGACCTCATTTATTCTCTTACAGTCAGAGGACTGGAGAAATTCAGGTCTCAAATAGAAAACACTAAACCCAAAGGCTGACATATATCAGGTCCTTAATAATAAATGTGTCTTCTCTTTCCCCTGAAAGACAAGACCTAAAAAGTAAGACAGCCTCAAAACAGATTTCTTAACTCACTTTTATTAGCATCCTCTGGATATAGCACTTTCCTTACCTTCAAAAAGAATTCTTCATGCAAAGAGTCTGTAATTAGGATCCCAGGGAGAGCTGAGCACCTGGAAAGGAAGGCAGGGCCTGCTCACTGTATCTCTGCTGCTTCTAATCTCTAGCCCTGTGATAGGAGAAAATGCCCAGTACAAATTACAGACACAAACACCTGACCCATCTCAAACTTTACTCATTTCCCATGAAGAAATACTGCTGTGCATTTTTCTTGAAAGAGGAACTTCAGAACAGCATCTCCAATAATCAAAGTATGGTTTTCTTTTCACTTGAATGTCTTCTGTTTCTCTATCACAGCAACTGCATATTAGAGAAAGAAAAAAGCAAAAATCACGTCTCCAAACATGGTTCAGTTTTCAAAGCAGGGGGCAGAGTCCAGTTGTTTGATGAAAGCTTCAACCTTTTAATTCCAATGAAGTGAAGCTAAATTTATTGTGTTGGAGAATTTGAACTGGTCAGCCAGGCCCATGGTTCAGCAGTTCAGGCTTCTTGTAATTAACTGTCAAGAAGGAATCCAAAACTAAGCAGTGAGATGCAAGTGGGTCAGCCTCTGAAGGGTTTAAATTCTGATGAGATTTTACAAGAATGGCCTTTCATGGAAACATTCATCCCAGTCAATAGTTCACCATATAAACAACAGCAAGTGTAGGTGGTTCACAGAAATGAAGGTTGAACTCCCCTTTGGTTCCCACTGCCCTTTTTGGTTATCACTGATGCTCCTTCACTAGAAACATTCTTCTGCTGGAGCTTCTGTGAACAAAGAGAGCAAGACTTTGAGAATGTGAAGGTTGAAGGGCTTACAAAGAACTCTTCTATTGCTATGATGGACTGGGTAGCAGAGGGCATCTCCCCTGCCTACCCACTTGATCAGCAGAATGTTCCTCCCACATACGCATCAATGGGTTTCTGAATTCCATCTCTAACTCATAAAGTGTTCATGGGCAGAGTGGGTGAACAGAGGGTTCCATCTCATGTAGATTGTTTTAATAACCTGAGCAACACAGAAATATTTGTCTTTTGAATAACAAAGCAAAACATTTCCATGACAACAGAAAGTTTTTCAGCTCCACTACGACCAGGAACAGTCTCTAGTCTCTTAACATTTATAATCACAGAGCATAGGATAGTAGGCATGCTACTTGTCTGCTCAGAATCTGAATTTCACTGGAATTTTCCAAATTGTGTATATAGAATGGATAAAGTTTAGATTTTTCACAGGACCTTTGTGCAGGCTAGGGATGAACAAAGTTAGAAATAAGTATGAAGTACTGGAATGAACATTGGAAAAAACCCTGATGCTGGGAAAGATGGAGGGCAAGAGGAGAAGCAGGCGACAGAGGATGAGATGGTTGGATGGCATCACCGACTCAATGGACATGAATTTGAAAAAACTCAGGGAGATGGTGAAGGACAGGGAATCCTGGCATGCTGCAGTCCATTGGGTCACAAAGAGCTGGACGCAATGATTTAGTGACTGAACAACAATAACAAGATGATTTCCATCTCCAAAGAGAGAAACAATATACAATCGCAACTTTTCTAAAGTAAATGTGCTCTAGGGACTTCCCTGGCTGTCCAATGGTTAAGACTTCAGGGGCCGTGGGTTTGATCCCTGGTCAGGGAACTGAGATTCCACATGCTGCAAAGAAAAAGGAAATGCTCTGAGAAAAGAGTCTATAGTCATGATGAAATCTGTCTAAAGTTTAGTGAAGCTGAGGGAAATAAAAAGGGCAGCTTGGTCAGATATGCACTTTATAATAATTTATTTAGTTGTATATTTATTTTAATGCTATTTCATATACACATTAAAAAGCAGTTTAGAACAAAGCTCATATAACTTCCAATTTGTTTTACAAGAGATAAATATATTGATAGGCATGAAGAATAAAACTTATGTTAAATGTGTGTGTGCTCAGTCATGTCCAACTGCTTGTGGCTCCGTGGACAGTAGCTCACCAGACTCCTCTGTCCATGGAATTTCCCAGGTCAGAATACTGGAGCAGGTTGCCATTTCCTCCTGCAGTGGATCTTCCTGAGCCAGGGATTGAACCTGCATCTCTTTCGTCTCCTGTGTTGGCATGGGGATTCTTTACCACTAGCCCCATCTGGGAAGGTCATTAAAAACAGGTACTAAATATGAAAGCTAGTGGAAATGATGGAATTCTAGTTGAGCTATTTCAAATCCTAAAAGATGATGCTGTGAAAGTCCTGCATTTGATATACCAGCAGATTTGGAAAACTCAACAGTGGCCACGGGACAGGAAAAGGTCAGTTTTCAATCTAATCTCAAAGAAATACAATGCCAAAGAAGGTTCAAACTACCACACAATTGCATTCATCTCATACGCTAGCAAAGTAATGCTCAAACTTCTTCAAGCTAGACTTCAACAGTACATGAACCATGAACTTCCAGAGGTTCAAGCTAGATTTAGAAAAGACAGAGGAACCAGGGATCAAATTGTTAACATCCGTTGGATCATTGAAAAAGCAAGAGAGTTACAGAAAAACATCTACTTCTGCTTTATTGACTATGCCAAAGCCTTTGTTTGGATCACAACAAACTGTGGAAAATTCTTAAGTGAAAGTGAAGTCACTCAGTTGTGTCCAACTCTGCGACCCCATGGGCTATAGCCTACCAGGCTCCTCTGTCCATGGGATTGGAGATGGGAATACCAGACCATCTTACTTGCCTCCTGAGAAATCTGTAGGCAGGTCAGGAAGCAACAGTTAGAACTGGACAGGGAACAACAGACTGGTTCCAAATTGGGAAAGGAGTATGTTCAGGCTGTATATTGTCACCCTACTTATTTAACTTATATACAGAGTGCATCATGAGAAATGTTGGGCTGGAGGAAGCACAACCTGGAATCAAGATTGCCAGGAGAAATATCAATAACCTCAGATATGCAGATGACACCACCCTTATGGCAGAAAGCAAAGAAGAACTAAAGAGCCTCTTGATGAAAGTGAAAGAGGAAAGTGAAAAAGTTGGCTTAAAACTCAACATTCAGAAAACTAAGATCATGGCATCCGGTCCCATCACTCAATGGCAAATAGATAGGGAAACAATGGAAACAATGACAAACTTTATTTTTGGGGGGCTCCAAAACCACTGCAGATGGTGATTGTGACCATGAAATTAAAAGATGCTTGCTCCTTGGAATAAAAGTTATGACCAACCTAGATAGCATATTAAAAAGCAGAGACATTACTTTGCCAACAAATGTCCATCTAGTCAAGGCTATGGTTTTTCCAGTAATCATGTGTGGATGTGAGAATTGGACCATAATGAAAGCTGAGTGCTGAAGAATTGATGCTTTTGACCTGTGGTGTTGGAGAAGACTCTTGAGAGCTCCTTGGACTGCAAAGAGATCAAACCAATCAATCTTAAAGGAAATCAGTCCTGAATATTCATTGGAAGGACTGATGTTGAAGCTGAAACTCCAATACTTTGGCCACCTGATGGGAAGAACTGACTCATTTGAAAAGACCCTGATACTGGGAAAGATTGAAGGTGGAAGGAGAAGGGGATGACAGAGGATGAGGTGGTTGGATGGCGTCACTGACTCAATGGACATGAATTTGAGTAAACTCCAGGAGTTGGTGATGGACAGGGAAGCCTGGTGTCCTGCTCTTCGTGGGGTCGCAGAATCAAACATGACTGAGTGACTGAACTGAACTGAAATATAAACAGTGCTTTTTCACAAATGATAGAATATCAAGTGATTTAAATTAATTTTTATTTTTGTTCATGTTTCAAATTTTTTAAATCTGGTCTTGTATGTCTTGGACCCGATAAAATGATAACAATGAGAAAAATGTTTCCCATGTGAAATTCACGTACCTACATTCTGCTTGCATGAAAGCTAGATAGTTTTATAATTAACAGTGTTTAAATGTTACTTCCTCAAGGAATCTTAGGTACTATTTTGTTTGTTTACAAACCAAAATACAAAGAAATGTGGTTAACTGTACTTATCCAATCTTTTTTCCTTCTCTTTCTGCCTTTTCTACAACCAGTATGAAGAAGCAATGTAGGATTGAACAAAATCGTTGGGCCTTTTCCCAGAGTGTGTCCTAGTCTCTGCAAACATTTTAGGTTCTATGGGAAAAAAATGCATTAACTCATTGAAGGATCACCCTCTGCTTTTTAAGTGGGAATTTTCAGACATCATGTGGCTTGAAGAGCAACCTGGGTGCGTAATAGCCTCCTGGAGAGTCATTTAAATCAAGGGGAAACAAAGTGTCCCTGCATTGGTTCCTGAATTCCCATGAACTTGGAATACACTGAGGTTGGAGTGACTTTGTGAAAAGTACCTGAGCCAACTCTCAGTGCCTGCGAGGAAATTCAATCTAATAATGTGTGGGGATATTTACATCTTTATAGGGTTTACAATATCTTTGTTTTCCCCAGCCTTTATTATTACTGATGTATACGTCTCTATTCAATACTTACCAAACCCTCGGGCAACCCAAGAGCAGTGTAATGTTCTTCACTTCAGTCAATGAACTTTAACAGAAACCAATGCATTTTAACTGAATTTTTGTTTATCTCAAGGAGCACATTTTAATGAAATCAATACATTCTTGCTGAAAGCCACATGAATCCATTGGAAAGAATACATTGTTACTGAAACCAATATACAGTTTTATAATGTCGGTATGTTTTAGCATAAGCATAACCATACATTTTAGCTGTAACCAATATATTTCTTCAGGGCTGATACTGAGAAGACTTATTTCATATCGAAGTCAATTCATTCTTACAAAAACTAATACTGTATTCCATATTCCTGAGCCAGCAGTGTCAGTTTAAATGAAGACTATGATTTATATTGCTGAAATTATGTAAATATTTCCAGAAATGACATTTAAAAAGGTAGTTTGGAAAGTGTATATTTTAATATCTTCATTAAGGTTAAAAAAAGAAATCAGAAAAGTTTTTGAATTGAAAAGAGCCTTATTTATAAGTTGTGATTTTATTAAACACACAAATATATTTATTAATGTTACTACAGTCATATCTCAGTCACTGAATTTTTTAAAATTTGTATTTATTTCATTAGATGCTCACAAAAAAAGTGAATACCCTTTGGGAGAGATCAGAAGTTACAAATTTAGAAATTTCCAGGCCTAGACAAACACATGTTCATCTAACCTAAGAATGACAAAACTCATGAGATTCTCTTTCTGAATCTCCTTCCCCCTTCAAAAATAGTAATATTAATGGAGTCATTATAGTCAAAAACTAATGGAGGAACATGGAAGGAAACACATTCAGACAATGACTCAACAATAAAAGAAAAATTAATGTCAAAGCAAATTTTTATACATGTAAGCATACGTGTGTGTATATTTATAGTTACCACTGCAGAAGTCTCTTGACCTATATTACAGCATTTTCCACACCCATATTAGCAAACTACACTTTATATACTTAGCTCAGAGATCGAAAATGCATCTTTTTATAAATGCAAACTTTTTATAAAGCTAACATTTTAAAATTCAGATGTGCTTGTGTTTAGAAAGTGACTGGTTATCTCCCAAGACATTATCTAATTGGGAGAGTAACCTTGTTGTATAATTTATCCAGAAGAAAAGCAAGGGCAACTTGCCTCCCTAGACATCTTCATTTGCCTTTTTAGGTTTCTCCACTAATGACATTTCCAGAAGATGAATAAAATGAAGGGAAGAATTATCCTACAATAAATATAATAAACCCAAAGTCATTTAAAAAAAAAAGAAAGCACCTTTCAGGAAAATATGCATCCTAGTTAAAATTAAAATGTTATCCTTAATATTCATACAAATAAAAAACCAATAATCAATCAGAAAATTCTCAGACCATTTAGTTGACTTCTCTACTTAGGAAAAGTAGACAGAACGGCAAAATTTTAAAGGAAGGACAATAGTCTTATTAAATGAGTAAGTAAGTAAATAAACAAATAAAAAGAAAAAAATTCTACAGAGCAGATGCTAAACCAAAAACTGGCACTAGAAACATTTTCTTGTATTAAAACAACTTTTTAATTCATGCAGAGTTCTTTGCAAACTCCTCCTATGGTTGAACGTCTGTCTTACAAAGATCTCAGCTCCTAAACAGTTACTTTTAACTGGAGTTTATTCTTCTTAATGAGGCCCAACTCAGATGCAGTTCTTCATTTTATAGATGGGTTATTATAACAAATCCCTTTAACATCCTGTTTAGATGTTAGGACACCAGAAACATAAGTAGCTAGTAGCTATTGAATCTCAAAACACACACTGAATTCAACCAAAAACTTCACAAAAATAAGTCCCATATTCCTCATTTCCCTTCAACAGGCTCCTAGCGTTTTCCCAATGGCTCACATGCTAAAGTTCAATTTTTAACCCATGATTAATGCTCGGTGCTCTCAACCTTGTGTGCTTCTTGGATGCTGGCCTCAATGGGCCATTCCTAGCATCCCTTCATTGGGCTCTTATCAGTTAAACTGGAAAATTCACCTCCCACCCACCTACCATGCCCCATGCTGCCCCCCATCAGCCTGGTCTCAAGCTCCAGCTTTTACTTCAGCTTCTGTTCTCTCACATGCCCTGAAAGGAGCTCCCATCACTTTACATCACCATTCATATTTAAATCACTTAAGACTGAGTCTAAGTATTAACTCCTCCACAAAGCCTTCCCGTAACAGACTGTGCTGTGCTTAGTTGCTCAGTCATGTCCAACTCTTTGTAACCCTAGAGACAGTGGCCCGCCAGGTTCCTATGTCCATGGGATTCTTCAGGCAAAGATACTGGAGTGGGTTGCCAGGGGCTCCTCCAGGGGAGCTTCGCAGCCCATGGATGCAAGCCAGGTCCCCTGCATTGCACATGGATTCTTTACCATCTGAGCCCCCGTAACATACTGCCTTTCTATTTTTAATAACTTCCAGGCAATTAATGTTTCCTAGCCCACACTCACAATACTCTTCACACTCACCAAGACCCCCTTCCCCTTTCCAAGCCCACCCCAGAATGGACTTCCCCTCCTCCTACTCCTCCTTCACTTTGTCAAGCGGTCAAACAATGCCTTGAGTACTAGCAACAGGTGGCCACCACACTCCACAAGTGTGGCCAGGAAGGATGCAATGAGTTCAGATGAACTTAGTTTATAACTCACAGCACAGAAGGCTGGGGTTTCACGTTTACATTGCTTCCCCTCATCCCCCGAGTCCCATGGGAGAAATGCCAAGGCAGATCCAGGTGAACCCCTCACAGGTAATAGATTTGGGTCTTACCAAGGAACTCCTAGATAAGGCCACCTTAATCTTATCCAGGGCCCACTGGCACGCTTGCCACTCCTCCCCTCCATAGAGAGCTCACCTTTATTCCCTAGAATAATCTGTAATGGCCAAATCGAATAAACTTCCAGTGCATCCTCGACTTTACCTTCCTGCAGCATCGGATGCTGTGGCCCTCGACCTTTTGACACCACTCCTCCCTCACTCGTCCTTGAGGGCAGAAATAACGTCTTTTTCATCTTCTCATATCTACTCGGCAACAGAATGTAAGCCTGTTAAGAATAGCTAGATAAGGAGTCTTTTGAGCATCCTCCCCCCAGGTTGGCTGCTCGTCATTTTGCTCTTTTATTATTTTCCATCTTTTGTTATTGTTGTTTAGTCACTAAGTTTTGTCCGACTCTTTTGCAACCCCAGGGACTGTAGCCCACCAGATCCTCTGTCAGTGGGATTTCCCAGACAAGAATACTGGACTGAGTTGCCATTTCTTTCCCCAGGGGATCTTCCTGATCCAGGGATTGAACCTGCATCTCCTGCATTGGCAGGTGGGTTCTTTACCACTGAGCTACCAAGGAAACCCTAGCCATCCTTTCTTTCAGTTCAGTTCAGTTCAGTCGCTCAGTCATCTCCAACTCTTTGCGACCCCATGAATCTCAGCACGCCAGGCCTCCCTGTCCATCACCAACTCTCAGAGTCTACTCAAACTCATGTCTATCCAGTAGGTAATGCCATCCAGCCATCTCATCCTCTGTCATCCCCTTCTCCTCCTGCCCCATGAGTCAACTCTTTGTATGAGGTGGCCAAAGTATTGGAGTTTTAGCCTCAGCATCAGTCCTTCCAATGAATACCCAGGACTGATCTCCTTTAGGATGGACTGACTGGATCTCCTTGCAGTCCCAGGGACTCTCAAGAGTCTCCAACACCCAGTTCAAAAGCATCAATTCTTCAGTGTCCAGCTTTCTTTATAGTCCAACTCTTACATCCATACATGACCACTGGAAAAGCCATAGCCTTGACTAGACAGACCTTTGTTGGCAAAGTAATGTCTGCTTTTTAATATGCTATCTAGGTTGGTCATAACTTTCCTTCCAAGGAGTAAGTGTCTTTTAATTTCATGGCTGCAGTCACCATCTGCAGTGATTTTGGAGCCCCAAAAAATAAAGTCTGACACTGTTTCCACTGTTTCCCCATCTATTTGCCATGAAGTGATGGGACCAGATGCCATGATCCTTTCTTTACCTCTCCTCTAAAAGTTGAGGATCACTAATTATATCTATTCTTCCTAGTCTTTATTCACTTTGAAGCCAGTGACTAAGGCACTACCTATATTGTTTATAAGGTCACAAATCTTTTTCTCTTTTGCAAGCACCCATGGATATCTGATCATTACTAGACTTATCAATCTATATGTACCATAATGTACCTGTACCTGAAACTCAGCATGTTTAGAACTGAACTCTTTATGCCCACTTGCCTTTAAATCTTCCTCCATTTTCACTGTTCCCAAACTCTGTAGTTCCGCCCATGACTCAGTCCCTCAAACCACCACCCTGGGGCACATGCTTCCTTCAGGGGGTCTCTTTTGATTTAACCCACTGACAATTCCTTCAGCTTGTTCCATTTATGCTGCATGTGACTGTTTTAGTTAAGTCCTTAATTATTTCTCACCTAGAATATTTCAACTCCTCTCCCTGTTCTTATTCATTCTCTATACAGCTTCTAAGGTGGATCATTTGACCAAACAAACTCTAATGTCTCCCCATTACTTGCAGGCTTCCCAGATGGCACTAGCTGTAAAGAATCCACCTGCTGGTGCAGAGACATAAGAGACACGGGTTCAGTCCCTGAGTCAGGAAGATCCCCTGGAGGAGGAAGTGGCAAATCACTCCAGTATTCTTGCCCACAGACAGAGGAGCCTAGCAGACCACAGTCCATAGTGTAGCAAAGAGTCAGACACAAATGAGCATCTGAGCAGAGTAGAGCATTGCTTATAGAATAAAGTGCAAACTCCTTAGCCAGTTTCTGATCATCCCTCATGTTCTCAGAGCATTTCCTCTAGTGTAGTTCCCTATTGATTTTACAAATTCACTCTGTGCAAAGGTTCACTGAACCACGTGCATGTCCCTTCATGTCATCACACTCTACCGTCCCTATTCCCTTGAACTGCACACCTTCCTCATCTGTGATTGTATAGTGAACTCTTACTCATCCTCCAACTTGAACTGGGCATCATCATCTTTTCTGCAAATGAACCACATGAGATATGTAAGAACTCCCTTCTCCCTCATGCATATTATATTATAGATATGCCTGCATCACACCAATTATTATATCATTTTATAACTCTTTGTGTATCTGCATCCTCTTTATGACCTGTGATCTTTGAAGGAAAGCAACATTGTCTTCTATGTCTTTGTATCAGAAGTCATATTAAAAAGTGAAACATTTTTTGAGCCAAACAGATCATAATTTAGTTTCCTGCTCTGTGAATAGATCTCAACATTTGTATTAGAGACTTAATTTCTCTAGTTCTCTGTCCTGGAAATTAAAAATGGGGAAAACACAAGATGAAGAAAGCTTGACAAGTGCCTGGCACATAAAAGTCTCTTCAAAGTCTCTTCTCAGTGTACAAAACCCTTTAGGTACTCAGTAAATGGTTTACAAATGAAAATGCAAGTTACTATGTCTAAATACTTGTGAAAGTGAAAGTTTGTCGCTAAGTCATGTCGGATTCTTTGTTACCCCATGGACTGTAGCCTGCCAGGCTCCTCTGTTGATGGAATTCTCCAGGCAAGAATACTGAAATGGGTAGCCTTTCCCTTCTCCAGGGGATCTTCTCAACCCAGAAATCGAACCCAGGTCTCCTGCATTGTAGATAAAGTCTTTACTGTCTGAGCTGCTATGTAAGTATGGTTACTTTAAATGGCTGTCTTACTGACAGTAACTCTATATTATTTATTGTTTTTTCCAACAACTTCTAAAGTGATCTTTTCAAGTAGGTATTCATTAAATGTTTATTCATTGATTTCTTAGTGGTCTTGCAGTCTTTGGGGAGGAGAAAGAATAATTCCTTTTTTCCTTATTTTGTGATTATATTTATTTATTTGTTTATTCATTCAGTTTCTTCACTATTCAGATTCACAATGTCATAGACAGTAATAAATTTATAAAGAGTGTAAACTTGAATTCAACTAAAATTTTCTTGCTATTTAAGAGACTTTCAAGAAAAAATCAAAACTTGAACTTTTGAATATAAGTCTAGTTTAATATACTCAAATATCAAGACAATTTTTAAAAGCTTTTGGGAACCAACTTGAAAATATGCACAGCCTAAGATGAAAACTCCAGTGTTTCATTCTTTTCTTCTAGGTTATTAAATATTCAAGATTTATTGATAAACAATAATGGTGTGTTTGCAGATTTAGTTAAGAAAAGGATTTATAGTAAACCCTAGTGTGATAACATTGCTTTGTGCTTTGTCGATATAAAAAAGTGACTATAATGCTATGAAGGTCATTAGAAATGGCATAGCAGCATCCTCCTGTGGCCTTTATGTCACCTCCTACCACAGTGTGTGTGGTAGTAGAGTGGCCAGTGTGGGGTTGTTATTTGCTGTAGCTGCTGTGGGTGGTGATGACAGTCTCATGGATCGAGGTCAGTCGATTCAAACACCAATTTATCAGATATTCTGCCAAATTCCCGTTTGAAACAGGTTACAAATGCCCACTTTTGATCATGGAGCATCCAGTAAAGTTAACCAAAGAATGTTAGGAGACCACCACTTACCTCAACAAAACCACTACAAACTTCAAAGCCTAAAACTCTGAGACCAACAGCTTCAAAAGGAACAAAGCCACCTTTTTTTCCTTTTGCTTGTATAAAACTCACACTTTTTTTTAAGGGCAACTTTGAAAGGTTGCATATCCTTCTAATCCACAGGGTGTCTTTACAGTAACAAGCAAGAGTTTGAAAAGCCAAAGTGAACTGACTCTGCTTCATCAGAAAGGATATTGAACAATTAGGGGAATGTGGCTATCAGAGATATTTATAAAACATATAGCTATGATTCTAAAGATACAGTTATTTCCTTTAGGTTGCAATATATAAAGAAAATACCCTTTATCTCAATGGCTACTTTTTTGACATATTCCTCATTGAAATGTGGGCTTCCCTGGTGGCTCAGACGACAAAGCGTCTGCCCGCAATGCGGGAGACCCGGGTTCCATTCCTGGGTCAGGAAGATCCCCTGGAGAAGGAAATGGCAATCCACTCCAGCACTCTTTCCTGGAGCTGGAAGGAGCTCCAGGACGGAGGAGCCTGATACGCTACAGTCCATAGGGTTGCAAAGCGTAGGACACGACTGAGCGACTTCACTTTCACTTTCATTGAAATGTAACCCAAAAGACTTTTAAAAAGGAAACTTGCCTTTGGCAATACCTCCAGCCCTGTGAAAGGGAAAAGCCTGGATTCTATTCACTCTGCCACTCACTGACCTGTTTTGTATTTGCATATCCCATAACCTAGCTTCTCATCCTTCCATCTACACAATGGATACCACCCACATTTGCCTAATTTCAAAGGTATATTGAATGACCCTTGACTTTGATCAAGGATCAAATGCTATAGAAAGAATGGAAAAGATTGCTATTTTCAGAGTATCTATCTTACCCTACAGCTAGAGCTGGGAACCCATGATCAGTGGAGTCCTTGAGTTTATACCAAGGGAAGAAAGTTTGCAAGGGTGACCTCTGGCGGTGATTTTTATTTTACTTTTCTTTGATTACTTCGTCTTTTCTGAATCTTACACTGATTACTTTCATAATATAATAACGAACAGAGGAAATATTTTTTAAAGACTTTTTTGACTGGGGCCATTTTTAAAGTCTTTATTAAATTTGTTACAATATGGCTTCTGTTTTATACTTTGGTATTTTCGGCCAAGAGCCATGTGGGATCTTAGCTCTCCAAACAAGAATTGAACTGACACCCTCTGCCTTGGAAGGAGAAGTCTTCACCATTGGACTACGAGGGAAATCCCAGCAAATATTTTTAAAATCATTTGGAATACCAGGTAGGACTTTTCAACTGCACTCATGAAACTGGGATGGATGACCTAACCAAATTACTGGAATTTGCTCCTACTTACCTTCTAGCCACCCATTAACTTAAAAGTATTTTTACTCTCTCTTATCTCTAATGGTTACAAAAAAAAAAAAGATTGGAAAAGCAGATTCTGATTTCTGTCCAGATTATTCCTTTTAAAGCATGTCCCATAACCATTTAAAAGTAGTTAATTCATATCTATTTGCCTATCCACAGCTAGACCATCATCAGTGAAATATATTTGTCAGTTATTTTCCCTCCTATTCTTCTCTTAAACTTTCTAACACAAAATTGTGCTTGCTCGTAAAAATCTGGTGACCACAAAATCAATGCTTGTATTTTGTTTGGACATGCCTTTTGGAAAATGCAGCCCCGATTGCCTTATTCTTTCTATTCTTATGTTAGTAATCTAGTGTATGTCTCATGCTTTTTGGAATACGAAAAACAGTGTGAAATCTGAAGCTCCACCACCATCTAATAATGAGTGGTTGACCCTAAAAGCAGCTACATTTAAACATTTTTATTCAGTACACCTGGAAGTGGATCTTTCTTATATTATAGAAATAAAATAGGATTACTATCTAAATGTGATCTTAAAATATATATATATACAGGACCTCTAGGTTCCTATTTCTAAATTCTGAATAACTCTGGGCAAATTACTAGAACTTTGTAAGTCTTGGGAATAAAGATATATAGAGTTCCCGGAGGTAAAGTCTGGTGTGCTACAGACAGGAACTATTTATATGATATTTGAGCAGAAACCAGAGTGATGAATGGAATATGGCCGTGGAAGATTTAAGGAAGCAAAAAGGATAGAACAAGTAATAAACATGCCTAGAAGAATGAGGGTAGTTTAAAAGGTATTGTTAACTGCAAAAAAAAAAATACACAACCTGAAAGTTGACACTTACTTTGTAATCAACAGCCGTTCTTATGACTTCAAGCTCTGGAGACATCTTCTCAGATAAATGCTGAGAACACTGTTCTGGAGAGGAAGAGGGGAAATCAAGACACATGGGAGTTTTTGCAACAACACAAGATCAGTTCAGTTCAGTTCAGTTCAGTTGCTCAGTCATGTCCGACTCTTTGTGACCCCATGAATCGCAGCACACCAGGCCTCCCTGTCCATCACCATCTCCTGGAGTTCACTCAAATTCATGTCCATCAAGTCAGTGATACCATCCAGCCATCTCATCCTCTGTTGTCCCCTTCTCCTCCTGCCCCCAATCCCTCCCAGCATCAGGGTCTTTTCCAATGAGTCAACTCTTCACATGAGGTGCCCAAAGTACTGGAATTTCAGCTTTAGCATCATTCTTTCCAAAGAACACCCAGGGCTTATCTCCTTTAGAATGGACTGGTTGGATCTCCTTGCAGTCCAAGGGACTCTCAAGAGTCTTCTCCAACACCACAGTTCAAAAGCATCAATTCTTCGGCTCTCAGCTTTCTTCAGAGTCCAACTCTCACATCCATACATGACCAATGGAAAAACCATAGCCTTGACTAGATGGACCTTTGTTGGCAATGTATTGTCTCTGATTTTGAATATGCTATCTAGGTTGGTCATAACTTTCCTTCCAAGGAGTAAGCGTCTTTTAATTTCATGGCTGCAGTCACCATCTGCAGTGATTTTGGAGCCCCAAAAAATAAAGTCTGACACTGTTTCCACTGTTTCCCCATCTATTTCCCATGAAGTGATGGGACCAGATGCCATGATCTTCATTTTCTGAATATTGAGCTTTAAGCCAACTTTTTCACTCTCCTCTTTC
>NW_011495041.1:8183501-8205501 GCF_000754665.1 Bison bison bison
TCCTCTTTCACTTTCATCAAGAGGCTTTTTAGTTCCTCTTCACTTTCTGCCATAAGGGTGGTGTCATCTGCATATCTGAGGTTACTGATATTTCTCCCGGCAATCTTGATTCCAGCTTGTGCTTCTTCCAGCCCAGTGTTTCTCATGATGTACTCTGCATATAAGTTAAATAAGCAGGTGACAATATACAGCCTTGACACACTCCTTTTCCTATTTGGAACCAGTCTGTTGTTCCATGTCCAGTTCTAACTGTTGCTTCCTGACCTGCATATAGGTTTCTCAAGAGGCAGGTCAGGTGGTCTGGTATTCCCATCTCTTTCAGAATTTTCCACAGTTTTTTGTGATCCACCCAGTCAAAGGCTTTGGCATAGTCAATAAAGCAGAAATAGATGTTTTTCTGGAACTCTCTTGCTTTTTTGATGATCTAGCAGATTTGGGCAATTTGATCTCTGGTTCCTCTGCGTTTTCTAAAACCAGCCTAAACATGCAAAGATGGGCTCGATAAAGGACAGAAATGGTATGGACCTGAAAGAAGCAGAAGATATTAAGAAGAAGTGGCAAGAATACACAGAAGAACTGTACAAAAAAGATCTTCATGACCAAGATAATCACGATGGTGTGATCACTCACCTAGAGCCAGACATCCTGGAATGTGAAGTCAAGTGGGTCTTAGAAAGCATCACTATGAACAAAGCTAGTGGAGGTGATGGAATTCCAGTTGAGCTCTTTCAAATCCTGAAAGATGATGCTGTGAAAGTGCTGCACTCAATATGCCAGCAAATTTGGGAAACTCAGCAGTGGCCACAGGACTGGAAAAGGTTGGTTTTCATTCCAGTCCCAAAGAAAGGTAATGCCAAAGAATTGAGCTCAAACTACCGTACAATTGCACTCATCTCACACACTAGTAAAGTGATGCTCAAAATTCTCCCAGCCAGGCTTCAGCAATACGTGAACCACGAACAACACAAGATGGTTGAAACAAAATATCATTGTTAGTAAAAGAAAACTAGATATCTCAAATTAAAGAATTTAGTGCTTTTCTGTGTGTGGGAAGATTCAAGATTCTGGTCTCACTGAAATCATTCCTTTGATACGCACCTTAGCTCTCTGAGGCCAACATCCTGTGTTTTCAAATCCTGAGTTCCCTTAAGCTGCACCATTGGGGGTGTCTGCAGTCTGATGATTGCTAGATGGCAGGCATTTCTTATTTCCATGATGAGTCCCTTCAGGTCTTACCATCTGGGAGGTTGTTAATGTGGTGTCTAGATCCTTTATTTACTGATATGACAGGCAATCTTTTTTCCACAATATTCTAGGTGGGAGAGAAAACATGTACAAGTCTTCAATGTGTGTGTGCAACTGACATGTACAAGGGACAATGAGACCATCAGTGTGGACTTATCCTGGGGCACATAAGTAAGAAGGAAATCTGTGCAGTCTGTGCAGCTTTCCATAACTAAGTTATAGGTTTTTTTCTCAGTCCATGGGTAATGGATGCTGGGCAAACGAGAATAAGTCCCTCTCTGTGGATGTTCTCAGAATATGAAAACAAGAGAAAGTGTTTCCCCAATTGATGGAGTGAAGTAGAGCATATCTGAAAGCCTCTTCTAAGCAATGGTCAGAAGGAGGTCGTGACAGCAACTGTCTCACCTTGTCTGAGAGTAACTCATTTTAGATTTTTATTAATGTGTTAAATCAATTTAAGCAGTAATTTCAGAATCGTGGTTTGCATCCTCAAAGTTGTGTCATTCCACGGTCAGTAGATGCTTTGATTCTGTTGGTGGAAGTGAAACAAACCAAAAATATGTGTGGACCAGTGAGCTCCTGCTATTGAGTTTTTTTGTTTGTTTGGGCTGTCTTGGGTCTTCACTGCTGCATGCGGGCTTTCTCTAGCAAGCAGGGGCTACTCTTCGTTGCAATGCATGGGCTTATCATTGTGTTGGTTTTCTTGTTGCAGAGCACAAGCTCTAGGTGTGCGGGCTCGGTACTTGTGGTGCACGGGCTTACTTGCTGCAGGGCAAGTGGCATCTGCCCAGCCAAGGATTGAACTGGTGTCCCCTGCACTGGCAGGTGGACTCTTAACCACTGGACCACCAAGGAAGTCCCCCTACTATAGTTTAGTGCTGTCTAGTCCTCTTTTCTCCATTTACCTCCTGTCTTAGGCTAAGCTCACCCTTTCTTATTTCAACCACAACCTGCACTGCTGAATCTCAAGTTGTATCTCCAGGTAGACTTGCCTGTGAGAAGTCAATTTTCATTTGAAGTGGTGCTGAGGAGTGTCTTTTCCCTTTGATTGCAATTTACAGAGCAGATATGGAGAACTGATACAGAAAAAGCTAGTGACCGAATCAGAATGTTCCAAATCAGAGAGCAGGCCAAACTAACAAAGAAAATAAGCTATTAAACTCAAAACAGAAAGCACTGATTACCTCCACTTTCACATTTTGTTATACCTTACAGTGTCTTCTAATGTAACATTAGTCAAGCCTTATTACATTTTCTGTTTTCCACATGTCTCTCTCTTTCTAGATTTTAACTCATCAAAGGCAGGAAATCTTACTTATCCTATATCCCTGATGCTTAGACCAGGGCTTAGTACACAGAAGCACTCACACACAAAACAAAAACCCTAAATAAATGAGTATAAAAATTAAAAATACAGCCAAAAGTTTTTGGCTCCTCCATAACAGCCATTAGATCTTAGCAGATTCACAGCATCTCTGAGGCACAGAGTCCGCACTGAGAGAGTTCTTAAAGGTCTTCAGGTGTGGCCCCACCTAACAAAGGACCTCCCTCGGTTGGTGCCATCTGAAGACAGAGGATGTCAGAAGACACACTGCCTTCTGAAGCCCTTTGTTCATCCTTTGAGCAGCTTAAATTGTTAGAAAGTTGTTTCTTTTATGAAGCTGACATCTCTGGTTTCCTCCCACACATTCTAGTCATGCCCTTAGGGCTTTCAGTGAATAAATATAATCTCTCAGAAGTTTCTTTGCCATTGATTCGAGAGCCATGTCTAGGCCATATTCGATTTCAGACTGAACTTGTTCCTTGGCTTCGTCTTTTCATTCACAAACCCTAATAAAAGATTATTAGAAACCCAATTGAGATTGCTCAGCACAGCAATATCAAAGTGATGGCATCTCTCTTCGAGTCTGATCCTTGTTTAATCAAGAGAGAAAAGAACTGTAAGTTGTTTTATGCCAACAGTGTGTCAGCTTGTGTCCACACACTTCTAACTTCAACTAATTTAACTTCTCCTACTACAGTGCAAATAGTATCTTCATTCTCCTCTTTAAGATAAGCTAATTAAGCCAAATCCAACCTCCGTACCCTACACTAAATTAAGTGTCAGAGACAAAGTTTTGGGTGATGTAGAAAAGGCTTCCCTGGTGGCTTAGACTGTAAAGAATTTGCCTGCAGTGAGGGAGACCTAGGTTTGATCCCTTGGTTGGGAAGATTCCCTGGAGAAGTGATGGCAACCCACTCCAGTATACTTGCCTGGAGAATTCCATGGATGGAAGAGTCTGGGAGGCTACAGTCCATGGGGGTCGCAAAGAGGACACGACTGAGCAACTAACATTTTCACTTTCACAGAAAAAGAAGAGCTTTATTGCTTTGCCAGGCAAAGGGAGTCTCAGTGAGCTAATGCCTCAAAATTGTGTGTCCCAATCTGAAGGTGTAGTTAGAAGTTTTATACTAACAAGAGGGCAGGGTGTGATCAGGACACTGTTCTGATCGGTTGGTGATGAGGTAATTGGGAGTCAGCATCATCAGCCTTCTGGTTTCAACCCGCCTGGGGTCTGTATGCTTGTGGGCAGTATACAGGTAACTTCTCGCACCTAGTGGAGGCTTCAGCATCTGCAAAACAGCTCAATGGTATTATTATGATCATCCCTCGAGGGGGAACCAGGACCTGCCACAAAACTGTGCTGTTGTTTCTCCAGAAGGTCTCTGCATCCCCTCCCTTCCCTAATTAGCAACTGTTTAAATCCACTCCAGGAACTCAGGGAAGGTCCTGGAGGTTGAATGAAGCCTGCTTCCTATCATCAAGAAATTGGAGACACAGAAAGGCTTTTGTGACCTGAGCCCCACAGGGTCTTGCTCAGTATCACTAATAAGAATTAATAAGTTAAGGGAGCCAATTGTCCCTGGCTTATTTGACTTTAGATAGATTTGATTAAGGATTGTCATAAATTAATGCATGAATTTTAAAATGTTATGAACTCATGCATCACTGGCTGAGATATTGTCTTCCGCTAGGAGGGCGCCATGGACTTTGGAATCAAAGGGATCTTGGCTCTGTTTCCTGGTTCTGCCTCTTCGTGCTAAGTAACCTAGAACAGCTCCTGTCACTTCTCTGGGAGACAGTATCTTAATCTGTGAGGAGATGGCAATGACATACACTTGGAAAGGTTGAAGTGAAAATAAAGTGGGCTCATGGATATTGAGTACAATGCCCAGGACATGACACAGTGAACACTGTGCTAAGTTGCTCCAGTCGTGTCTGACTCCATGGACTGTAGCCTGCCAGGTTCTTCTGTCCATGGGATTCTCCAGGCAAGAACACTGCAGTCAGTTCCCATTCCCTTCTCCAGGGGATCTTCCTACCCAGGGATCGAACCCGCACCTCTTAGGTCTCCTGCATTGGCAGGCAGGTTCTTTACCATTAGTGCTATGTGGGAGATGCAGCTAAAGGACACATAAAATTTTGGAGACAGTAGGCACTTTGGCAAATACTCAGTGAAATCTTAAATATATACATGAAATATATATATTATAATTTGATATAATAAAACCGGGGAGGACCCAGGTGATAGAGCAAGTCAGCACTGACCATCTATCCTAGGTCTGAGTTCTTCCCTATAGTCAGAGTCTGCAGCCTGGGCGGGTCTTCATGGTCTTACACAGGTCAGGCCAGAAATCAGCAGGCAGAGGAGCCCCAGGCCCCCAGCTCATCCTCCAGCCTGAATACAGGAAGCAGGAGAGAGAAGACACAGGGCTCCCTTCCCAATTAATCACTAAAGATAGTCACATGAAAAATGAATCTTCCTTTCCAGGGGGTCTATCTGCTCCCACCACTCCCCTACATGTGACAGCTGCCTGCTCAGGAACGCATCGAACAGTCAAATAAAATGCTGCCATCAAGGCTGCCTCACAGGGGATGAGAGTCAAAAGGACAGGGCGCATCTGGAGGCAACAAGCTCATCTGCCTTCCCTGGCCCTGCAGCCACGCTCCCCATTCATGAGCAGGATGAAAAGAGCCTGTCAAGGCGGCTTCCCCAGGACGTGGGGCCCTCAGGCAAACAGATGCGCTGAGTGTGAAGAGGAGTTTTCAAAAGCCTTCCTCACGCCCTGCCTGGGGCAGAGCAAACAGGGCTGGGACCATCCCTGCCAGCCTCTTGCCTCCAAGGCGGCAGCCCCAGTTACTGGATTTTAACTTCACCTTCTTACTCTCCCCTGCCACAGTTAGTTTTATTTGGGTACATGATTTTTCTTGGATTTCCTCTATCACACTGACGTGCAACAGAAAATAGAAAATGAAAACTGTAAGCTTCTGTCTAATCATGTCTGAGTGACAAAGGTGTGATATCGACAGGGAAGGAGGGGTGAAAAGGGCTGAATTCTGTTTCCTAGTAGCTCTCGCTCCTCTTTATCCCTTTGTCCAAGGTGCCCAGTCTAAACAGCAGAGTGAAGGATGGAAATCATCGCTTCTGTACTCTGAACTTTCTATGGGGAAACCACATCTCCCCCATTTCCAATCCATCTTCTATTTCCAATCCATCTCCCATGCCCTGGTGGGTGAATGACTCGTGTCTGACCCATCAGAGCAGAGAACTCACCCATACACACTGATGAACATAGCATGGCTGTGTGATCCAGCCCTATCGGTTGCATAAGGCTTTTTCTTACTAATGGAAAAGAATTACATTCTTGCATCTGCTGACTTTAATCTGGAAATACATGAGCCTAAAAATACTAGAGGCCACCGCATGAAATTAGAGAGCAAAGGCTACCCAGTAGAAGGCAGAGCCCAGAAATGAATAAAAACCGAACTCTGATGAAATCGTTTTGAGAGCTAGATCTAGCAATGACTGACACCATAAATTATCCTTCTTGCCAGTTTCTGAATTCTGTTATTAGTAAAACGAAAAGCAACTGGTACGGTTTCATCTGATAATCTACATTAATAAAGATTTTGGTACGGCAGATTCAATGTGAAGCTGCATGAATTTGCTAGCACAAAATATTGAAATAAAAACCTCATGGGTTATTTCATAACATAATTTGGTTTTGGGTTTCATAACATAATTTGGTTTCTTTGGCTAGTACCACATGAGAAGAAAATTGTCAGGGATAAAATTATTTTAGTGATTTAGTTACTGATATGTCTTGAACAGTATCATAAAGTACCCACCCGTTTACGACCCAGATGAATTTTTTTCTGAACTCCAATTCTCACTTTGTAACAATGTTTTCCTTTTTTTCCTAGACTATGAGCACCCTACCTGGGTTCCTTCAGGTCCAAAAGGTCAGTTTGAGTGGTGTTCCTCCAAGGAAAGAGAATTAAAAGTGTTTTCAATGCCAGAAGGTGAAGTGCTCTTCAATAATAGCCACTGGTGATATCTGTTTGTATGCTCAGTCACTCAGTCGTGTCTGACTCTGCAACCCTATGGACTGTAGCCCGCCAGACTCCTCTGTCCATGGGATTTTCCAGGCAAGAATGCTGGAATGGGTTGGCATTTCCTTCTCCAACTGGTATGTGTGGCTGGTAGTTTTAGGAGGTTCAGAGACTACAGTTTCCAGCATAGAAACAGTTTCTCTAGATCCCAGTGGGAGACATTGGTCTTTCTTTTGCAGTGCGATGTCCAAATACTGGCACTGCATGCCAAAGCATTCTAGAATCTCAGTTTAGATACAGAGCCACTCCTTGAGTAATGCCCAAACTACCAGGGTAACTGGGTTATATGCAGTTTGTTCATGAGCAACGTACTGTGTCCAGAGATAACAATATGAGGTTGAGAGGAGGGAGAAAGCAAGCCTTTATTGACCTCAAGAGATCACTTCTGATTTCTGTGATTACTGACAAAACTAGCATTCTCCAGCCACCTGGTGGGGTAAGATCTGGGGGAAGGAAGGCTCAGAGGTACACTCAGAGGTGCTGGGCAGTAGCCCCCAGTAAACTACCACACATCCTCATACAAGTCTGACATGTATACTTTTCCAAGAGCACGTAATTTAGGAGTGATTTAAATTTTTCTTGTTGACACCCAGAGCAGGATATATATTTTAAATATATTTATTTATTTGGCTATATGGGGTCTCAGTTGCAGCATGCAGCATCTAGTTCCCTAACCAGTGATCGAACCTGGGTCTCCTGCATTGGGAGCACAGTGTCTGAGCCACTGGACCACCAGGGAAGTCCTGGAGTATATTTTCTATGAGGAGTCAACTCTCTAATGTATCAAAGACTAGTTTCCATCTGGGAGAAGGCAATGGCACCCCACTCCAGTACTCTTGCCTAGAAAATCCCATGGACGGAAGAGCCTGGTAGGCTGCAGTCCATAGGGTCACTGAGTCAGACACGACTGAGCAACTTCACTTTCACTTTTCACTTTCATGCATTGGAGAAGGAAATGGCAACCCACTCCAGTGTCCTTGCCTGGAGAATCCCAGGGATGGCGGAGCCTGGTGGGCTGCCGTCAATGGGGTCGCACAGAGTCAGACACGACTGAAGCGACTTAGCAGCAGCAGCAGCAAGTTTCCATCTGAAACTAGATTCCTCCATCGTGTGCTGCTTCATGCTTCATCACAATAGTGCTTCTCTATTTTAGAACAATGTTAACATCCAGTCTGTGCCTGAGTCCCTAACCCACTTTCCACCCAGTGGTATCTCAGGAAATAACACACCTGCCAACCACTCTAAGATATTAATAGCAATGCCCCCAAATATCCCTGTATGCCTGTCTAGGCCTGCTACTTACCATCAAACAGGTTTTCAAAGTTCCACAACCCTTCCCCACTGTCAAGGAAGGATTGGCCTCACCATGAATTGTCCTGATTCTATGTGAGAAGTACTTAGACTCAAAAGACCAAGTCCTACTAGCAGTCAGCTTTGATGAGAATAATGCCTTAGAATGAGGGCAGTGAGAGCCACCTCCTGTGCACCAAGGACTTCTGAGATCCCAGCTGAAATGCTTCTGATATAACATAAATGATTGTAACATTTCATCCAGGATTTCTCACTCCACGGCTTGGAAGCCATTTGAGAATTGAGACCTGAAAGCCAGGCAATAACTAGCCATCAGTGACAGTCAGACCATCCTGAAGGACCACAATGCACTGAAAAGGATGAGGAGGATGAAAAGAAACACCTCGGGGGGCTGGACATGGACACGGGATTAAGGAAGGAGATGGAGACTTTGCGGGGAACTCTGTGAGGAGACCTGGCCAGCTCTCCACCCAGTGACAGAATGGCCAGAGTAGATAGACAGGTACCACCTCAGGGAGACAGATCTCCTCAGTTGAGATGACCTCATACTGAGTGTCCATGTGCCTTCAGGACTCCATGATTAAATGTCTTTTGGACTCTGCCAAACTAAAGAACCTGGATTTGAAGGGGAGGGAGTCGGAGGCGATATGGTAGAAGAGGAAGGGGTCTATTTACATTATGGGATTCCCAGGTGGCACTAGTGGTAAAGAACTCACCTTCCAGTGCAAGAGATATAAGAGATGTGGGTTTGATCCCTGGGTCAGGAGATCCCCTAGAGGAGGGCATGGCAACCCACTCCAATATTCAAATGTTGCATCTTGAGCAGCTGTGGAGGTAGTGAGGGCGTCTCAGTGCTCCCCTGTGGCCAGTTGATGTCCACCCTCTGGAAAGAAGAAGAATATAAGACAATCCAACATGTAAGATTGGAAGATGAGACCATGGCTCTTTCATCTCGCCTTGTGCTCGGTGAAGGAAGGGAGTGAGTGTTGTATTTGTTTGTGTTTTGAGTGTGGGCTTTCTTGTTTGTTTTCAGTTAAACTGTCAATTCTGAGAGTAGCTGTGAGGGAAGCGGAATCTGCTCCTCCAGATGGAGAGGCTGGACCCCGCTCCTGGCAGCGGGGCTGTGGGAAGGAGAACAAGAGGAAAAAGGACGTGGGAGCTGGTAGGCAGTGGGGAGAGGGGGGTGAGAAGGAGGCAGGGTGGGCAGAAGGGACAGGCTTATATGGAAATCGCTGGTGTGAATCAAGATCCAGGCTACAGTCCATGGGGTCACAAAGAGTTGGACACGACTGAGCGACTAAGCACAGATGGCTCTGCCTCTCAGACAAGACTTCATTCCCCTCAGGGTCCCAGATTCATTCCCCCTTTGGCTGCAGGTTAAAGGTAGGTCTCACCCAGAGCTTTTGCTAGAACTTAATAAAGGAAACGGACTCTCTGTGTTATACAGTCGTGTGTTAGTTTTCTGTTTTTGACCTTGGATGTCATTTTTAGCACATATTAATATAAAACCCTATCAATTACTCCTGAACCTACAGGGGTTCTGCGAACTCTTACTGTAAATGTTAAAGTCCCACTTAGGCTTTCAGACAGTGACCCTGATGGTGTACAAACAAGAGGAGAGAAATTAAAAGTTCAGTATGGCTGCTGCTGCTAAGTTGCTTCAGTCGTGTCCGACTCTATGCGACCCCATAGACGGCAGCCCACCAGGCTCCCCCGTCCCTGGGATTCTCCAGGCAAGAACACTGGAGTGCGTTACCATTTCCTTCTCCAATGCATGAAAGTGAAAAGTGAAAGTGAAGTAGCTCAATCATATCCGACCCTCAGCGACCCCATGGACTGCAGCCCACCAAGCTCCTCCGTCCATGGGATTTTCCAGGCAAGAGTACTGGAGTAGGGTGCCATTGCCTTCTCCGTCAGTATGGCAGATAGCTATTAAATTCAAAATATTTAATTTTTTTTTTCATATTCAAATGCATTTTGGATGCAAATTTTAAAATAGAGACAAAAATTACAGATGAAAACACTAAAATATGAAAGACTAAAAATTGTATGCCCAAACCAAAAATGGCCTAAGTAACCTTTAAAGAATTAAAATGTAATTGTTGTTTAGTCACTAAGTCATGTCGGACTCTTTTGCCACCCTATGGACTGTAGCCTGGCAGGCTCCTCTATTCATGGGATTTCCCAGGAACACTGTTCCCAGGAACACTGGACTGGGTTGCCATTCCCTTCTCCAGGGGATCATCTTCACCCAGGGATCAAACCAGAGTCTCTTACATTGGCAGGAGGATTCTTTACCAGTGAGCCACCAAGGAAGCCTAAAATGTAAATCCTTAGGACCAAAGTTTAGTAAGGCAGACTTCTAGTGCAGATGCTGGGGTAGATCACCTTGTTGGATTGATAGTAAATATGTCTAAAACAAAAGCTGAATGAGTTATAAGCTTCAGTAGCCAAACCTGTTTAATGCTTTCCTTGGCAGGATGCAGATGTAATGTTACTACATAACTTCTAATGAAGAAAAAAATCTTTATTCTCAAACTGTTCAGTTTTAGTCGTTATGGATTATGCACAAAGGACTTTTTAGCTGTTTTCAAAACCAAAGGTAAAATATACTGGGATAATTTAAATCCTGTAATAAACAAAAGATATAAGATATAATAATAACTGTAAAATACCAGGGAAAATTAACTCACTGTAAAATCGGTCTTTAGCAGGTGTAATGAAGAAGATAAATTTCAACAATTAGGAACTAATGAAGTCTTTGTAAAAAATGCTATTTATAAAGAATAAGTGAGAAAATGCTTGGGAAACATGACATATATTAAGCAATAGGTCTGAATGACAAATGCCCTGAGCTATTAAGGAAATTAGTCAAGAAACTTAATTAACTTACAATGATTTTTTTTTCAAAACTCATAGGAGATTGGATACTGGCAACATGGTACCCATTATCAGAAAAATGATTGGAAAGAATGAGCTCAGAAATTACCAGGTGGCAATTTTTCCACTAATTGTATTATTAGCAAAATCCTGAGATTAGAATTCAGTGCTTAACAAAAAGATCAGGGTGCCAGAATCATAATAACCAGGAACATATTTTTAAAATTAACCACTCAAAACCAAGTAACCTTTATTATTTTTCATTCAATATCACTGAAATACAGAGGAAAGGAAAATAAAATTCACATCGCCTATTGAGTGTGTATTTTTTAAATAATTTTAGAATGTGAAAAATCTAACATTCACTTGCCAAAATGCTTTTAATTGACTTGTTTAGAAGTTGAGCTATGTAAATTGAAACTTGTCCTTGGCAGGGGAAGACTAATAGTTATTATCTTCAGTCAGAAAAAGTCTATTTAAGGGTCACAATAATTGATCAGAGGGCTAATTTTCTATTAGTCTATACCTTATGCTAATGAAGTCAATACTGAACGTTGTGACATTTGTTTGTGTCTCAAGAGCGAGACTGAGTTTAGGATTTAAACTTTCATTGCATAGGGAGTTTGTGGTTAGCACTGATATGGGAAGGAAAAGAGTGAACCTAAAACCTCAAAGCCAGGGGAAAAAATAGATTTAAATGGGAAAATTGGAGACAAGTTGTTGAGAGGAAACAAAGTCTTTAATGAAGATAAATGGGTGGATGAAAGCAAGTAATCAGTGGAAGAGGGATGTTCCCCAGCTGGTGGCAGTCCTAATGAATTATTCACTAGAACCGTGGCCAGCTAGGAGCTGTCCTCTTCTAGCAGGTTCTGCAGTAGTTAACTGGCAAAACAGTGTGAACTTGACTGGAGCACTCTGGGCCCAGCCTGGAGGAGAGTCAGACTGTGACACCTTTGGTGGGATTACCTTCTCACTGTTGAGATAGATAGTAGCTTAAGTCCACATTAGACATGGATTCTGTGGAGAAGTAAATTCAGTGCCACCTTGAATAATATTACTATTAAATCACGTTCTTCTAAAGGTTTTATCCTGATGTAAGGACTGATAGTAACTTTGGGACTTAAGACTTGGCCTTCCAATGCAGGGAGTGTGAGTTTGATCCCTGGTCAGGGAGCTACGATCCCACATTCTAAGATCCCACAATATTACTTCCATTTTATGTTTTACTTTTTGGCTGCCAGAAACCAAAAAGCCAAAGCATAAAATGGAAGCAATATTATAATGAATTCAATAAAGACTGAAAAATGGTTCACATTAAAAAAAAAAAAAATGACTGATAGTAACTTCCTACCATATAACAATTAAAAGATTTAGGGACTTCCCTGGCAGTTCAGTGCTTAAGATTTCTACATCTCCAAGGGAGGGGGTACCAGTCTGATCCTTGGTTCAGGAAGTAAGATCCCTCATGCCACACAGCCAAAAAATAAAAAAAAAAAAAAAAAAGTGAAAGATTTATGTGTAAAAAAAAAAAAACTAACATGATGCTAATTTAGTCTTTAATCTTGGACAAGTTTCTTAGTTTCGTTGCCTTTGTTTTCTGTTTTTCAGCAGTAAATAGAGATGATTTTTGAAAAGCGTACTTAATGTGAGCAGGAAGCTTAATAAAGTGAGTTGTCACATGTGAAAGTTATTCACAAATTTTCAAGTGTTATCCATTAGTTATTATTTTTGCCATTCTGGGTAGATTATATTTGTACTCCTCTCCAAAGTATTAACACATACATGGGCCCATTTAACAAACATTTATTTTATCTCCTAATCTGTGCTGCAATGACAGGTCCAAGGACGCAGTGATGTATAAACAGTTCTCTGCCCTCATAATTTATATTGTGTGGGAGAAAGGACTATTACAACATTATGTGACAATGAATCTGATTTTTAAAAAATGTGTATACATGGGAGACACACTTATTCCAATCTTAGAATAAGGAAAGCATCCTGAAGGAAGTGACATCTAAGATGAAGACTAAAGATGTGTAAAATTAGAAAAGTCAGAGATTTTGATAGGGGATTACAACCCAGATAGAAAAAGTAATATGTGCAAAGACCTGGAAGGTACCTTCATAACATATTTCTGGAACTCCACACAGTCCAGTTTTCATAAAATGAATAATGTAATTCTGTGTACAAGGAGAGATGAGTTAGGACTGTTTTATAGAAACGAAATCTTGACGGTCTTATACAACGTACAACAGAGGCTGGACTTTTTCCAGTAGGCAACAGAGTTTTAGGCAGGCTATGGCATGATCTCAACATTCAGAAAATGAAGATCATGGCATCCGGTCCCATCACTTCATGGGAAATAGATGGGGAAACAGTGTCAGACTTTATTTTTCTGGGCTCCAAAATCACTGCAGATGGTAACTGCAGCCATGAAATTAAAAGACGCTTACTCCTTGGAAGGAAAGTTATGACCAACCTAGATAGCATATTCAAAAGCAGTGACATTACTTTGCCAACTGAAGTTCGTCTAGTCAAGGCTATGGTTTTTCCTGTGGTCATGTATGGATGTGAGAGTTGGACTGTGAAGAAGGCTGAGCGCCGAAGAATTGATGCTTTTGAACTGTGGTGTTGGAGAAGACTCTTGAGAGTCCCTTGGACTGCAAGGAGATCCAACCAGTCCATTCTAAAGGAGATCAGCCCTGGGATTTCTTTGGAAGGAATGATGCTGAAGCTGAAACTCCAGTACTTTGGCCACCTCATGCGAAGAGTTGACTCATTGGAAAAGACTCTGATGCTGGGAGGGATTGGGGGCAAGAGGAGAAGGGGACGACAGAGGATGAGATGGCTGGATGGCATCACTGACTCGATGGACGTGAGTCTGAGTGAACTCCGGGAGTTGGTGATGGACAGGGAGACCTGGTGTGCTGCGATTCATGGGGTCGCAAAGAGTCAGACACGACTGAGTGACTGATCTGATCTGATCTGATGGCATGATCAGATTCGAATTATTGAGGATTGGATGAAAGATTTAGATTAGGGTTATTGCAGTAATCCAGATAAAATTCAGTAGTAAAATGTTCTAAGACAGATCTGCACACATTTACTGTTCATAAAGTTTTACTGAAGATGGCTATATTCACTTACATATTGTTTTTGTCTGCTTCAATGCTGCGGTGGTGAGGCTGTATGGTCATGACAGAGACTGTTTAGCCCCTCAAACCTGGAATACTCACTATCTGTCATTGACTAAAAAAGTTTGCCAACTTGATCTAAGGAGAAAATATAGTAGGAATGAAGAACAGAAGGCATTGCAGAAAAATCACAAATTGACAGTTTGTAACTGATTAAAACTGGAAGGGATTGGGGGCAGGAGGAGAAGGGGACAACAGAGGATCTCATGGCTGGATGGTATCACTGACTCGATGGACCTGAGTTTGAATAAACTCTGGGAGTTGGTGATGGACAGGGAGGCCTGGTGTGCTGTGATTCATGGGGTGGCAGAGTCGGGCACGACTGAGCGACTGAACTGAACTGAACTGAAATGTAGAGTAGTAAGAAAGATAAATCTAAAAGATGTTTGACATGGACTGAATTCACAGGTACTAAATAAATAAACTGTATCTGATACCCTATCTTTGTGACTATTCAACTACTATGATATAATCACACTCTGATATTCACAGCTTAGTGCTGAATATATCTAACATGAGCTTCTCTGGTGGCTCAGACAGTAAAGAACCTGCCTGTAATGTGGAAGACCTGAGTTCAGTCCCTGGGTTGGGAAGATCCCCTGGAGAAGGGAATGGCAACCCACTCCAGGAGTCTTGCCTGGAGAATTTCATGGACAGAGGAGACTGGTGAGCTGCAGTTCCCGGGGTGGCAAAGAGTTGGACATGATTGAGCAACTAACACTTTCACTTTTTTTAACATTCATCCATAACATACTGCAAAATATTAAACCTCCCAAAATGTCAATCCATATGGTTTAACACATATATTTAATAGACCAGTATTTTATTTAAACTGAAAATTAGAATTAATATTCTTTTCCAAGTAAAGTTAAACGTGCCCCTTCAAATCTGATTTTGTTTTTCTTTAATGAATCTTATAGAAGTTTGTAAATTTAAGTGTGCATCTTGGGAAAACCCTTTCAAGTCTCAGTTTTCTCATTTGCAGAATCATTATTTATATTATCCCTAACATCTAAAAATTGAAACATTAATGATTCTAGAGCATTATGATTTTCGTTTAACTTGCAGCAGAGGAAAAGAGCAAAAATAGGGTTGCTGCTGCTGCTGCTAAGTCGCTTCAGTCGTGTCCGACTCTTTGCGACCCCATAGACGGCAGCCCACCAGGCTCCCCCATCCCTGGGATTCTCCAGGCAAGAATACTGGAGTGGGTTGCCATTTCCTTCTCCAACGCATGAAAGTGAAAAGTGAAAGTGAAGTCTCTCAGTCGTGCCCGACTCTTAGTCACCCCATGGACTGGAGCCTACCAGGTTCCTCCGTCCATGGGATTTTCCAGGCAAGAGTACGGGAGTGGGGTGCCATTGCCTTCTCCGAAAATAGGGTTGAAGTGGCTATAAATCTGAGAAATAGAACATCAAGTGAGAGAATCATATGATAAGAAAGATATTCCTAAGCTAAAAAGGAAAGTTCCAGGCGCTAGGGAGACATATATCCAGTTTAGTGTAAAACTGGACTGGATACACAGTATGTTTAGTTGGTTCACACTTTTAAAATGTTTTTAATGACCTATTTCTACTTTCTAGATGCCCTGATGACTTATCTCTATTGAGCCATGCCATGCCAAGTTGCTTCAGTCGTGTCTGACTCTTTGCGACCCTGTGGACTATAGCCTGCCAGGGTCCTCTGTCCATGAGATTCTCCAGAAAAGAATCCTGGAGTGGGAGTTGCCATTTCCTCCTCCAGAGGTTCTTCTCAATCCAGGGATCAAACCCAGGTCTCCCACATTGCAGGCAGTTTTTATTTCTCAGCTGCTCTCTTGAGCAGCTCAATACAATTACTGACTTGTTTCTCTGTCTTTATTGTCTAGAACCAAACAGTGCAGTTAGTGTTTCAACTGACCAATCAGTGTCTTGGAAATTTTGAGACGGTTCAATGGAGATATAAACCTTGGTGAGTTGCTTTGATTTTTGATGTTCTAGAGACTCTTCCTTCCAAAAGTTTCCTTTGCCTTGTCTTTATTTATTTATTGTTTTCTTAAGTCCTGATAGAAGGAGAGAAGTTGGGTCTTTTGTAGTATGATACATTTGGTGGACTCTGAAGACATTATTCAAAAAAGGAGATTGGGGGAGGAAAAGTCACATGCGCACGGGGTAAGTGTTGCATTGTCTATTACTTGAGTACTTAGGTACTTACATTTAAAACCCAGAGCACAAATATTGTAAGTCAGGATCAATTTTGCTTTAAATCAGTTGGATAGAGGCAGAGCCAAGGCACACTGGCAGCCAAACGACCTGTTTAGGGAGATGATAAATTGAGTCCTTAAGTCCTTGGCAGAAGAACCAACTTATAGATAGGAGATGAGGAAATGAGTTTGCAATAGAATCCCTACTGATTAGTTGGGATGAAAATCAGAAGGTCTTCTGTGGTCTGGATTGCATTTTATATTATCTTTGCCACTTATTTGGTACATCAGCATATTTTGCAACTTCCCTCCCACCCCCACCACCAACTCAGTCCCTTCAGTAACATCTTTTGCTTGAGTGAGCAGTAAATAACAAGGAGAACTAGGGACAATTAACTATTATTGTAGCCCTATGACTAATGAAAAATCGTACATTGCACATTGGGGAAAAATGTACTTATTAACATGCCTGTGGGGGGTAGGTTAATGTTGCTATTTTAACTTTGCTTGGGAGAAACTGAAGTCAAATAACTTACCCAAGGTTATCGAGCCGTCTGTGGCTGTGAGAATTACACAAGCAGAGTTCCTCCCGTCAGTGGCCCCAAGACACCTGGTGAAGAAAGTCCAGGGTCCCAGCAGCACCCTCTGGCCCTATCCCAGACTCTAAACACAAGATTCATCTCTGTGTAGTGAGGCTCATTAGCAGGGTTACTAAAAATGCATGCAGCAACTAGCAAGTCATCTCAAGGCTTTTCTCATGCACTCACACATTCACTTGAAGATTCACAGAAATCTTCATTCCTTTCTGAAGAATTTTTTTAATCGGAGTATAATTCCTTTACAATGCTGTGTTAAATTCTGCTGTACAACAACATGAATCAGCTCTGTGCATACATGTATTGGCTCCCTCTTGAGCCTCCTTTCCACTCCCCCGTCTCACCTCTCTAAGTCATCATAGAGCATCGAGCTGAGCTCCCTATGTTATATGATAGCTTCCCACTAACTCTCTCTTTTATACGTGGTCATGTGTATATCGGGCTTCCCAGGTGGTGCTAGTGGTAAAAGACTTGCCTGCCATTGCAGGAGACATAAGAGACATGGGTTCAATTCCTGGGTTGGGAAGATCCCCTGGAGGAGGAAATGGCAACCCACTGCAGTATTCTTGCTGGAGAATCCCATGGCCAGAGGAGCCTGGTGGCTTCAGTGCATGGGGTTGCAAAGAGTCAGATACAGCAAACACAGTGTATATATGTCAAAACTAACCTCGCAATTTATCCCACTTTCTCCCTCCCCTTCTACATCCGCAAGTCTGTTCCCTACCTTTGTGAGGATTTTTTAACCCAGTACAAATGCCAGGACCCCCAAAAGAAAGCCTTAATGGTGAGGTGACAGTTGGCAGAGTTGGCAAGCAGGTTCATTAGGCACCAAATGACAGTCACTTACTTCTTTATTAATTCAACCAAAACTTATGTGGCACTCAGTGGGTAGTTCAGTGCTGCTGTAGTATAAGCCCTAGTAGAGTTAACGGAGGACTGCGGCATTAGGTGGGGCTAGTACTGAGGACTCTCCTTGTGACATAAAAGAGAGTATTCTATTGTACAGTTAATGGTTGTTGTTACTCAGTCGCTAAGTTTTGTCCGACTCTTTGTGAGCCCATGGACTGCAGCATACCAGGCTTCCCTGTCCTTCACCATCTCCCAGAGTTAATGGTTAGCCGCTGGAAAAGTCTGAACAGGGGTGTGACTTAATTAGATTTTCTTGACTGCTACTGACAACAATCTGGCAGAGAAGGAAGAAAAACCAGAACTAAGAAATATCCCTTTTCTGAGAGAGAAGGTAAGAACTTGAACTAGATCTTTAGCCATGGGTTTGGCAAGATGAAGATAAACAGAGATATTAGTATTCACAGGACACACAGGAAGACAAAAGTGGCTGGAGGTAGGAGGCAGGAAGGGGGGCGAATTTGGGGATGACTTCTAGATTTCTGGTTTGGACGATGAAGTAGATGATGCTGTCATTCAGTGATTCCTCCTGGAATTACAGGAGGCAAATGAGGTGGAGGCTGTGTAGGGTACAGGAGATGCAGAATAGGAAAATGTCTTTGCTTTGAAATATGCTGAGATGGAAATGCCTGCAGGCATCTGGACAGTTTCCAATAAGCAGTTTGCTATAGAGGTTTAGCCCTCAAGGAGAAATCTGCACTAACATCAAGATTTGGCAGTCTTGATACAGTGGACACTCGTGTATCTTGGTTGGCCTGGATTCCTCACCCAGCCAGTGTCTGATCCTGAATTAAAGGTTATAACCTGTAGAACTGAAAAACTGGACATGGTCATTCACTTTCTCTTTGCCTTTGTTTTTATGTTGTTGCCTTCGTTTTTAAGCCATGAAAATATCTGATATTAGCAAGTACTGGGAAAAATATAAAGTCAAATATCAAGATGTGTCTAAGAAACTTTGATAGACTTATAAATCCATTATAACAAGGAGTACAACTCACAGGTGTTTATTTTGTTTCCCTTGGTTTCCCTGAGTTTTTTTTTTTACTTTTGTCCTTGACCTCATGAGAGTCATTAGGATAAAATATTTTATAAGCTGCAAAAAATTAAACAAAAGTGAAGGATTAAAACAGTCATAATGATAAAGATGATTATATTTTAAAATGTAAACATTTTAAACACAATGTCATTTAACACAATGGCTTCACATCATAATTATTCAATCAATATTATTTTTCTTAGTCACTTCAATGGAACCAAATGCTTACAACATCTTCAGCACAAGAAAACTAGAACAATTCTAATAATCAAACCACTAGTTGTAAGAAATCAATTCTTAACGTTCCATTCACTTTGTATTGATTGGCCTTTGACATTTTAAGAGTTCCTTCTGGTTCTGTAATTTCTGCTCAGTGCACCAAGATGATGGATGTAATTAAGGAGGCTTTTTAATCAGACAAGATTTATTTGTTCAGAAGTGTCTCTGGAAATAAACTCAAAGCTGAATACTATTAACTTTTGAAAAATAAAATTAAAAAGCAAAAATTTTGGTTGAATTCTAATATATCTATTCTAGTTTAGCTCAAAAGTATTTCTTTAAAATAAACAAGTTGTCATCTGTCTAGAATAAGCGAAAAGGAAATTGTGGTTCAGTTACCTACGTACAGACTAATAGCAACACCAAGTGGTAGCATATTGGAATTGTTTTCAGTCTGTTTTATGAACGCCTAAGAGAAATTACAATCTAGGAAAGTGGCTATTGTGGCCAGCGTAATCTGTAATTGGCCTCTAAACGGTTGCAGATTTGAAGTATAATTACAACTAGTGCTTCTGTAATAAAAGTTTTATTTCCAGTCCAGAGTCAGAGTCAAAAATGACTCTCCATATGGACAATCTTGGTATACAAATGAGCATAAGGAAAGTTGCTTATCTTTTGGAAAGAAAGAGGAGGCAGGTGCAGTGCAGAGGGGCCATCAGCCTGCTACAGGGGTCACTGCTACCCCTTACTGATGAGAGGAACTAAGGGGAAGGGTAAATCAAGCAAGGTTAAATCCTTCTCTGCTGCTTGTTGGATATATGATTTCCAGTTCATTATTTTAAACTGAATATCTTTTAATAATTAAAGAGATATTCAGTTTAAAATAATGAACTGGTATTAAAAGAATATATTCATTTTTTTAAAATAAATAAGATTTAATCTAAGTACTGAAACTAAAAAAAAATAAATAAATAAACTGAATATCTGTTTTTTTTTTTCCATCTTTAAAGTGGGGACAGCTACACTCCAGTTACAGAAAGGGGAGGCCAGTTACAGAAAGATCCAGGGTGGACAGCGAATCTGTCATCACTTTCAGATGACTGGGTTCCTCTTGTCTCACCTTTACCTAGGAACAACACCTGAGAAGTTCTCCAGGTTGCAGGGTATATATGATGGGCAGATCCAGGGGGCAAATAGGAAATTACAATGAGAGGAGGAAGCATCGAATGTGGTGAAGATATGAAGCCACATGGAATATGAATCAGGCTACCAAGTTCACTGTAGCTGAAGTATAATATACAAGCGAGAGAAAAAAGGGAAGCAATGAGAGTAAAGAATTAGTGAGGGGACTTCCCTGGCGGTCCAGTGGTTAAGAGTCAGCACTTCCACTGTAGGGGGTGTGGGTTCAATCCCTTTTTGGGAAACTAAGATTCCATATACCATGCAGTATGGCCAAAAAAAAAAATTAATTAGGGGCAGATCATAACTGGTCATGTCACTTGAACAAGTTTGGATTTTATTATGAGGGCTTTGAAAAATGAAAGTGGTTGAACAATCTTTATTTTTTAGAAGTATGACCTTAATAACAAGTTAAGGATTAAATTCAGGAGGAAGTGGATAAGACTGGAGCAGAACTAGCGAAGTGTTGGCAGGATGGGAGAAGCACATGAATTTATAAAACAGGCAGGGTTTTTAACCAATCAGATATTAATTAATTGGGGAACCAGAGAGGTAGAAATCAAGGATGAATATTTCTGTCTGTGATGTCTACCTGAAGGTAAGGAAATCAACCTTGCTGCAGCCTCCCTTGAAAGCAGAAGTCTCAAAACTTCTGGGTTTTCCAGAACAAATCTGATTTCAGATCAGAACAAATATCATTTCAAACCAGAACACACCTGGTTTCAACCAGAAAAAAAGAAAAAAACAAACACGATTTCCAACCTGTGTTTCTGAAAACACACTTGCATTGTGCCCTGATTGAGGATAATCAAAGCTGTGATTTTCCCAGTAGTTATGTATGGTTGTGAGAGTTGTACCATAAAGAAGGCTGAGCGCCAAAGAATTGATGCTTTCTAATTGTGGTGCTGGAGACTGCAAGGAGATCAAAACAGTCAATCCTAAAGGAAATCAACCCTGAATATTGGAAGAACTGATGCAAGCTGAAGCTCCAATACTTTAGCCACCTGGTGTGAGGGTCAACTCATTGGAAAAGACCCTGATGCTGGGAAAGATGGAGGGCAGGAGGAAAAGGGGGAGACAGAGGATGAGATGGTTGGATGGCATCACCGATTCAATGCACATGAGTTTGAGCAAATACCGGGAGACAGTGAGGACAGGGAAGCCTGGTGTGCTACAGTTCATGGGGTCACAAAGACTCAGACACGACTTAGCAACTGAACAAACAATAACTGATTAAGGCTTTGAGGGAACTGGTCTTGGCAGAGACAGCTAGAAAGCTTTTCTAAAGAATCGTCTATTAAGCTTTGTGACCTATTGGATAAACAAGGCCTCTCCCAGTGGAAGGACTTTCTGGCAAGCTTCAGTCACCAGCTGTACTTCTCAGGAAGCATAACCAGATCAGCTGCCCTGCCCCCAAACCCTGCACTCCCAGGTGTCACCTGAAAGAGGCTTAGCGGTTCTGTGAATATAAATAATCTTACTTCCTAAGAACTGCACAAAAGCCACATGAGCCGCTGAGCCCTGCAGCAGCTTTTTCCTCCAAATTTTGGTCCTCTAATCGAATGTCGCTCTCTTTATCAGGAAGCAAAGAGACTGCCTGGAGCCCTTGGTTAACACGTAGCAGGCTTGCCTAGACCCCTGTCTCTGACACAAGCCGCAGCCCTGGAGAACTATTAGCAGAAGACTTCATTCTGATGAGAGGAACTTCAAAGACCCCCGATGAGGAAAGCAATGTCCCTGGAAAATGTTGAAATGACAAATAGCAATATTTCCGCTGACAAAAGATGAAGATGAAACAAATGTTAGAACAGAAAACATGAT
>NW_011495041.1:8205601-8226257 GCF_000754665.1 Bison bison bison
CTCACTAAAAACTGTCATCAAAGTCTTTGACTGAAATGAAAAAAAGGCATAACCATAACCAGCCCAGTAGAGCCAACTTAGATTTCTAACACCGAAAGTCATCTTTGAAATAACAAAAGCTTACAAAGTAATGAAAAATCGCAACACAGAAAGTCACGTGCATGGCCCCAAATAGTCTTGTGCTGCACGTTTGGTAGACAGCAATAGAGCTGGAAGCCTCTTAGGGATCATTCAGGCAAACCCTTTCATGTTACAAAGCAGGAGACTTGGAACCCAGAAGACATGTGGTAACTTTCTCAAGGTCGTAGAACTAGTTAGTGACTTCCAAATTCTTAGCAACTGCCCCTCTACATCTGGGGAGCCAATCGCTTCTCCCTGCAAATCCAACTTTGCCCAGTGATTAAGACAGCTCTAATCAGGTGGTGCTAGGGGTAAAGAATTTGCCCGCAATGCAGGAGACCCGAATTTGATCCCTGGGTTGGGAAGATCCTCTGGAGAAGGGAATGGTTACCCACTCCAGTATTCTTACCTGGGAAATCCCACAGACAGAGGAGTCAGTGGGGTCACAAAGAGTCGAACACGACTGAGTGACTAAGCACACACAGCCAGAACTGAAATTCAAGTTCAGTAGGTCCTGGGGCCTAACGTTTGTCCTGCTATCTCAGGTCCATTCTGTGTTATACTTATTAAGCCATTTATTGCTGAAACCCGCCTCATCACTGCCTCACAGCTGCAGAGTCAGAGGTCTGTGTGCAGACCTATGCCCTCTGTGTCAGATCTGTCTGATGACATATGACCTGGAACACAGGGACCAAGGCTGTAAATTTCAAAAAAGTACTGGACAAAAAGGATGAAGGGCTGATGAAGGCATGGTGCATCTTAAAATTTGAAGCCCACAGAGTTAAACATTAGGGATAAGAGAAAAGATAGAAAACCCCAAAGATAAAATTACTTTTTTTGAAACACTGCTTAATATGAGAAGTCCTAGGTGAGGCATTCAGTCAACAGGTGAGGCATTCAGACAGTTCAGCCTTTTAAAAATTTTAAAAGATTTGGAGTTTTGTGGCTTAATCTGCCTTTCAGATATACAGATGACACATTTTTCAACAATAAGTAAATTTTTTAAATTTTAAGTGAAAGGCGTAGAGCCTATAGAGATGAACCCTCAGATCAAACGCAAAGAAGCGGCATGGAAAATACTCAGAGAAGGGCAATCTGAGAAGGCTCTCCTGCAGAATCTGAAGGTAATGGATGGAAACTGGTATGTACAACAGAAATCAAGTTGATGTGTTATTTATGAAATTGGATCACACCATCCAAGAGTCTGCGGTTGAAAAAAGAGATAATTGGCTTACGGAAGGATTGCTGAAAGGACTCTCAATCCATAATCTTTCCGCCTAGGGCTCTGCATCCCCAACTACTTCCCTGGCCTTGCATCATCTGACTCTGTTCTGTGCTCTAGATACAGCTATGAAGCTACCTTCTTGAAATAACACATACTGTCGGCCTTCATTAGCCACAAGTTCCACATCCACGGATTCAATCAACCACAGATTGAATTCCACAATATGGAGTGCCAACTGTTCATAAATGTTGCAAGAATCTCAGTGTTAACCAGTTCAAAATGGGACCCTTGGTCCCCATGCCACCTACAACTGCCCGACCCTGCTCCCCCTTCAGCTTTTCCCCACCACAGGAAAAGCACCTCCTTTTGTTCCTTAACTTATGCCAGACCCTTCCATACCTTAAGTTGCCCTCCCCACCCTCACACGTATCCTGGTACATTTTGTTCCACACTGTGACCTGTGATAACTTCTCTAAAATATGTCTCTAATACGTTCCCTTTTCTAAGCATAGTCCTCTACTACTCTAGCCAGATCAGCCCTCATCTCTTGCCAAGACTGTTAAAATAACCTCCCAATTGGACATCTTGTTTCTATGTTTGCCCTATTTTATTCTCCATACAGCAATCCAAATCATATTTAGAAACTGCAGATGATTTAAGTCTTTCCTTCTACATAAAACCCTTTTGCTATGCTATGCTATGCTAAGTCGCTTCAGTCGTCTCCGACTCTGTGAGACCCCACAGACGGCAGCACACCAGGCTCCCCCGTCCCTGGGATTCTCCAGGCAAGAACACTGGAGTGGGTTGTCATTTCCTTCTCCAATGCATGAGAGTGAAAAGAGAAAGTGAAGTTGCTCAGTCGTGTCCGACTCCTAGAGACCCCATGGACTGCAGCCCACCAGGCTCCTCCATCCATGGGATTCTCCAGACAAGTGTACTGGAGTGGGGTGCCATATGAAAGAAAGTGAAAGTGTTAGTCGCTTAGTCGTGTCCTCTTTTAGACCCCATGGACTGAAGCCCACCAGGCTCCATGGGATTTTCCAGGCAAGAATATTGGAGTGGGTAGCCATTCCCTTCTCCAGGGGATCTTCCGGACCCAGGGATTGAAGCTGAATTTCCTGCGGCCCCTGCATTGGCAGATGGATTCTTTACATTTTAAGCCACCAGGGAAGCACACCAATAGTATTATTAGTTAAATATAAATTTTTGTGTGTGACACACCCACCCTTCATGACTGACCCTGCTTCTTTATTTTGCTTCCTTTTCACCCCTCCTCCTCTGGCTCAAAACTTCCCTCACACATTGTTTCAGTGCTCCTTCAATAAGCACCTTTCAATATCAGGAGTTTGCACCTGCTGTTTCTTCTTCTTGGTACATTTTGCTCATTAACAGCCTGGTTATTGTCACTCAAAATTTAGATCTTAAATGGTACTTCCTCAAAGAGATCTCCCCTCTTTGGCCATCCAAGTAAGTCTCCCAGGTGATTCTCTCATTGCCTCCTTTATTCTACTTCTTTTCCTGATATTTAGGATACTTTGTAACTATATTGTTTTGCATCCCTTTGGTTCATCTTTATGACCTTCACTCCACAAGAGGTAATGGAACAAGAAGACTAAAATGACCTCATTAAAATGCAATATTATTTCATGTTTTGCTAAGGAATTAAAACTTGTGCCGACTGAATTATGATACAATAATTGATGTTTTCCAATTGTGGTGTTGGAGAAGACTCTTGAGAGTCTTTTGGACAGCAAGGGATCAAACCAGTCTATCCTAAAGAAGCTCAACCCTGAATATTTATTGGAAGGACTGATGCTGAAGCTGAAGCTCCAATACTCTGGCCACCTGATGGGAAGAGCCGACTCATTGGAAAAGCCCCTGATGCTGGGAAAGATTGAGGGCAGGAGGAGAAGAAGGGGGCAGAGGATGAGACGGTTGAATGATATCACCGACTCAGTGAACATGAGTCTGAGCAAATTCCAGGAGATTGTGAAGGACAGGGAAGCCTGGCGTGCTGTAGTCCATGCGGTTGCGAAGAGTCAGACACGACTTAGAGACTAAACAACAACAGCAGCAGCAATACTTTATTTCACTTGAAATTTCATGATAAATACGTAAAAAGTTTCTTTGCATTTAGACATATATTTTTGTATATCTTATTCATATGTATTGATAGAATGCAATATTTGCAAAATAAATCACACACAAAAAAACTTTAGAATCTGGTTCTTTTAAATGGTTATGGGGCTTAAAATCATAGATGTTAATTTTTCATAATGGTATTCTTTAATATGTTGGCAAGAATTTTGGTATGTGGGCATTACCAAACATGAACAAACACAGTGCTATTATCGGGAGGTTTTTCTTCCAAGCTACTGACACTCTTCCTGCAAGCTTTGATGTTGGTGTGTGAAGTGCAGCCCTGTAACACACTCACCCACTTGTTCTTTCTTAGGTCCTACAACGTTGCTTTGCAAGAAAATTGGGAATTTCACTCATTCCTCCAAACCTAGATATTCACTTCTCTAATATCAAATTCCACATCACTGTTTCACTTCAATAATTTTTAGCATTTACAATAATGTTTTCAATGCCAGATATCATCTTTAAAATTAATGGCGACTATTCTCAACACATACAACACCAAAAATAACTTGAAATGAAAAAAAAAAATAGATACCTTGACTAAAACATGTATGGACCGTGACAATTATATCAAGACATAGCTTACTTTCGGAGGTGTGCAAATGTACAAAAATGGGTCTTATTGTGAAGTATGGTATGATCTTTGGCTTTTTTATCAGTTTTTTAATTATTATTTTTTTGTGTGTTCATCTGTCCCGTTTTGAAAGAGGCACATTGAAATTTAAATTGCATCTTTACTGTGAATTGTACCTTTCTATATCAAATGACAGCATTTTTCCATTTTAATTCATTCCTTAAAGTCTGATTTTTCTGGTATTAATAGCTTGACTCCTGTTGTCCCTTTCTTTAAATCTGCCTGATATATCTTTGCTGATTTTATGTCATTTTGTTTGAGATATGCTAATGGAAGACCATATTTGACAAAACACCATTTTTTATTTTCAGTGTAAGAGATTTCTATCTTTTAATAAGGAAGTTACATTTAGTTCCATTATTAAATTTGTAATAGTTAGTCTTGCTTCTCTTAGCTGGCTGTAGTTCTTATGGCATCATATTATACCATGATTTCTCCATTCTTTTGTTAAAATGTTTTATTGTGAAATGTATCACAAATATACACAATGGATATATATATGCATATTTAAAGATTAATAGTTAAGTTGAATAAAATTCTAATATCCACTATCCAGCTTAAGAAACAGAGTATCGGATATAATTCTGCAGCTTCCTGTTGATTTGATTATACTCTTTCCCTGCACTGGATTCAGTACTATCCTGTATTTTGTGTAAGCAGTTCCTTTGCTTTTTCTCTATAGCTTAACTATATATATGTTGCTTTAAACAATTTAATGATCAGCTTGCTTATTGTTTAACTTTATACAAATGCAATTGATACATGATAGCGTTGCTCTGGACCATTTTATGCTGATGGCTGTGATTAATTCATTTTCCCTAATATATGGTGTTCTGTAAAAAATCGTGGAAGCTTGTACATTGTGTTCTGTATGAAAGGTACTGACAATGTGGATGGTGCCCCAGAGCTGAAGAAGGCCGTAACCCCGATCCTTTGTATGAATGCAACATAATCTACTCATTTTAATAATTCAGCATTTTTCCTAGGGTTGTTTTTCTAACTTTTTATTCCTTTTTTTTTTTGGCCATGCTGCATAGCATGTGGGACCTTATTTCCCTGACCAGGGGCCAAACCTGCCCCTGCACTGAAAGCACAGTCTTAACCACTGGACCACCAAGGAAGTCCTCCTAGGTTTCTTGAGCTTTCTTTAACAGTTTTTCCTTGGTTTCTTGCAATAGTATTGCCATGAGCATTATTTTACACGTCTCTGGAACATATGGTTTCTCTAGGGTTCCTAACTAGGAGTGGAATAACTGGTAACAGTACATACGTCAATAAACTTTTGTTCCAGACTTCCCTAGTGGACCAGTGGCTAAGGCTCCATTCTCCCAGTGCAGGGGTCCCAGTTTGATCCCTGGTCGGGGAACTGGATCTTACACGCAGCAACTGAAAAGATCCCATGTGCTGAAACTGAGACCTGGTGCAGCCAAATAAATAAAAAATAAACAAACTAATTTTCTCTTGTTAATCTTTTTGTTAACAAGTCTCAGCTGGAAACCTAAAACAGTGGACGGAAGACTCCCTTCCTTACAAAAGCATCAGGTGGATGGGGGACCACCATTGCTGGTGTTGAAAATGGAAGAAGCCACAAGAAAGGCCCTCAGCTGACAGGCAAAGAGGAAACAGGGGCCTCATTCCTGCAAGCACATGGAACTCAGTGCTGCCAGTAACCTGAAAGTCCCCGGAAATGAATTCTCCCTCAGACCCTGCCAAGGAGGCAGCCTGGCCAACAGCCAGACTTTGACCCTGTAAGACCTAAGACAGGGCAGACAAGTCACTTACCTACAATATTATGAGACAGAGATCTCTTACTCAGTGTTAGTCGATCAGTCTGTCCGACTCTTTGTGACCAGGCTCCTCTGTCCATGGGAGTCTCCAGGCAAGAATACTGGAATAGGTTGCCATGCCCTCTTCCAGGGGATCTTCCCAACCCAGGGATCAAACCTGGGTCTCTTGCATTGCAGGTGGGTTCTTTATCCCTGTACCATCTGGGAAACCCTTTCTCATGCCACTGAGATTGTAGCAATCTGTCAGCAATAAAAACCAGCACATTTGATGAGCCTAGTTTATGATAGTTTTGGTGATTCAAATGCTTTCAAACAGCCTGATCAATATTATTTCAAATTAATCATTTTTCTAGTTGTGTCAATCTTTAATTGGCAGGAGGAGGCCATGAAACTAAGAAGCATCACTGCTCAATTAAAGGCAAAACAGGTTGGGTGGAAAAGAGACACCTGATCAGTCTTCCAAGCAATGTATTTTAGTAACTGTCTCTAGTTCATCTCTGGTTTCCAGACATTTTGCCCATGTTGTTTGTTCTAGAATAAACAGCTGTGGAGCAAAATTTGGCCAGTCCATATTGGGGTTAAAGCGTGGAACTCTGCTTCAAGTTCCATGGGGAAAGAGAAGGAAGCTGACACACAGAGAAACAATAAAACCCGAGATGAAGAAAGAACCTAAGGCACTTGGGTCCAAGATTCTGATTATTCCTCACACACTTTTCCAAACTTGATATCAGATAATAAATTGCTTTTCACTAAGACAGAAATGTGTTTCAGTCATTTGCCAATGAAAAGAACCAGTCTTGAATGCTGTATTCATTTCCGAATGATAAATGTAGTGACTTATTGGTAAAACACCACACATTCACTATCTCAAAGCTGTGCTGTTCAGAAGTTCAGGGCAGGTCTCTGGGCTAAAACCAAGGTCCTAGCAGAGCCGCAGCCCTGTCTCAGGGCTCCAGGCCAGAATGCATGTCCCTGCCTTCCAGCTTCTCCATCCACACTTGGCTGGGCCCGTTTCCTCCATCTTCAAAAGTCAGCAACATTGACTCTCTCTCTGCCTTTCCTCCATGGTCACATCTCCCTCTGACCTCTAATGTCTGTTTTAATTTGTTTACTTTTATGAATGACATTGAGCATCTTTTCATGTGTTTACTGACCTTTTCTGTTTTCTCTTTTGTGAGTTCTCCATTTCAAGTCTTTGTCAACTTTTCCATTGGGTCGTTTGCTGCTTTTCTTCCCATTTATTTCATGGAATTATTTCACGTTTTGGAGATTTATCCTCTAGCGGTTAAATCCATTAAATTACCATCTCCTGTTTTGTGCTTATATTTTGATAATTTTATGGCTTTTAAACTTAACCTGTATTTTAATGTAGTTGATTTTGTCCATTGTTTGTCTTACTTTTCTATATATTGATGAAGAAATTCTTCTTTTTCCCTAAAGTCAAAGGATATTCTGCTATATTTTATTGTAAAGGATATAAATTGTTCTTTTCTAATTATTTACTCTGTCAATAATTGTTTTCTCTTTTTCCCCCAATTAATTAATTAATTTAGCTGCCTTGATTCTTAGTTGCATTCTGGCCTGCTCTCTCGAGTTGTGTGACTCGCGGTGGGTTTAGCTGCCGTACAGCATGTGAGATCTTAGTTCCCCTACCAGGGATCGAACCTGCATCCTCTGCATTTGAAGGCAGATTCTTAACTACAGGACCACCAGGGAAGTCTCGTTTTCTTCTTTTAAATAAGGAAGTTTGCACAGAACATTGTACGGGCTGTCATTTTCTTATTGACCTCTAATACCAGTTCTTTTCTATTTCACATTTTCATACATGCATTAAGTATGCTTCTGGGCTCTTTATTCTGTACCATTAATCGGTATGTCTATCCCTGAGTAAACACCACAGTATATTACCAGTAATTTATAATAAGCTTCACTACCTAGTAGAACCAGAGCTCTTCAACTTGATCTTTTTCTTTAGAATGCATTATATCTTTTTGGCTTTTTGCTTATTCATATGCCTTTTAAAATAAACTTGTCAAGTCCCATAGAAACATGGCTGGAATTTGGATTAGAATGATATCTATAGAACAAGTGGAGGAGAACTGATAATTTTTAACTCAAGGTCTATTCTTGACATGAAATATGTCCATTTATTTTGGTCATCTTTAATGGCTGTCAATAGCACTTTATAATTTTTAGTGTAACAGTCTTACTTAGGTTTTGTTAATCATTATTCCTGAGAACATTATATTTTTAGTGCAAAAGTAATTACATTTTCTCAATGTTGTTTCTTAAGCACATAAAAATGCAATTAACTCTTGTCCAATAATGATATCATTTGCTACTATAACAGGTATTGTTCCAAAGTGAAAGTGACAGTCATAGCCGTGTCTGATTCTCTGTGACCCCATAGACTGTAGCCCACCAGGCTCCTCTGTCCATGGAGTGGATTCCCATTCCCTCCTCCAGGGGATCTTCCCCACCCAGGGATCAAACCCAGGTCTCCTGCATTGTAGGCGGGTTCTTTACCATCGGAGCCACCAGGGAAGCCCCCAGGTTCTTTATCAACCCATTAAATCCTCTCAACAACTCTACGAAGGGGAGATCTGTTAACCATAATCACACTTTATTTCAGCATTCAAACCACCGCATCAATTTGGCAACCAGAATTTGGAGTAAGGCAGAGTGTGTAGAAGCGAGAAGAGAGAAGTAAAGCGATTGTGCCTCTTACGGAGAAGAGACCCTGCCACAGAACAAAATGCTGTTGGTTTCCCGGTGCCTGATGAAGAAGAGGAAAGGGTGGTCTGCACAAAATTTTGGTTCCATTCTACAGCACCGGGAGTTCCTGACCACGGCAGTGGCCCCAGCTGCCTCTGTGCCCTCCTCATTGACCTCCACGAAGCACTTGTGTGCAACCTTGGACATGGGCACGTTCTTCTTAGCTGACATTCCGGAAAAGTCTGCCTTGGCTTCCTCGAAAGCATCAGTCATTCCTAAACTTCGAAGAAAAGCCTCCAAGTCATAACTTGCCTCCAGCTTTAATCTGGGAAGAAAAACTTGGACTTTCTCCTCAGTCAGCTTTTCTGGACTCGTCCAGGTTCTGAACTTCTCATATGTAAGTGCTTTTTCCACCTGAAACAATGAAGAGTTAAGTCTTAAAAGCTAGATGACAATAGCCCGGTACCCACCCACCTATAGGTTCATTAACCCCTGCCCCTCACGACCTGTGACTTGATACTGAGTTCTGCTCCAGTAATCTACAGGATATTTCCTCTTATAAGCACACCAAGATTTTCCCTCTATTTCTTGCATTTTCCCTGTTTTATGGATATAAGAGAGCAACAGCTAGGAAACACCTGAGACAAAGATGGGGTTTTATTTTGAACTATTTGGACCAAATTCATGTCAAGTTGGTTTTTTAGTTTAGGAAATTCTCATAACCAATTTATTGTACTTATGTAGATGATACCACTTTAATGGCAGAAAGTGAAGAGGGACTAAAGAGCCTCTTGATGAAGGTGAAAAAGGAGAGTGAAAAAGCTGGCTTAAAACTGAGCATTCAAAAAACTAAGATCATGGCATCCAGTCCTATCATTTCATGGCAAATAGATGGGGAAACAGTGTCAGATTTCATTTTTCTGGCCTCCAAAATCAATGTGGACAGTGACTACTACCACGGAATTAAGACGCTTGCTCCTTGGAAGAAGAGCTATGACTAACCTAAACAGTGTTTTAAAAAGCAGAGACATCACCTTGCCGATAAACTATGTATAGTCAAAGCTATGGCTTTTCCAGTAGTCATGTATGGATGTGAGAGTTGGACCATTAAGAAGACTGACTGCCAAAGAACTGACACTTGTGAACTGTGGTGTTGGAGAAGACTCTTAAGAGTCCCTTGGACTGCAAGGAGATCAAACCAGTCAATCCTACAGGAAATTAACTCTGAATATTCATTGGCAGGACTGATGCTGAAGCGGAAGCTCCAATACTTTGGCCACCTAATTGGAAGAGCTGACATTGAAAAGACCCTAATGCAGGGAAAAATTAAGGATGAGATGGTTGGATGGCATCACTGACTCAATGGACATGAGTTTTAGCAAACTCAGGGAGATAATGAAGGACAGGGAAGCCTGGCATGTTGCAGTTCATGGGGCTCCAAGAGTTATATATGACTTAGCAACTGAACAACATCAAACGCAATACAGTATCGTGAGTTTGAGAAACTGTTGACCAAAGAGAGAAAAGCATGACTCAGAACTCGGCTGAATGAAAAAGGGAGAACTCCGTGATTCTGGGGGAGGAGGGCAGGATGGGAAATCCCACAGGACTGTTGCTTCTGGCATCCTTGCTTGCCCTCTGCCTGTTCTAGGGGTAGCTTCAAACCCTCCCAGATCCAGCCTTCATTCTTGTTTATTAACAAGGAAAATATACAGAGGAGCATCTTCCCCCCACCAGCAGAAGTCCAGGTGAGAGCTCCTCTCCAGTGGCAAATGTTTGGATGTCAGTTCTGTTCGTAGACTTTCCTAATTTTCTTTTTTTTGGGGGGTGGGGAGCTTTTGAAAAAATTGAAATATATGTGATATACAACACTGTGTAAATTTGACATGTACATGTTAGTGTCATACATTTATATATTGAAATATAATTGCCATTATAGTAATAATTAATACCTCATATTATATAACTATCATTTATTTTTTATTTGTTTATTTTTAACTGGAGGATAATTGCCTCATAATGTAGCACTGGTTTCTGCCATTCATCAACATGAATCAGACATATGTGTGTGTGTATATATATATATGTCCCTCCCTATTGAACCTCCCTCCCACCTCCCACCCTGTCCCAACCCTGTAGGTTGTCACAGAGCACGGGGTTTGAGCTCCCTGCATCATACAGCAAATTCCCAGGGGCTACCTACTTCACCTGTGGAAATGTGCATGTTTCCATGCTACTCTCTCAGTTCATCCCACCCTCTCCTACCCCCGCTGTGTCCACAGGTCTCTTCTCTATGTCTGCATCTCATTTTCTTAAAATTGCCATGACAGATCTCTTCCTTGCCTTATGCCAGGAGGTTCCTGATTCCATAGAGAAGCCAAGGAAATCAGGCAGGCCCTCCCCTCACAGGGGTGGGCCGGCGTGCGCCGGTGTGCTGGCGCCAGCTTGCATCTTCTGCAAAAGTCAACTGTTAAACCCTTGGGAGCCTAAACCTGGCCATGGTGCAGGTATTTACACCACAGGAATCAGCAAATGTTATAAATGAGGTCTTCCCTGACACCTCAGGAGCCAGATAACCAGCACACTGTCGCTCCTGCACCTCCCATCCTGTAAATTTACTTTCCCCCAACCTGAACCCTCTTTTCCTGTCATGGGAAAATATCCTTTTCCTCCTGTCTGAGAAAAATTCCTCACCTGTACTTTAGACTCTTGCTCCTCAAAATTGGGTTTATGACCAAAAGCATCTGTATCATTTGGAATCTTGTCAGAAATGCAAAATCTCAGGCCATAATCCCCCTAAATCAGAATCTGTATTTTAACAGGATCCCATTAGATTATTATGCACATATTAAAGTGCTTGAGGAACACTGCTCAGAGCCATCTTTATCTTTTTCCTGTTCTTTTGTTCAATAATTACTGGGCTGGCAACTAGCCCCTCTCTTCAGAATAAATAATAATGTTCTTATTTTTGGAACTCTCTTCCTCTAGGCTTCATCAGAATTTGTTTATTCCAGCAATTCCACTCCTAGGTGTACACTCAGTGGAAATGTACACACATGTTCGCCAAAAGTCACGCAGTGGTATTCATTTAGCACTCCTTAGAACAACCCTCTGCAGAAAGAAATGGCAACCCACTCCAGTATTCTTGCCTGGAGAATTCACAGACAGAGGAGCCAGGCAGGCTACAGTCCATCGAAGAGTTGGACACAACTGAGCGACTATCACTCACTTACTCACTTAGCACAACCCTAAACTGGAAATGCCTCAAATGCAATCCAGTGGATGCACTTTTGAAAATGAGCTCAGGCTACTTAGGATTGCCACGGGGAAGGACTGGGGGAAGGCATAGTTAGGGAGAGTGGGGTGGACATGTATACACTGCTACATTTAAAACGGATAGCCAGCAAGGACCTAATGTAGAGCACAGGGAACTCTGCATGATGGTACGTGGCAGCTGGATGGGAGGGGAGGTTGGGGGAGAATGGATGCATGCATATATATGCATATATGGCTGAGTCCCTTCACTGTTCACTTGAAATTATTACAGCATTGTTAATCAGCTATATCCCAATACAGAATAAAAAGTTTAAAAAAAACAAACAAACATGCGCAGACTGGATCCATAGACACTCAGACTCCATGTCAAGGGCTTACCACAGCAAGATCTGTGTTCTCATCAGGCAGAAGGATGAGCATGCTCAGCTCGGCGCCCACGTAGGGCAGCTCCAGGACCTGGGCAGGCACCTCCTCCACGTGCCCCATTTTAAACTTGGCTTGCTTGAACATCATCTGTACTGTCTTCTTCTCCTGATAAAAACATGAAACTAAAATCAAATCACTGAAAAATAACACAGAGTGCTAAGAACTGGTATGTCTAATTCACAGAACCCTTGTCGTTCAGTCACTAAGTCACGTCTGACTCTTTGTGATACCATAGACTGTAGCCACCAGGCTCCTCTGCCATGGGATTCTTCAGGCAAGACACTGGAATGGGTTGCCATTTCCTTCTCCAAGAGATATTCCTGACCCAGAGGTCGGTCCCATGTCTCCTGCATTGCAGGCAGATTCTTTACCACTGAGCTACCAGGGAAGCCCACGGAACATAACATATAGGTACATATAATTATTGTTTCTGTGCATTTATGCTGATTGATGCAAAATCTTCATTAGTACATACTAGCGTTGAGTAATAACATTCCATTGTCCCAGCGGATCAAGTACTACCACGTGGGAGAGAAAAAATTGATGAATAGAGACATAAAACTCTCTATATTATCCTCAGAAGAAATTGTGCTTTTTTCTCTTTTTAAAAGATAAGTAGAGTAGCACTCGCAGGGACCTTTTAATTAAAAAATTATTTCTTGAAGTTAAGAGGAAAATGAACTAATATTCAAATCTTTGCCCTGGAAGATTTATTTAGAAAAGGTATATAGGCCAGAGAGAGTTACACTTTTACTCTGAAAAGTTGCTCAATTATATAATTGGCGCTATGGCCTTGCTTTTCTTGGAGGGAAAACCTTGATGAGATGTCCAGAGTCCACCATTTTTAAAGACTGCAACAAATGTATTCTGGGCATGTAAATTTTTGTGCAATATGCTATTATCAAGTGGATAGAGGTCAAATTCCAAGCTGAGAGTTATTGACCTCAGCCATTATCATATTCAAAAGTGAAAGGAGAAAAGTTGTTTATAAAGTTAGGTATAGAAGTCTAAAAATCAAACACATAGCATGATGACTATGGTTAATAATAGTGTGGATTAATAATATAATAATATGGAATGCTGGACATTTGCTAAGAGGGTAGATTTCAGGTGCTGTCATCGAGAAAATATATGGTAACTATGTGAGCAAAAGATATCTTAATTAGCTTCACTGCAGTAATCATTTCACTGTGTATCTCAAATCCTCTTCTTATACACCTTAAATATGTAAACATTTTATTTTTTAAAAAAAGATCCAAAAATAAATAAAAACAAAGCTGTCCTGAACATTTGCTAACACTTTTTTTCTTGTATTCCAAATTGTAGAGCCATGAATTCTAAGGTAATAAATAGTCATAGTTGTCATTGACAATTGCGAGAAAAAGTCCAAATACACTCAGTGATCAAATAATACAAACATAACTCCAAGGCTTAGAAGAAATTTTCTTTCAATCCAAATAATATGACCAGAGACAGATCGACTTGACCAAGGATCCAAAAACAAAAAGATCAATATAACAATTATTTTGGTATTTCTCTTTCCCATTCCAATAAGAAATATACAGGGGACATGAAATTTATTCAGAAATAAATTAAGAACTAAGACAGTGTAAAACAAATTATTTTTCCATTCCTTCACAGTCTTTAGAAAGTAGAAATATGTCTGCAAAATGTTTTCCTACCTGGTTAGTCTTAAAGGGCATTCCCCTTGTGTGCTTTCTGTCAAACTGCTCATTCCACTTGCCTTTGAAATAGATGGCATTCACCAGGACCAGCTTAGTCAGAGGACTGACCGTGCCAGCCCCCAGTATCTCTGATATCTTACCTGTAAAGAATATAAGAGAAAGTTACTGCTATTGGGGGAGAATAAACCTTTCTTTTACAGAAGTTCTCTCTCTCGATATTGAAAAATGGCTGGAATTCTGCCGTTCTGGCTGCCTGAGGACTCAGGGGGATGGTGTTTCATGCGGGGCACACATGCAGTCTAGTATTTGTCTTTAAACAACAATCTTGAAGCAGAGACTAACACTAGGCTTAAGCATTTTTCAGAAATCACCACTCCGTAAGCCCAAGAAAAATATCAGATTGGCATTGGGGCTTCCCTGATGGCTCAGACAATGAAGAATCTGCCTGCAATGCAGGAGATCCGGGTTCAATCCCTGGGTTGGGAAGATTCCCCTGGAGAAGGGGAATGGTTACTCGCACCAGTAAGCTTGCCTGGAGAATCCCACGGACAGAGGAGCCTGGCAGGCTGCAGTCCATGTCAGAATGGCATTACCTGCTTCAAAACCCAGCAAACATATGCACAGGCTACTGGAAACAGCGTCAGAGTGGTCACACCGAGGAGGTCACATCCGGGCGGTCTTGGCTCTGTCTCCCTTATAACACCACCTCTCCCAAAATGAAAACCGCTCACCATCCGTCTTCTCCATCACCCAGTCATTTATGTGTTTCCTGCATTCTTCAGTGTCTTCAGCAAAGGACAGCTCCTCCAGGTCAGCCTGATAGAACTGCTGGCAGGATTCTTTAAAAGCCTACAAATGCAGAATACCAAGTGTGGCCATATTCTACTTGGCAAAATTTCCTGAAAGTGTGAAAACATTTTTTTTCTTAACACGTTTCTGGCATAAATGCTTGTACAGGGCACTCTGTACTTTAAAACCCATTAGTGCAATTAATCAAAATGTACAGACCACTGGCACCGTGCCAGGTGCGGGACGCCAGGGTAAAGACAGGACTTTGGACCTGAGGTGGCTCACAGTCTGCGGAGGAGAAATATATATACACAGAGAGTTGCAAGATGTTTTGAGAATATGGACAGCGGCAGCTATGCACAAAACAGCCTGCGAACTTTCCTGTCAAACACTTAAACTCCACGTTGACCTTCTGTTTGATTTTTATCTCCTCCACTATGTGGTCTAACCATGTTTTACTCATTTCTGTATGATCAGAACAGACCAGAGTGTCCAAAACATCTTTATGGAATGATTGGAAGGCTTGAACTAGACTATCAAAAAATCTTCCGGGTCTTCCAGGAATGGAATCATTGTGTGTGTGTGTGTGTGTGTGTGTGTGTGTGTGTGTAGGGAATTAGGGAAAAAAGTAGCAAGGGATAAGCCATGAACTGTAAGTTGGGGTCAAATCAGGAAGGGCATTACATGCAACACATTAAAATCCACAGGTAACTCACCTCACAAAAACTTGTTTTCTTATATAATGTGCCTGGCAATTGGCTCCCATCCTCCGCCCATCTCCTGTCCTCAAACATGTTAGTTTCTATGGAGGAAAGAAGATGCAGAGAGAAGAAGAACCCAAGCAACCATGAAAAGTGGAGAACGATCCTCTGTGTCCTCAATATTCCCCAATTACAATATTCAAAAATCTGGCTGATATTCAAAAATGAACATCCATTAACCAGGATTTCCTGGAATCACAAGTACTTTTCCTGCTGGGGCTAAGTCTCTTCAATCGTGTCCGACTCTGTGCGACCCCATAGACGGTGGCCCACCAGGCTCCCCCGTCCCTGGGATTCTCCAAGCAAGAACACTGGAGTGGGTACTTATCCTAGAAAACCTAACTAGCTGAAGGACTCAGAATCATCTCCAAGGCTACTGAACCCCAGAGCAGGCAGTTTGCACTGGGTAGCACCCAACAGCAGCCAGGACAAGGTTATATTTGAGTCTTACATAATAATCCTTGGAACTGCTGACTGCTAAGATGGCCAGACTTACCCTGATCATTTCATTAATCTTAAAATAACATCTCTCTGTTTACTGTAGAGCACAATTTTTTGGATCTCACTTATTGAATAATGGGCTAGAGACCTTTGGAATTATACACTGCAGTAAATAGGAAATACTCAGATTCAAAATCTTATTTTTAAGTGACAGATTTTAATTTTAGAAAGACTTTTCTATTATTTACCAACAAAAGTCCATCTAGTCAAAGCTATAGTTTTTCCAGTAGTCATGTTATGGATGTGAGAGTTGGACTATAAAGAAAGCTGAGCACTGAAGAATTGATGCTTTTGAACTGTGTTGTTGGAGAAGACCCTTGAGAGTCCCTTGGACAGCAAGGAGATCCAATCCTAAAGGAAATCAGTCCTGAATATTTGTTGGAAGGACTGATGCTGAAGTTGAAACTCCAATACTTTGGCTACCTGATGTGAAGAACTGACTCATTTGAGAAGACCCTGATGCTGGGAAAGATTGAAGGTGGGAGGAGAAGGGGACGACAGTGAGTGAGATGGTTGGAGGGCATCACTAACTCAATGGACATGAGTTTGAGTAAACTCCGGGAGCTGGTGATGGACAGGGAGACCTGGCGTGCTGCAGTCCATGGGGTCACAAAGAGCCGGACATGACTGAGCGACTGAACGGAATTGAATTCTATCAGTGGTGTGCAAGGACCAGGCTGCACTTGGAGAGATCATTTAGAAAACAATTAAACTAACAGTGTAGAAGGAGTGAGAGCCTGGACACAGGCAATGACGATGGTGATTCAGGAGAGGGGACAAATTTAAAAGACTTTGCATGGTCTGCTCCACAGAAAGTGCCCAGTAAAGATGAGACAAGGGTTAGGGGTTGTGGTCATTGAGATGCGGGTGGGGGAAAGGCAGGTGTGGGTTGCAGGAAGATGGACAAATTGAAATTGACATCTGGGAGTATGATATATCAGAAACAGTCATTTTTTAAAAGGATACAGTTCAGAAGCAATCACAAAATTCTCAAATACAGAAGTATAATTCTAAGCATATTTTTAAGGCAGCACAACTATACTTTATTTCTGCTCTTCCATAATTCTGTTTTATTTTCAGTGTCTTTTTTTATCGATGTGCGAGCACTACTTACTGGCAGGAAATCACATGTCTTTTCCCCAAAGAGTCTGTTGGCAGTTCTGAGCAGGCACTTTGGGCCGGACGTGCTGACTTCCCTGAGGAGTGACTGGAAACCTCGATGGACATCTCCACTTTCATTCAGACAAAGTGCCTGGTGATAGAAGACAAGAACACTAACTTTTAACATGCCATTTTCTCCCTCAAAGAGCTCTTCCCAAGCAAATTTCTGCACTGAAAATAACAAAGGATCCTATTTTAAAAGGAGTTTGGTTTGACCATCTAGCACAGAGTTTCTCAACCTGGAAATATAGACTTTTGGGGCCACAAACCTGGGGGCTCAGCAGTAAAGAATCCTCCTGCTAATGCAGAAGACATAGGAGAGGTGGGTTTGATCCCCGGGTTGGGAAGATCCCCTGGAGGAGGAAATGGCAACCCACTCCAATATTCTTGCCTGGGAAATCCCATGGACAGAAATCCCAAGGCGGGCTACAGTCCATGGGGTCTCAAGAGTTGGACCCGACTTAGCAACTAAACCACCACCACCACTTTGCTGTGAGGCTGTCCTGCACACACTAGAATATTTAGCTGCATTTCTGGCCTCTGTCCACTAGATGTCAGCAGCACCTCTCGGGAACGACAACCAACACAGTCCAGACCTTGTCAAGTGTCCCGGGGATGCCGAATGCCCCCAAGTGGACAGCCCTGCTCTAGCAGGTTTAGCTCTGCCAGGAAGGCAGCGCATAATCATTCAGGAAGGAGACTGAATAAAACAAACAGGTCATGCAATGACCTCTAGGCTACAAGAATGAGCAGAAAGAGACATGGGAATGTTTCATTGGGAATTCCACAGAAGTCCTCCACTCTTGACGGGATTTAAATTCAAATCGGAGTGAGAATTAAGTCTGTTCCCTTATCTCCCAACACCACCAGCCCAAAGCCTCCCTCCTCCAGGGAGCTGAAAGAAACAGCCACCCGGGACTCAACTGTGGCTGAGGAAGGATTCTGAGGAGGGTCCCTGAACCTTGATATTCGTGGGAACATGATGCGTATATGACAGTTTTCTGGGACCTTTTCACCAGGGAGTCTACCTCCCTAAAGCAATAGCCACTACCTCCCTGGTGCATGCGTGTGTGCTCAGTCACTTCAGTCATGTCTGACTCTTTGCGATCCCACGGACTGTAGCCCACCAGGCCCCCTTGTCCATGGGATTCCCAAGGCAAGAATATTGGAAGGGGTTGCCACTTCCTTCTTCAGGGGATCTTCCTGAGCCAGGGATTGAACCCAGTCTCCTACATCTCCTGCATTGGCAGGTTGATTCTTTACCCAGTGAGCCACCTAGAAAGCCCACTTTATTGGTAGCTAAAGTCATATATAAACCATGTCAGGTCAACCAGATTATATATTGATTGATTGATTATATATACATATTATATATACATATATATATATGGCTGAGCTCTTTCTATATATATATATAGATTATATCCTAAAAATTCCAGAAGATATAAGTCCCCATTTGTGTTGCACTTTTTCCACTTATGCGTAACATTATACTAGAAACACACATTAAACAAAAAATTCATTTACATAGTAGCATTTCCATTTGAGATATGACATTAGCAAAAGTTTAAAATAGAACAAAGTTGGAATTCTTGGCTTTTTTGTGGAACAGAATTGTAGTTTCCCTGGCTCATCAAGGAAACATAGCAAACACCCTCTTCCAACAACACAAGAGAAGACTCTACACATGGACATCACCAGATGCTCAACACCCAAATCAGATTGATTATGTTCTTTGCAGCCAAAGGTGGAGAAGCTCTACACAGTCAACAAAAACAAGACCAGGAGCTGACTGTGGCTCAGATCATGAACTCCTTATTGTCAAATTCAGATTTAAATTGAAGAAAGTAGCGAAAACCACTAGACCATTCAGGTATGACCTATATCAGATCCCTTATGATTATACAGTGGAAGTGAGAAATACATGCAAGGGATTATATCTGATAGACCAAGTGCCTGATGAACTATGGACAGAGGTTAGGGACATTGTATAGGAGATAGGAATGAAGACTATCCCCATGAAAAAGAAATGGATAAAAGCAAAATGGCTGTCTTAGGAGGCCTGACAAATAGCTGTGAAAAGAAGACAAGCAAAAAGCAAAGGAGAAAAGGAAAGATATACCCATTTGAATGCAGAGTTCCAAAGAATAGCAAGAAGAGATAAGAAAGCCTTCCTCAGTGATCAATGCAAAGAAAGAGAGGAAAACAATAGAATGGGAAAGAATAGAGATCTCTTCAAGAAAAGTAGAGATATCAAGGGAACATTTCATGCAAAGATGGGCTCGATAAAGGACAGAAATGGTATGGACCTAACAGAAGCAGAAGACATTAAGAAGAGGTGGCAAGAATACACAGAAGAACTGTACAAAAAAGATCTTCATGACCCAGATAATCACAATGGTATGATCACTCACCTAGAGCCATACATCCTGGAATGTGAAGTCAAGTGGACCTTAGAAAGCACCACTACAAACAAAGCTAGTGGAGGTGACGGAATTGCAGTTGAGCTATTTCAAATCTTGAAAGATGATGCTGTGAAAGTGCTGCACTTAATAGGCCTGCAAATTTGGAGAACTCAGCAGTGGCCACAGGACTGGAGAAGGTCAGTTTTCATTCCAATCACAAAGAAAGGCAATGCCAAAGAATGCTCAAACTACCACACAATTGTACTCTTCTCACACAGTAGTAAAGTAATGTTCAAAATTATCCAAGCCAGGCTTCAACATGAACCCTGAACTTCCAAATGTTCAAGCTGGATTTAGAAAAGGCAGAGGAACCAGAGATCAAATTGCCAACATCCACTGGATCATCGAAAAAGCAAGAGCGTTCTAGAAAAACATCTACTTCTGCTTTATTGACTATGCCAAAGCCTTTGACTGTGTGGACCACAATGAACTATGGAAAATTCTTAAAGAGATGGGAATACGAGACCACCTGACCTGCCTCTTGAGAAATCTGTATGCAGGTCAGGAGGAAACTGTTAGAACTGGACAGGGAACAACAGACTGGTTCCAAATAGGAAAAGGAGTACGTCGAGGTTATATACTGTCACTCTTATTTAACTTATTTAACTTATATGCAGAATACATCATGAGAAATGCCGGGCTGGAAGATGCACAAGCTGGAATCAAGACTGCCAGGAGAAATATCAATAACCTCACATATGCAGTTGACACCACCCTTATGGCAGAAAGTGAAGAAGAACTAAAGAGTCTCTTGATGAAAGTGAAAGAGTGAAAAAGTTGGCTTAAAGTTCAACATTCAGAAAACAAAGATCATGGCATCTGGTCCCATCACGTCATGGCAAATAGATGGGGAAACAGTGGCTGACTTTGTTTTTGGGGGCTCCAAAATCACTGCAGATGGTGACTGCAGCCATGAAATTAACAGACGCTTGCTCCTTGAAAGAAAAGTTATGACCAACCTATTGA
>NW_011495041.1:8226463-8250641 GCF_000754665.1 Bison bison bison
TATATGTGAGATTTGGACTATAAAGAAAACTGAGCACCGAAGAATTGCTGCTTTTGAACTGTGGTGCTGGAGAAGACTCTTTAGAGTCCCATGGAGTGCAAGGAGATCCAACCAGTCTATCCTAAAGGAAATCAGTCCTGAATATTCATTGGATGCTGAAGCAGAAACTTCAATACTTTGGCCACCTAATGGGAAGGACTGACTCATTTGAAAAGACCCTGATGCTGGGAAAGATTGAAGGCAGGAGGAGAAGGGGATCACAGAGGATGAGATGGTTGGATGGCACCACCGACTCAATGGACATGAGTTTGAGTAAACTCCGGGAGCTGGTAATGGCCATGGAGGCCTGGCATGCTGCAAAGAGTCAGACACGACCCAGCAACTGAACTGAACTTGCTCATCAAAGATGCGGGAAACAACACTCAGTGTCTCCCGTGAACACTAGCAGATGTCTCTCACACAATTCTTTCCACTTTCAGGTCTGCATTCTTTCCATCACTCCAGTGCCCCTCCCAGCCTCACTGGCGTCCATCAGCAGGTGTGAGGCAGGACAGAGCAGCCCTGTGAAAGCAGAGGAAGCCCACGTACCTGGGACATCTGGGCCGCCGTGTTCCCCTTGGCCCCCATTAAGACCATGGTCAGGACAGAGGAGAGGCTCAGCGGAGAGAAGAACACGTTTCTCAAGTGGTCCTCTTCACCCAACATTTTTAATAAGTTGATGGCAAAGGTGCCATTTGCTTCGCAGAGAGCATCCATCGGTGGAGGTCTGTAGCAAAAGCCAAACACAGGCACATCAGCCACGCACTCCACTAGTCACCTGCTCATTCGTACCCCATCTGTGGACACTGGGTGTGGTCAGCAAAGCAGCTGCACCCTCAGACATGTGCGTCGAATCCCGGAAACCTGTGGGTGAGACTGAATTAAGGATCTTGCAATGGAAAGTGTCACCTGGATCACCGGGTGAGCTCAGTGTAATCACAGGCTTCTTATAAGAGGACCGCAAGGGACTTCCCTGGTGGTCCAGCCATTAAGCTCTCTGCCCAATGCAGGGGTTGAGGTTTGATCCCAGGTCAGAGAACAAGATCCCATGTGCCAAAATTAAGACTTGGCACAGCCAAATAAATCAACATTAAAAAAAAATAAAAGGCAGGAGGGTCAGAGGCAGAGAAGGAGACATGAGGATGGAAGGATGATGTGGGGTCAGAAACTAAAGAATGCAGGCAGCCTCGCGGAGCTGTAAAATGCAAGGAACTGGACTCTGCCCTAGAGCCCCGAGAGAAAAAACAGTAGCTCTGCCAACCTCTTCTGGACCTCTGACCTCCAGAAGTGTAAGATAAACCCCCTATTACTGATCATTCTCCCTCAGTTTGGTGTCTCTGGCATAATCTTTAAGCAACATTCTATGAGTTATTAACACTTTTCTGTAAATAAAAATGCCATTTACATACACACATCTTCTTACATAGTTGCCTATATAGTTCAGTTCAGTCACTCAGTCGTGTCCGACTCTTTGTGACCCCATGGACTGCAGCACGCCAGGCTTTCCTGTCCATCACCAACTCCTGGAGTTTACTCAAACTCATGTCTATTGAGTCAGTGATGCCATTTAACCGTCTCATCCTCTGTGGTCCCCTTCTCCTCCTGCCTTCAATCGTTCCCAACATCAGGGTCTTTTCAAATAAGTCAGTTCTTTGCAACAGGTGGCCAAAGTATTGGAGTTTCAGCTTTAGCATCAGTCCTTCCAATGAACATTCAGGACTGATTTCCTTTAGGATGGACTGGGTGGATCTCCTTGCAGTCCAAGGGACTCTCAAGGGTCTTCTCCAACACCACAGTTCAAAAGCATCAATTGTTTGGCACTCAGCTTTCTTTATAGTCCAACTCTCACATCTATACATGATTACTGGAAAAACCATAGCTTTGACTAGACAGACCTTTGTTGGCAAAGTAATGTCTCTGCTTTTTAATATGCTGTCTATGTTGGTCATAGCTTTTCTTCCAAGGAGCAAGCATCTTTTCATTTCACAGCTGCAGTCACTACCTGCAGTGATGGGCTCTACAGAGCCCCAGAAAATAAAGTCTGTTACTGTTTTCATTGTTTCCCCATCTATTTGCCATGAAATGATGGGACCAGATGTCATAATCTTAGTTTTCTGAATGTTGAGTTTTAAGCCTATTTTTTCACTCTCCTCTTTAACTTTCATCAAGAGGCTCTTTAGCTCTTCTTTGCTTTCTGCCATAAGGGTGGTGTCATCTTCATCTTCTGAAGTCATTGATATTTCTCCTTGATTCCAGCTTGTGCTTCATCCAGCCCAGCATTTCTCATGATATACTCTGCATACAAGTTAAATAAGCAGGGTGACAATAAACAGCTTTGATGTACTCCTATTTGGAACCAATCTGTTGGTTCCATGTACAGTTCTAACTGTTGCTTCCTGACCTGCATACAGATTTCTCAGGAAGCAAGTCAGGTGGTCTGGTATTCCCATCTCTTTAAGAATTTTTCAGAGTTTGTTGGGGTCCACACAGTCAAAGGCTTTGGCATAGTTGTATATATAATATCCCTACAATTGTAGCATTCTGTTCCTTTCATTCATCATTATAGCACGTTTTCCCTCATTAAAACTATTTGTAAACATGTTTTCCCTTTCCCCACCAACCCCCAAACTCTGTTGTTATTGTTGTTTCTCTGTTGGTTTTAACCACAGGCACAGAGGATTGAGTTAATCATCTTGCTCAGTTCATGGGCTTTAAAAAGGCCTCCTCCCCCCCATCCTAATCTCAATCCCATATTATCTCACATGAAAACAGCCAGAAACAGACTTCCCTTGTGGTCCAGTGGTTAAGATTCCATCTTCCAATGCAAGGGGTATGGGTTTGGTCCCTGGTCTCAGACCTAAGTTTCCACATGGTGTGGGGTTCAATCAAATTTTTTTTAAAAAGAAAAAGAAAACAGCTAGATGTATTTCAATGGTATTGGAGGGTTTGTGTGCGACAGCCTGCCCTAAAATGCAGGTTCCTGGAAAAACACAAAATGCACTTTAAATCAGAAGGACTCAAAAAAAAAAAAAAGAAAAAACAGTTTTCCACTGGTGGTGTTGAAATTGGACTAATAACTGTGAAAGGGGCCCCCTGGGAATGTAGATAGAATATGAAGCCCAGATCTCAAGTCATCGGGTGGGCAGTTTGAATCAGGAACTCATTACGGATCCAGCCTTGACCCTCCCCCAGCTTAACTAAACTACAGACAAGATTCTTCCCAACTCTGATCCCTGGCCTCCCTTTCCTTTGGTCATCATAAGTTTTTTCTCTGCTTCTTGGCAGCTAAACATTTTGAAAAGTCTCTTTCTTATTTTACAACCCTAGACACTCTTTCTCAAGCCCCTAGAAGCCAGCCCTTTAAAATACAATCATCAAGGAAGATGGTCTCCATGGCACAGGGCGAGAAAAACGTCAGCAGCCACCTCGCTGCCAGTTGCGAGAAGTTTTTGCAGCTGATTAGTATAATTTTAGGAAAAAATTATAAACCTTGCATTTATTTCTATTAAACCTTCTCAAAACCTTGGCTCCTAGTCAGTAAATTACTAAAACTCATCAACTCATCTCAGTTTCCCTGAGTCTCTTTACTCTTACAGTTGAGAGCATTTTGGAAAATAAAAGGACAAATCATCATCCATAATCCCATGATCCTATAAGCTCATCTTTTCTATTATGTGATCCTTTTAAAAAATGTATATGTATCTTTTTAACTCAAAACTTGTAAAGTGACACAAGAACAATCTGTTCCAGTTTGAAAAACTAGCAAACAAGCAAAACCAAAAGTACTGGAAGCTCTACCTAGAGATATGGGTCATCACGCCTTTGTGCATTTTTATAAGCAGATGGGTCACCCTCTGGTCCTTCATCTTTCAGTCTCCAAACCGTCTCGAAAGTGAATCTCATTAAGCTTTGGAGGGGGTCAGACAGAAGCAGCAAGTGAAGGGGGTGGGGGAAGGGCAACATTTCAACCAGAGCCTCCTCGCTGTTGAATGGTTCCTTTGAAGCTGCTAAGTAATTGTTTCAAGAGAAGATGTCTTTGGCTTAAAAGAAACAAAAGCATGGTAGATAAAAAAAAAGTGTGACATTCACCCTAAGTATAAAACAGTCCCATCCAGTACAGATTAAAGTTTGGCGGGAAAAAAGTATTAAAACGTCATCCAAGAAAATACAACAGTGCTCTATAGTTAATACTTAATAGAGGGACAAAATGTTGTTTTTTTCAGCCCTCACTTCAGTAAGTCTCTCCAGGGACTTCAGCTGCTAGGTTCCAACACAAGGGCTGCAGGAGTTGGAAGGCTGATGTACCTGCAGTGGAAAAGTCCCACCACAGAGCAGGACCCAGCCTGCCTCCTCGCCACTTCTGGTCAGAAAACAAAAACCTAGGAGCCAGGAAACTGTTATTCACTCAGTCATGTCAGACTCTTTGTGATCCCACGGACTGTACCCACCAGGCTCCTCTGTCCATGGAATTCTCCAGACAAGAATACTGGAGAGGGTAGCCATTCCCTTCTCCAGTGGATCTTCCCGACCCAGGAATAGAACCGGTGTCTCCGCTTTGCAGGCAGACTCTTTACCGGCTGACCCACCAGGAAAGCCAAGAGGGATACTGAAACCTGATAGCACTGCACCTATCAGAAAGTGGCAGCAAAGAGATTCAAAGAAGGAGAGAATTGGGTACCTGGAGATGAAAGACAGGAATAAATTTGGATTGGATTTTACAGGAGCATAGAAGCTTTGGACTGTGGACTGAAACAGAAAAATGCACAACATGACTTTAAGTTGTGAGTTAAGTTTTACTCAGGATCTTACTAAGGTAAACTATAGTAAGGGAAATAGGCTCTCTGACATAGCTCCGAGGGGGCAGGCAGAAAAGCACGATTTGGGCTACAGAATGCCTGCGGTCAGCCGTTCAGCTCAGTAAAAGGTCACTGCTAGTCACGAGGACCAGAGAGCACTTAGTACTTTTAGCGCTTTGTGATGTAGGGGAAGATGCAAGAATCTCGGCTTATTAATTTTTTTCCAGTGAAATCTCTAAGGAGCCTGTTTTCCCAAAGTACAGAGTGGCTTATTGTTTTTCATTCTGAATTCTGTTCAGGGTACACTGTCAGCCAGTGACTGCAGCAGCTCAACACCTGATCCTTGTAGAACTGGAAGGTGAGCAGCATTCTTTGTGTCACAGGAGCCAGGGTGAGGCTGGCATAAGCTTATGCTGGTGAGTGAGTCTGCGCACGAGTCTGTGTGTGTCTGTGAGTGTGTAGTTGTCCAATCTGCACAGGCGAAGGAATGAACTGGTGTATCACATTAATTTCCTCTTTACATTTTAACTGCTCTTAATTGTAAATGTCTAATTTCAGGTTTCTTCCACATTTCCCCTTTCTCCATCTCATCTCCTTACCTCCGTTCCTTTTCAACATCGGGGTGCTAGTCTGCGGCTGAGTATTTTCCATCATCATGTCCCCCAAGCACTGAAACACCCTTACACACACACGCAAGTGCACCTCTCAGATGCGTCCCAGCTCACACCAGTGAAAAGATTTTACTTCCAGCCAATAAAAATGGATTGGCATTAAACTTGTTTTCCTTTTACAGGTGAACAATGTCAGGACAATTAAAATACTGTCCTCAGGTCTCAGAAGAAACTAGCAGATTCAGTCATAAAAGCAAGCCTTCTGCTTCCAAGGAGATATCTCTCAGTATCCATGAAGGGTTGGTTCCACAAGCCCCCTGGATACCAAAATCCAAAGATACTTAAGTCCCTTCTATAAAATGGTGTAGTATTTGCATATAAACTACACATATTCTCTTGTCTACTTTAAATCATCTCTAGATTATTTATAATCCCTCACACAATGTAAAATGCTATGTAAATAGTTGCCAGAGGGTGCAATTTCAAGTTTTGCTTTTGAGAACTTCCTGGAATTTTTTTTTCAAACATTTGCAGTTTCTTGTGGGTTCTGCGGAAGCAGAACCTCTGATAGAGTAGAGGACTGACTGTATTCAGCATCATTTCCTCCTGGGACAGAATACCTGTCACGTCCCTGCTCTACCCCTCACCTCCAACCCATGAAGTGAAGTGAAGTCAAAGTTGCTCAGTCGTGTCCAATTCCTTGGGACCCCATGGACTATACAGTCCCTGGAATTCTCCAGGCCAGAATGCTAGAGTGCGTAGCCTTTCCCTTCTCCAGGGGATCTTCCTCACCCAGGGATTGAACCTGGGTCTCTGGCATTGCAGACAGATTCTTTACCATATGAGCCACCAGGGAAGCCCAAAATTCTGGAGTCAGAGGCGCTACCATTGTGCCACAAGGTCATAAAAAACAGAGATGCCCAAACAGGGTCATGAACCCTGGCCCCTCAGATTAAAAGTCTGATGCTCTACCGACTGAGCTATCCAGGCATACATACATCCAACCCATACATACATCCAAAAGTGAATTTGTTCAAAGAGCTTTTATGTCGAACTTTCCTTATAAGATTTTGGAGGATTAAAAAACAAAAAACAAAGGCCACAATTCCTGACTGTGAAGAGGAAAAGTTAAAATTTTATGTAACCTCCTGCTCCTTCTGCCTCTAACTCAGCTTGCTCCTTGCAAAGTCTGGATCACGCAGGTCACGTAGTCTCAGAAAGTGAGGACTTACAATAGTAAGAACTGGAGCTTATCTCACTCATCCTCGTCCTGTTCTTTTCAGCTGTCCCGCTTCTGCAAACTTGCTTAATCATGCCTGTCCGTGTAAAGGTCAGGCATTCCCTTCCCTATCTTGACTGCTGTTCCCGCTCACACGTAACCCCTTAGTTAAAACCAGCCTATTAACAGCTAGTGTTGCCCACTATGCTGCTGCTGCTAAGTCACGTCAGTCGTGTCTGACTCTGTGCGACCCCATAGACGGCAGCCCACCAGGCTCCCCCGTCCCTGGGATTCTCCAGGCAAGAACACTGGAGTGGGTTGCCATTTCCTTCTCTAATGCATGAAAGTGAAAAGTGAAAGGGAAGTTGCTCAGTCATGTCCGACTCTTAGCGACCCCATGGACTGCAGCCCACCAGGCTCCTCCATCCATGGGATTTTCTAGGCAAGAGTACTGGAGTGGGGTGCCATTGCCTTCTCTGGTTGCCCACTATAGTCTGTCTATAAAAACTCTGTAATCCCTTTGGGCTCAGAGCTTGGAGTGTTAACTCCTCTGGGTCCACCTGCGTAATAAATCTGAGTTCTCCAACTCTCTGAGTGTGGTGCTTGGTTTCTCGAGTACTGGTTTCTGCAACAACTGGGAGCTCCCACCCTTGGGGAGATACACACGCATAAATGCCTGGTTTCAAGCTGGCCTGTACTCTGTACCAGGATAAACAACAAAGTGCTAAGGAAGCCAACAGTAAAGCAGAAAGAAATCTCTTCAGAAGCCCAGAAGGGGAGAGTAAGTTGGTTCTCAAAGACTGGCAGGAGCTCTGGAAGGGAGTGAGTGTCAGGGCCAGCAGGTGCACAGAATGGACAGGAAGCGCGTGGTCCACGTGGGGCCCAGGGAGCAGGTGAGTGCAGCTTCCTACCAGAGGCACAGCGCCTGAGACAGGAAGAGGGCACCCCATACACCAGGTTGAGAGTTTGGGACTTGAGCTATGATCTAGGAAGCCAGGCAGTTTTCAAACAAAGACTTTATATGAGTTTTAGAAAAAGATTGTGGCTCATGGTTTGGTGTAGAAAAAAAACTGGGGACCCCTGCTACTGACTAGCGACTCCCCAACACAGAGAAAATGTTTGCACTGGAGAGTGGAGGATGGAACTGCCAGGCTGGGGGTTGATCACCTGAGGATAAGGAGGAGGACAGAGTTCCAGGCAGAGGCTCTTAGCTAATCCGTCCAAAGGGTGGGACAACAACCACAGGAAGTTATATGAGTCAGCTTGGAATGGGGAAGGTGCTACGTTCTGTTTGAGATGAGTGGAACATACCATTTCAAGGGCTCCGGTAACAAAGACTGCCCAGGGTTGTTTGTGAACACAGGGAGGGGACTTAAGAGGATAGGAGGCTCTAGAGCAAGAGATTGACAGCCCTTAGTCTGCATCCACATTCCAGGAACCTGTAGGTAAATGGATGGAATTAGAACGTACAGGTGGAGGCCTAAGAGGAAAAAAAAATCTACTTTGTTCTGGGGAATTTCCCATTTTCACAGGTAGTGAGAGGAAAAGCCAAGAGACTAGGACCCAGCAATCCTGATGTCTTGGGAGAACTGGACATGAGTAAGGGACCAGGCAAGTGGGGAGGATGGAGGAGGAGAGGAAGGCAGCACCCCAGGCTGGACCGGGGAGCGGTGAGGGGTGGCAGTTCAGACCTCAAATCCCTCAGCAGAGTTAGTGGGAGCAGGAACCAGGGAGCTGGGGGTATCGGGGGAGTGTGCAATCCACACTGTGACTGCTGAGGATGGGGAGACGGGGAGGAAGCTGTTTGTTTCACGTGAGAGAGAGGGCTTCCCTGGTAGCTCAGCTGGTAAAGAATCCGCCTGCATTATGGGAGGCCTGGGTGGGGAAGATCCCCTGGAGGGAGGGCATGGCAACCCCTCCAGCATTCCTGCCTGGAGAATCCCATGAACAGAGGAGCCTGGCAGGGTAGAAGACCCCATGGGGTCGCAAGGAATCGGACATGACTGAGCGACTAAGCGCAGCAGAACACAGAGAGAGGAGCCCATGAGTAAGACCAGATGAACAGATGTTAAGGAAAAAAAAAAAAAGAAAGAAATACAGAAAGAAAGGAGGTAAAGAAGGGAGGGACAGAGGGGAGGAGGAACACATAGAAGAATGTGGAGGAGGGGAGGGGAGGGGGGCTGGTTACACCCAATAAGCTGGAGGCCCGGCACCTTCCTGAGCTCACCGGAGGCTTCACTCACCTGGAGTTTTCCAGGCGAGGCTGCGGTGGGCACCATAGCCCTCCCGCTGCGCTCCGCACCCCCGCCCCGTCCCCCGCCGACTCCCCCCTCTCCCCCCTCCGCCCCCAACCTTGTTAGAAGTATCACAGACTTTAGAACAATTGATAATAATCATGGTCTGTTAACCGTTTTTGCCCCTGGAAAACAAAACTATTAATGGAAATTCAGTATAGTAATTAAAGAGCCTACAGGCTTCCCTCCCCCCTCTCACCCTTCACCCCCCCGCCCACGCCAGGGCTCCCGCCAGTCCTCCTCCCGGAACCGCAGCCCGGGCGGGGCTCCCGGCCGCGCCCTCCCTACCGGCAAATCGCAGCGCAGTGGAGTCAGCAGGCCCGTGTCGCGCCCACTGCGGGGACCACCCTGTGACCCAGGGCGGGTCTGCAGTCCAGAGCTCGGGCCTCCTAGTCCCGTCCTTGGAGATTCACCCTTGAGGCCCCAACCCAGCGGGCCGGGATCCCGCGGGTGCGGCGGGGCCCGGGGCGACCCCGGCCCCGCGTCTCTCCTGCCCAGATACCCCCGCGGGCCTTCCCCTGGTCCTCTCCACCTCCCTGCTCTGACCCGCGTTGCCTCCGGCCTCCCGCCGTCCCTACAACTACAACGTCCCCAGGCTAGAGGCAGCCGCCTGGGTACCCGGAGGGCTCGGGAGCCCCCGGAGACCGGGTACCTGGGAGATTCCTGCTGCGGCGGCGGCGGCTCTTCCAGCTCGGCGGATGCTTCACGTCCGCTTTAAGTTGGGGCCAGGCTTCCGGCAGTGACTCAGAACTCCGGGAGATGGCCCGGCCTGTGCAGCGACTGGACCGTGGGCGGAGGCTGAGCCTCGCGCGTATCTCCCTTCCCCGGCCCGAGAGAGCAGACGGATTGGTGGTGGAGGCTAGCGCCTGGTCCTCCGAGGGTGTTTGCAGAAGGCCTCGCCCGTTAGGGAATGGGTTTGCTTTCCTGGGTTAACTTGCCATAGTCTTAGGACTTCCCTGGTGGCTCAGATGGTAAAGCGTCTGCCTACAATGCCGGAGACCCGGCTTCAATCCCTGGGTTGGGAAGATCTGGAGACGGAAATGGCAACCCATACCAGTATTCTTGGCTGGAAAATCCCATGGCAGGTGGAGTCTGTAGGGTACAGTCCATGGGGTCGCAAAGAGTCAGGGACAGGACTGAGCACTTCACTTTCACTTTTCCTTAGCTTATTTAGAGGGCTCCGCAGGTGGAGCTAAGTGGTATAAAGAACTTCCCTGCCAATGCAGGAGACATGAGTTGTGGGGTTCGATCCCTTGGTTGGGAAGATCCCCTGGAGAAAGAAATGACAATTCACTCCAGTATTCTTGCCTGGGAAATCCCATGGAGGAGCCTGGTGGACTGCAGTCCATGGGGTCACAAAGAGACAGACACAACTGAAGTGACTTAGCACACATGCCCAGCTTGTTTAATACGCCTTGTTTAGTAAGCCTATGGAAGAGAACTTTAAAAATCCAGATTCCAGTCTGTCTAGTTACATTTTTAGCCACTACACAAATGTCTATATTATTGAACATGTTGTTTAGTCTCTCAGTCCTGTCCGACTCTTTGTGACCACATGGACTTTATCCCCCCAGGTCCCTCTGTCCAAGGGATTTTCCAGGCAAGAATACTGGAGTGGATTGCCATTTTCTTCTCCAGGAATCTTCCCAACCCAGGGATCGAACCCAGGTCTCTTGCATTGCAGGCAGATTCTTTACCACTGAGCCACCAGGGAAGCCCATATACTCTTTAATTACTGTACTGCTTTTTCCATTAATAGTTTTGTTTTCCCTGGGGGAAAAAGGGAGATTAACAGACCATAATTGTTATCTATTGTTCTAAAGTCTGTGATACTTCTAAAAAGACAGGCTATATACATTTGTGCTAAAAGAGAAAAACAAATACCAGGGAATACTTTAAGCCTTATTATTGAAAAAGCCTGATGAGTGCACACACATACATGTGTGTCCAGGATGACTGCAGTTTATTTTGCAATCATTTTTTGTACTAGCATCTACTTTGAGTCTATTTCCCCCTTGAGTTTGTAAGCTTCATGACTCCAGGAGACAGGGGACCAGGGTCCGTCTGTGTTCAGAAGCCGAGTCTTATGCCCCAAATATCAACTAATACAGCACAGATGTCTAGTAACCATTTTTTAAATGAATGACTGCCTGAATGCATCTTCCTAACCTGCAGTTTCTACTATCATCCTTTTTCCTCTTGTTTGTTTGGAAAATATTGTGTTGACTGTTCTTAGACTGTCAGCTTCTGACAGAGTCACTTTGGTCTTCCTTTATCTTGGCTTGGTTTCTAGGCTCCCTGTTCACTTGTTAACCTACTTTTCTTTTGAGTCCACATGATACGTAAGGACTTTTAATGCGATAGAACACAGACACGGGGATTTCTTTTGTTGTTACTTAATGTGAGGTGCTATGGGTAGAGGCAAAACATTACATGATGATATGATAAAACGTCATATATACTACAGTTTCCCTTCTTTGGAGCTAAAGCAAAGAACCCGGGTCTCCTGTATTGCAGGCAGATTCTTTATCATCTGAGCCAGTAGGGAAGCCCAAAGTATAGGATCTCTTTTTTTTTTAATTCTATGATACCAAACCAAGATTTTATACAGAAAACACGTTTTCTTGTACTATTCTATACACTCTTCATGTCAGATCCATAGTAGATTATATCTTTCACTCAGTACATTAAAATGAATAAAAGCAACCTAGAATGATACACTCAGTCTCTAAAATTAGAATAAGAGCTGATGAGACGACCAATAAGCCATTGTGTAGGAGCATTTTTAGTAGGAGTTGGAAAAACAAAGGCAATTTTGTGGAGATAAAATTTTACTAAGAATATCTTTTTATACCTGACAATACGTTTATATAAATTAGAAATTTACTCTTCTAGTTTATAAGATTTTTAAAAGCAAAGGTGTTGATGTGACAACTTTTACCCATAATAATTCTAATAAAATTTTTATTTTGGAATGCTTTTAAATTCACATATTAATATCAGTGATATCATTATATCACCTTTATAAAGATTTTTCTTCACGAAATGATGCATGTGAAATATAAATGACAATGGAAATACAGTGACCAGGTAGGTCAAGCATTGGAAGGCATTTGATTGAATAACCAAATTTCTGAAATGTAAATAAAATTCACATTAAAATAAAATGTTAAAAAAATTAAATTTACCATTCTCTCTAGCTATATAGGCCACATAGGATCACTAGAATATATTATTTCAAGATAATTTTGCTAATATTTATGCATAAGAAAGAGTCAGGCTACAAACCGGTTTTATTAGAATTGTGTTTTTGATCATATGTGTATTTTTCACACTAAGATGCTCTTGTTTGATGAGAGAGATGCAGGGTTTAGGGGGAGCAGAATCTCCCATAAAATAGAATGCTGTTGGTTTTGTTGTGCCTGATGAAGAAGAGGAATGGGTGGTCTGCATTGAATTTGATGGAGGGGAGTTTAATTCTTACACTCACTTCACTCCCAGTACCAGCTGCAGCCTCTGCACCTTGTTCATTTACTTCCACAAAAGACTTATGGAAAACATTGGACAGAAATAGGTTTTTCTCTAAGGACATTCCTGAGAAATCAGCTTTGCTCTGGTTAAAGGCATCGCTCATCCCCATACTTCTCAAAGTTGACTTGATATCATAAGTCTCTTCCAGCTTGAACTTGGGAAGATTTAACTGCAGGTTGCCCAACTCCGTCATGTTTGTGCTAGTCTACTCACTCAGCTTCTGGTAGGTGATCACTGTTTCCAGCTGCAATTTGGAGCCGATGAAGAAAAAGTCAGTAATTTCCAGTTAAGAAATAGAGGTTGAGTGAGACCTCTAGATATTACATAGATGAATTATAATCACTCCTATTACCAAAGGTAATAAAACACACACATTTGGAAGTTTTTTGTTTATAATGAGATCCTTCACACTGTTGACATATCATTTTGCAGATTAATAGTTCTCAGCATATAGGCTTAGTAGATTAGACCTTGAAATGAAAATGCTTCTGTGATAATTTGCAAGACAACAACTACATACACAAATATATTAATATAAATATACATTTAGATGTCATCGATACAAAAGCATATACTCTAGGACATGTTGTATGCCAGGGAACAAAAAAAAATTATTTTTATTAGTTTTATTAACTAGTTTAAAACTAGTTTATTAATCAATAAACTAATTTAATAGCTAATTTATTAAATTAGTTTTATTAACACAGTACACAATCCTTCAAAAACAAAATCTGAAATAAAATAAAATGTCTAAAATCACACCAGTATGAAACTAGTAGCTATAAATCACAGAAAAAAAGGAAGGAAAATCCTTCTATCTTAAGAGTAATAACTTTTTAAATAGTGATTTTGAAGCTGCTTTTTCTCTTGGTATTTAAAATTTTGAAACAATAAATATATATGTATATACACATATGTGTACATAGATAGGCTACAAAGCAATGTTTGATTTTTCAAATAACATGTTTGTTTAAAGCACATGCTTTTGCTACTTTGAAGTTTTCTTGATCCAAATATTGCTATCAAAGACACATATGTAAATGATGTGCATTAAGTGACAATGTTTTCAGGTCAGGAACTTGCATTTTCTAAAAAAAGGCTTATCTTATAATGATGTAACTCTAATAGTTTAATATTCACACTTGGTCTTATTTTTACCATCCTCTCCAGTTTCACAAATTTTATGACACTATCTAGAAATCTTTCTAAACACTAGTAGGGCAGTGGAAGCAGAAATATAAACAATCTGGCACACATGAGAATTATCACAGGGCAAAGACACACAGACCACTTATTGCATGTGATTTGCTCAGAACGTGGTCTGACCAAAATCAGGCTTAAGAGATATTTAACTGATGAATAACTTGAATAATAACTTGAAGATGCACTGATAGAGACTATATCTTCTGAAGAATGTTTACTTGATAAAAAAAAAAAAAGTGTTCTTTAAACAATATTTTAGACTCTGTTTAATGTTTTTAAATGTATGTCTAAAGCTCATTTAAACATAAAGTTAATGAACTAGGTTCTACCAGAAGGAGGAAAAAGACCTATACTACCTGAAAGATTGTTATGATCAATCTACACAGCTTTGTTACTCATGATAAATATCTCTAACTGTTGTTTGTGTAACTACCTGATGCTCAAGGTTTCTGTAGACTACTTAACCTTCCTGAGGAATAGTAACATCAACCTTACAAAATTTTGTAAAGCTTAAATGATAATGTGAAAATACAGTATCTAGGGCTGAAGGTATGTTGTTTGCCTTCCTGTACAGCAATTAAAGAACTGGGAGATTGTGTCTTTATGTTTTTCCCAGGAGGAATAAACACTAGAACCATCTTCATGTTAGACTGGTGTCTTTTTTAAAAAGTTATTTTTCCATGTAAATAAATGTTCCCAGGTGGTGCTAGTGGTAAAGAACCTGCCTGCGAATGCAGGAGACATAAAAGACACAGGTTTGATCCCTGGGTCGGGAAGGTCCTCTGGAGAAGGAAATGGCTACCCATCCCAGTATTCTTGCTTGGAGAATCCCATGGGCAGAGGAGCTTGATGGGTCCATGACACAGAGTCAAACATGACTAAAGCGACTTTGCGTTTGCAAAATAGACACTGACTCACAGAGAAAAAACAAATGTTACCAAAGGGGAGAGGACAAGAGAGAGATATGAACAGACTGATCCCTTTACCTGATCCAGTCCTCCAATGTTTTCTGGCAGTAGTATGAGCAGACTGAGGTCACGGCTCTCATAGTAGAGTTGAAGGCCTATGGCTTGTGGGTTTTCTATGTAAAATACTCAAAGTTTTTCTTTCATGGACATCATTTGCACTGGTTTGCTTGTAATCTGTAGAATGTATGCAGCAAAATCACTGGGGAGGTCTCTCACCAAATTCTTAATTCTTTAGCAACATTGAGTCAAAGATGGTGATCCTCTGCCAAATGCTGAATAAAATTATCCAAACCTTGCTTTCTGGAAATATGTGTTCTACTGGATAACATCATCAATAAATGATGTGGGAGTTTCTTTCTCTGGCAGTATTATGCCATCCTCTGTGAATCACAGCAAGCTGGATTCTACCAAACACTTAAGAGTATGTAATTTTATGCAAACTATGCAAATGCCAATGATTCAGAAACTAAGTTGCATTTCAGATTCAAACATTTGAGACAGTCTTTTAATATCATAAAACTGAAATTCACTTAAGAGAATGAAAACACAAGCAATAAACTAGGAGCTAAGAATTGCAAAACACATGTTTGATAAAGTACCGTTATCCGAAATTTGTGAAGAATTCTTAAAACTCAACAGTGGTAAAGCAATGAACCCTACCTAAAAAATAGGCAAAAGATCTGAACTGATACCTCACCAAGGAAGACCTACAGTGTAAGAAAAGATGTTCAATCCTATGTGCTGAGGGAATTGCAAATTAAAAGAGAAGATACCACTCCACAGCTAATAGAATGGCTAAAAATTCAAAACCCGGATGACACAAACCTCTAGTGAAGGTGGAACTGACATTCTCTGCCAGTGAGAATGTAAAGTGGAAGTCGCACCAGATGGCAGTGCAGTGATTTCTTACAAGGCTAAACACGACCTTACCACGTGATCCAGCAACTGTGCTCTTGGGTGGTCACCAAAATGAGTTAACATGCTCACACAAAATTTTGCACACAAATGCTTATAGCAGCTTTAGTGTAACTACCGAAAGCTGGAAAGAACCAAAATGCCCTTCAGAAAGGTGAATGGATAAACAAACTCTTACATCCATACAATGGGAGATTATTCAGCAATAAAGTGAAATGACCTATCAAGCCACAAAAAGGCATGGAGGAAGTTTAAGTACGTATTGCTAAGTGGAAGAAGGTGGTCCAAGAAGACTGCATACTATGAGATTCCAATTAGATGGCATTCTGAAAAAGGCAAAACTATAGAGACAGTACAAAGATCAGCAGTTGCCAGAGACTTAGAGGGAGGGATGAATGTGTTGAGTACAGGGCATTTTTAGGACAATGAAATTATTTTGTTTGATACTGTAATGGTGGATACATGACATTATGAAATGTTAGTAAAGCCAATGGTAAACGAAAGTAAAACCCTGCAGTTCAGACATTGTAGACTTGTTATTCATCCACTCTATGTGGAGCTAAATGTCAATCACAAAGTCCTACCTTTCTGCTAAGGTAGTGGCCACGTGACCAGGGCTGTTCGTTCAGGATGCTTGTGATGAAATGATTGTCTCAAGGATAAGCGTATGAGTGGGACCAACCAGAGTCTTCTTTGGGAGCATTCTGTTAGAGCTAGCAGCCAAGACTCTCTGTATTAATAGCAGAGTTGTGAAGCTAGAATACAGGGCAGTCATATTCCCTTGTTATATGGATAAATTCCATCTTTAATATTAGAGAATGAGAGCAATAATAATGGGTCAAGGGTAGAGGCAGAGAGAACAGATTATGTTTGAGACTCTAGAGGTCCCACTCCTGGTTCCTCTTGGTTGCTTTGATGTTGTTTAGTCTCTTATTCATGTCCAACTCTTTTGCGAAACCATGGACTGTAGCCCGCCAGTGTCTTCTGTCCATGGGATTTTCCAGGCAAGAATACTGAAGTGGGTTGCCATTTTCTTCTCCAGGGGATCTTCTCGACCAGGGTATAGAACCCACACCTCCCACATTGGCAGGTGGGTTCTTTACCACTGTGCCATCAAGGAAGCTCTTGAGCTAACACTAAAATAATTCTCATGTCACTGGAGCTAGTTTGGAATGCTTTCCTATCACCTGCAGCTGAAAATTCCTAGTGATTTTATTAAGCCAAGTAACTATCCAGCTTATTTCTAGTTAGCCTGTTGGATTATAAATTCAGTCCCTTCTCTATCCTTACACCACTGATTATCTGAAAACTGCCTATTGCACACAACCATATGGTTAGAATCATATGTCCTCAGCAGCACTGTTTAACTGAGATCATCCACCCAGGACTAAAATGTTTGCACAAACTTTGGCCAGTCAGTTCCTTACCTAGGAATTTGGAATGCGACCTATCAAACTGATCTCTAGAATGGAGGTTAGACTTCAGATTGAGAGAAAAAGGATGGGAAAAACAGAGTTGAAAAGATAGAGAATCACTTCAGTTCAGTTCAGCCGCTCAGTTGTGTCCAACTCTTTGCGACCCCATGGACCGCAGCACGCCAGGCCTCCCTGTCCATCACTAACTCCCAGAGTTTACTCAAACCCATGTCCACTGAGTCGGTGATGCCATCCAACCATCTCATCCTCTGTTGTCCCCTTCTCCTCCTGCCCTCAATCTTTCCCAGCATCAGAGTCTTTTCAAATGAATCAGCTCTTCGCATCAGGTGGCCAAGGTATTGATAGAGAATGAATCCTGACAATATTTGAATCCTTGTTTCCACTCAAGTCCCAAGATCCAGCCCTTGGGTGTATCTGTGACCTTCCGTTAACCTCCCTTGTTACTGAAGTAAATTCCTACTATAAAAACAAGTGTTCTGTGTGCCAGCCCAGAGGGAAACCTTAAAGAAAGAGATGAGCTTTTACAATGTTTTCTATTTATTTTTCTTCTGGAAAAGTAAGAGTTTGGTATAAGATAGTGCAGTACTTCTGCCTGGAAAATCCCATGGACGGAGGAGCCTGGTAGGCTGCAGTCCATGGGGTCGCTAGGAGTCGGACACGACTGAGTGACTTCACTTTCACTTTTCACTTTCATGCATTGGAGGAGGAAATGGCAACCCACTCCAGTGTTCTTGCCTGGAGGATCCCAGGGACGGGGGAGCCTGGTGGGCTGCCGTCTATGGGGTCACACAGAGTCGGACACGACTGAAGTGACTTAGCAGCAGCATCAGTGCTAGTTTAGTAGAACAAGAACAGAACTAGTAAGTGAAGAGCGTGGAATCTTGGTTCTGGCGGCCTTCTCACTGAAGCACAGCTCTAGTCACTTGGGGCTTCGCCACTGGCTCAGCGGTAGAGCATCCGCCTGCCACTGCAGGAGACCCAGGTTCGATCCTTGGATCGGGAAGATCCCCTGGAGGAGGAAATGGCTACCCACTCCAGTATTCTTGCTTGGAAAATCCCATAGAAAGGGGAGCCTGGCGGGCTACAGTCACAAAGTCTTTGTAGGGTCACAAACAGCGATTAACACATGCACACACACAAACACTGGACATTTAAAGGTTGTTTCCTCTATTGACTCGGGAAACTGTAATGCAACCAAAATAAATAAAATTGAAATGAATCTAGTCACTTAGCCACACTGCATTTCTAAGCTGGGAAATAAATGCAGTAAATGCTTCACCTACACTACTACCATAGTTGCAGCAAGGAGTGAGTGATAAAATATGTGCGTGGTTTATCTTCAGAGAATAAAATAATGAAAGGGTAATGTCCAGATTACTGGGGACATGGGATGAAACTGGGGCTTTTAGGCCAGTCGTCCCTGCCCGAGTAAAGAGCCACAGTTTACAGGAACATATATTCAGATAGAATGAATTTAAAATAGAATTTCATTTACAATATCTTATAAAATGCATACTGGTTACTAACAGGCTCCTACCTTGTTTATTTTGAAAGACTTTTCTGTGGCATTTTGGAATAAGAATTGATGTTCCCAGACTCCTTTAAAGTAAAGGGCATTCACCAGAACCATTCTGGTTGTAGGATCCACAGCATCATCAGGTAGGAGATTCAGGATTTTTCCTACAGGAGCAAAGGGACAGATTCCAAATGATACAGTTACATCGTGGTAAAATGCCACACTTATAAAACTGATGATTATAAAATACTATTAAATGGAACATACTCACAAGAATCCAAACTAGGAAGTCAGTATTGATAGAATACTTTTAATATCAACAGATCTATTTAGATTTCTTCTTCTAAATTTTTTTTTTTTTTTGTAGACCATTTTTAAAGTTCTTACTGAATTTGTTACAATACCGCTTCTGTCTTATGTTTTGTTTTTTTGGCCACAAGTCATGTGAGATCTTAGCTCCCCAACCAGGGATCAAACCCATACCTCATGTTTTGGAAGGCAAGATCCCAGCCCCACTAGACTGCCAGGGGCATCCCCTGTTTAAATTTCATCTGTTGTTTCAATGCTGCTAGGTCACTTCAGTCGTGTCTGACTCTGTGGGACCCCATAGATGGCCTCCTACCAGGCTCCCCTGTCCCTGGGATTCTCCAGGCAAGAACACTGGAGTGGGTTGCCATTTCCTTTTCCAATGCATGAAAGTGAAAAATGAAAGAGAAGTCGCTCAGTTGTGTCCGACTCTTAGCAACCTCATAGACTGCAGCCTACCAGGCTCCTCCATCCATGGGATTTTCCAGGCAAGAGTACTGGAGTGGGGTGCCATTGCCTTCTCCAATGAAAGGCAATAGTGTCCTTTTTTTCTAGACCAGAAATCAATCCAAGGACTCCGGTTGCATTTAGCTTTCATTTCCTCTTAGTCTTCTTTAATCTGAGGCAGTTCCTCATTCATTCTTTGTCTTTCATGACCTTGATACTTTTGAAAAACAAAATTGTAGAATGCGTAATTCTTGGTTCAGATTTGTCTGATGCTTCCTCAAGATAATACTTAGGTTATGCATTTGGGAGAGAATATTACTCTTGTGGGCTGAATTTTGTCCTCCCCAAAAGATACATTCATTCTTAACCCCCAGTCCCTGTAAATGTGGTCTTATTTCAAAATAGGGTCTTTGCAGGTAGAATCAAGTTAAAATGAAGTCATACTGGATTAGATTGGGGCTATAATTCAATGACTGCTGTTCTTATAAAAGAAGGGAAATTCAGAACAGACACATGGACTGTTAAAACACAGAGACAAAGGAGAGCAAAAGAAGAAAGCCATGTATCAACAGAGGTAAAGATCAGAGAGATGCTTCTATAAGCCAAGGTTTGCCAGCAACCATGAGCAACTAGAAGAGAGGCATGGAATGGCTTCTTTCCTAAAACTTTCCAAAGGAGTAGAAGCCTGGTGAGCCACAGTTCATGGGGTTGTGAAGAGTCAGACACAACTTAGCGACTGAACAACAACAGAGCCATGTTAACACCTTAATTTCAGAAGTGCAGCCTCCAGAATTGTGTTGTTGCATTGTTTCACACTAAGTCATCTCTGACTCTTTGCGACCCCATGGACTGTAGCCTGCCAGGCTCCTGTGTCCATGCAATTTCCCAGGCAAGAATACCGGAGTGGGTTGTCATTCCTTCTTCAGGAGATCATCCCAACCCAAGGATGAAACCTGCATCTCCTGCATCCCCTGCATTGGTAGGCAGATTCTTTACCACTGAGCCACTAGGAAAGCACCAGAACTATCAGAGGCTATATTTCCATTGGTTTAAACCACACAGTTTGTGGTCATCTGCTATGGCAGCCCTCGGATTTATGGCACATTTCTGTCATCATAGGGAGATCTGGACAGCTCTGTAATCTGGTGAAATGGATTCTGTCATGCTCCTTGAGCGCATCAGCCTATATGGAGAAGATGGCAAGACACTTACACAAACCAATCTTATGAGCATGACAGTTTCTCTCTATTCAGCTCTGAAAGACTTTGCTGGGGTGAAAGATAGCACATGGGTCGTTCCCTGCCTTCCTGTCTGTAAGGTCCCCTCCTGTCTTCCAGAGAACCACGAAGGCAGAGGGCAGGAATTTGAGAGCTGAGATTTAGTTCAGCTCTGGCACTATAATTGCTTCCATTTCTAATGGAAAGAACCTGCTTGTCAATGCAGGTAGAAATAAGAGACATGGATTCGATCTCTGTATCAGGAAGATTCCCCTGGAGGAGGACATGGCAACCCACTCCAGTATTCTTGCGTGGAGGAGCCCATGGACCAAGGAACCTGGTGAGCTGTAGTCAATAGGGTCGCAAAGAGTTGGACATGACTGAAGTGACTTAGCACAGCTACTATGCTGAGTCTGTGTTGTGTATTTCAATGTGCTTTTGCCTGTACAATCACGTTTGTTTCTCATATGAACTGGAACAATGCAAATAGTTTCTTTCTGTAAATACAGGCTAATCTATAATTCTCAAACCAGGCTCACATTTGGATAAATCCAAATCAGGCATAAGTTAGGGAAAACAGTCACTCCTGCCTCAGCATGGCTCATGAGTCACTAGTTCAATGAAAAAAAGAACTGAGAATTTAGGGCTGCCAGCTTCCTCAATTCACTTCAATAAACATTAATGTTTGGAGCAACTACCATAAGCGAGGCTGTTATGTGTTAGTGATTCAAAGCAAAAACTCGAAAAAGGTAGTAATATTGCACTTGAGTCTTTGAATCTAGTGTGAGAGGTAGGGACTTCAATGAACAACTGAAAAATTGTTAATTTTAGGAGCAACATGGTGTCAAGATAAAGGTTCCCAAAGGGGTTTTGAGAGCAAGTAGGAAGGCTCTTATCCCTGAGGGAGGCCCTGAGTTGTTATCCAGTGGCCATGAAGGGGCTAGGAGTGGCAGAAGATGGGACAGTTTCAGACTGTGGGGACACAGGAGCAGGTGTGTGGGGTCGTGAGGTAGCACAGGAATCTTCCAGGATTCTGTGCCACTTAGAATTCCTGAGCATTAATTTTGAGTCAGAGAATGACAAGAGTTGAAGTAGAGAGACAGGAAAGATCTCTGAGGTAACGCTGAGCTTCTATGTCAGTTTAGGAAGTTAGGATTCATCTTTTGTTACAAGTCCAAGCAATTGACTATCTTGGTTTGTCCGGGACTGAGACTTTCAGATACTAAAGTCAGGAAATCCCCAGGCAAGCTAAGGCAAAATTGTCACCAGAGCATAAAGTGTATCATGTTCCCAAGCTTGGGATATTAGTGGAATTGATGTGTGAGCAGCAGCAGTGCAGTGCTGGAGCAGCGACCAGCCAAGAGGAGATACCACACATCCAAGCCTTGTCTAACTCAATGAAACTATTAGCCATTCTGTGTAGGGCCACCCAAAACAGACGGGTCATGATGGATAATTCTGACAAAATGCGGTCCACTGGAGAAGGGAATGGCAAATCACTTCAGTATTCTTGCCTTGAGAACCCCTTGAACAGTATAAAAAGGCAAAACAATATCACATTGAAAGATGAATTCCCCATGTTGGTAGGTGCCCAATATGCTACTGGAGATCAGGGGAGAAGTAACTCCAGAAAGAATGAATAAATGGAGCCAAAGCAAAAACAACACCCAGTTGTGGATGTGACTGGTGATGGAAGCAAGGTCCGATGTTGTAAAGAGCAATACTACATAGGAACCTGGAATGTTAGGTCCATGAATCAGGGCAAATTGGAAGTGGTCAGACAGGGGTTTGACCTGAGTACAAGAGTGAACGTTGACATTTTAGGAATCAGGGAGCTAAAATGGACTGGAATGGATGAATTTAACTCAGATGACCATCATATCTACGACTGTGGGCAAGAATCCTTTAGAAGAAATGGAGTAGCCATCATAGTCAACAAAAGAGTCTGAGATGCAGTACTTGGATGCAATCTCAGAAATGACAGAATGATCTCTCTTTGTTTCCAAGGCAAACCATTCAATATCACAGTAATTCAAGTCTATGCCCAGACCAGTAATGCTGAAGAAGCTGAAGTTGAATAGGTCTATGAAGACCTACAAGACCTTCTAGAACTAACACCCCTAAAAGATATCTTTTTCATTATAGGGGACTGAAATGGAAAAGTAGGAAGTTAAGAAACACCTGGAGTAACAGGCAAATTTGGCCTTGGAATACAGAATGAAGAAGGACAAAGGCTAATAGAGTTTTGCCAAGAGAACGCACTGGTCATAGCAAACACCCTCTTCCAACAACACAAGAGAAGATGTTACACATGGACGTAACCAGATGGTCAATACTGATCAGATTGATTATATTCCTTGCAGCCAAAGATGGAGAAGCTCTATACAGTCAGCAAAAACAAGACCGGGAGCTGACTGTGGCTCAGATCATGAACTCCTTATTGCCAAATTCAGACTTAAACTGAAGAAAGTAGGGAAAACCACTAGACCATTCAGGTATGACCTAAATCAAACCCCTTATGATTATACAGTGGAAGTGACAAATAGATTTAAGGGACTAGATCTGATAGAGTACCTGATGAACTATGAATGGAGGTTCGTGACATTGTACAGGAGACAGGGATCAAGACCATCCCCATGGAAAAGAAATGCAAAAAAGCAAAATGGCTGTCTGTGGAGGCCTTACAAATAGCTGTGAGAAGAAGAGAAGTGAAAAGCAAAGGAGAAAAGGGAAGATATAAACATCTGAATGCAGAATTCCAAAGAATAGCAAGGAGAGATGAGAAAGTCTTCCTCAGTGATCAATGCAAAGAAGCAGAGGAAAACAACAGAATGGGAAAGACTAGAGATCTCTTCAAGAAAATTAGAGATACCAAGGGAACATTTCATGCAAAGATGGGCTCGATAAAGGACAGAAATGGTATGGACCTAAAAGAAGCAGAAGATATTAAGAGGTGGCAAGAATATACAGAGGAACTATACGAAAAAGATCTTCATGACCCAGATAACCACAATGGTGTGATCATTGACCTAGAGCCAGACATCCTGGAATGTGAAGTCAAGTGGGCCTTAGAAATCATCACTATGAACAAAGCTAGTGGAGGTGATGGAATTCCAATTGAGCTATTTCAAATCCTGAAAGATGATGCTGTGAAAGTGCTGCATTCAATATGCCAGCAAATATGAAAAACTCAGCAGTGGCCACAGGACTGGAAAAGGTAAGTTTTCATTCCAATCCCAAAGAAAGGCAATGCCAAAGAATGCTCAAACTACAGCACAATTGCACTCATCTCACACGCTAGTAAAGTAATGCTCAAAATTCTCCAAGCCAGGCTTCAGCAATACATGAGCCATGAACTTACACATGTTCAAGCTGGCTTTAGAAAAGGCAGAGGAACCAGAGATCAAATTGCCAACATCCAGTGGATCATCAAAAAAGCAAGAGAGTTCCAGAAAAACATCTACTTCTGCTTTATGGACTATGGCAAAGCCATTGACTGTGTGGATCACAATAAACTGTGGACAATTCTGAAAGAGATGGGAATACCAGACCACCTGACCTGCCTCCTGAGAAACCTATATTCAGGTCAGGAAGCAACAGTTATAACTGGACAGGGAACAACAGACTGGTTCCAAATAGGAAAAGGAGTACATCAAGGCTGTATATTGTCACCCTGCTTA
>NW_011495041.1:8251500-8252289 GCF_000754665.1 Bison bison bison
GACTCATTGTAAAAGACCCTGATGCTGGGAGGGATTGGGGGCAGGAGGAGAAGGGGACGACGGAGGATGAGATGGCTGGATGGCAGCACTGACTCGATGGACATGAGTCTGAGTGAACTCCAGGAGTTTGTGATGGACAGGGATGCCTGGTGTGCTGCAATTCATGGGGTCGCAAAGAGTCGGACACGACTGAGCAACTGAACTGAACTTTACTGAGAGAATTCATTAATTTCAAACTGAAGCTGTTAATATTTAAGTAGCATTGAAATAAAACAAGAGTAAGCAACATCCAGCAATACATTTATAGAAATGGACCCAAATTGGAATTTATCTAAAATTAAATCTATCACATTCATAGTGAAACCTTTTCATAATTAGCCTATTATTAACTAGCTGTGAACTAGGATATTTCTGTGAACCAAAATTGTGTTATTACTCTTTTTAAGCCATGAAGTATCTTGTAAATTACAAGACTAAGGAGATATTCTCAGTCCAAACTGACAGAATATGTACCCTGCCTCTCTCATTCAGGATTATTATCTGTCCCATTTCTACATTTGTCATGGAGGCCACCCTCTTGGGTGGCAGTTCTGTCACTTGGCCTTTATATTGCTGTATGATATAGAGCTGAATTTATTTGCTTCTATTTTTATTTAAAACACACACATTTATGTTTACACATGCAGAGATACATATATATATGGCTATTAGATTATATGTTTTGCTATATAAGGTCTTCTTTGATGGTTCAGATGGTAAAGAAGCCGCCTGCAATGCAGGAGACATGGG
>NW_011495041.1:8252389-8257284 GCF_000754665.1 Bison bison bison
GATCCCCTGGAGGAGGGCATGGCAACCCACTCCAGTATTCTTGTCTGGAGAATTCCATGGACAGAGGAGCCTGGTGGGCTGCAGTCCCTGGGGGTCGCAAAAAGTCAGACACTAATGAGTGGCTTTTACTTTTGCTTTGATATATAAGGCTATGCCCACACACACGCTGTGATTTGAGAATGCTTACATCAAATTAATAACTGCTTATACAATAATACTGTTCTGCTATTTTAATTCTCTTCATGGATTCGTTAGATTTGTCCAGACAAGCAGGGACTGAACAAAGTAACAACCAAACAAAGCATGAGGAACAGAATTCACCTGATTTTTCTATTTGTGTCTTTTAAAATCATTTATTATTTTATTTATTTATTGTTGGTTGCACTGGGGCTTTGCTGCTTTGCATGGGCATTCAGGCTTTCTGTAGTTGAGGTGACTGGGTGCTACTCTCTAAGTGGGGTTTCCCTTATTTTGGGGTCTAGACTCTCAACTCACAGGCTACAGTAGTTGCCCTGCAGCCTGTGGGATCTTCCCTGAGAAACTGTGTCCCCTACATGGAAAGGCAGATTCTTAACCACTGGACCACCAAAGAAGTCCTGTATTTGTGTTTTTAAGAAAATCCTTCTAAGATTAGAAAGATGTTGACTAATGCTATCCAAATATGAGCCATGACTTTCTTGAAATATTTTAATAATCAAAATAATTTTTTTTAAACATTGAACCAAACTTGATAACCTCATCCCTACAACCGATTTTGCCAGAGAACAGGCATTCTTAAATGGTTTTCCTAGAAACAGCTGTCAGTTGATTCACTCTCTCAGACTTATTTTTTAAGGTCTGGAAAATTTGTGTATCTTTTATTTTGGAAGACATGATTGTAAAATGTGGATTATTTGGGTTTCAGGAGAGGAATGAAAGTGAAAGCAAAAAAAAAAAAAAAGAAAGAAACATTTCATTTTAAGACATAGAGGATAGTTGATCTTTCTTACTCACCTAGGCCATTTGGGCTGCAGTGGTTGGTCCCTTTGGTGCCTAAATACACCATGGCCAAGGAAGCTGAGATGCCCCAGGGAGAAAAGAAGATATTTTTACCCTCAGCAGATTCAGCTAGCTTTTTGCCAAACTCCAGAGCAAATTGGTTGACAGATTTTGCTATGGAGTCTATTGGGAAGATATAAGAAAAGTAAAGCAGTTAAAGATCGTGTTAATAATCCTTTCCATTTATTTTATTTTTGTACATGGATTTTTTGGCTTACACAATTATCTTTTTTATCACACTTCATTGAAATGACAAAAGAATGTATTATCCAATGTAAAATCTATATGGGGCTTCCCCAGTGGCTCAATGGTAAACAATTGGCCTGCCAATGCAAGACACATGGGTTCAATCCTTGGAGCAGGAAGATCCCCCAGAGAAGGAAATGTCAACCTATTCCAGAATTCTTGCCTGGGAAATCCTGTGGACAGAGGAGTCTGGTGGGCTACAGTCCATGGGTCACAAAGAGTTGGATACAATTTAGCATCTAAACACCAACGACAATAATCTGTATATCTTTTATCCATACTCTCATAAGAACTGAATGAACATAATTCCAATATTATTTTAAATATTAGAAAACTGGAGTCTAGAGAGTTTAAGAGAACTCCCTCAAATTCTACAGCTGATACTCCTGAGAGAACACCTGGATCCTGGTCAGTTAGTGGCTCCCTGTTGAAAATGCCAGAATATAAATGGTAGTGGAATCAGCCAAGTGCTTCTTTTTAATACAACACATACCTGCTGAATTTACCAGTAAATGAGGAATAGTTATACACCTTTTTGACTTTGTACTTTTTCTCACTTATCTTTTACCCCCTGTTTTTATACTTTTTAACCTTGTTTATTTGTTCACACTTTGATGAGTGATATCCTGGTGGCTGGAGAGCCTTTATCCTCCTTTACAAGAAGGTGAAACCCAACTTTGCTGCAGATCTTTTCCTCTGGAAGCTTTTTCTGAACTTGGCGGTTCACAGGAGCATGTCTGCCACCAAAGTCCCATAACGTAAATTTCACCACTTGCTTGGCACTCATCACACTGCTAGTTCTGTTTTTATATATTTATATCTTTTCAACTCTAAGATAAGTTCCCTGAGAGCAAAATTTTCTTAATCTTCTTTGTGCATCAACTAGCACCCAGCTCAGGACTTTGCACAAAATGGAAACTTACAAATACTTATTTTTTATTTAGAGTGTTTATAGTTTGGGTTCTAGTCACCATTTTTTAAAATCTATTTAAACCTGAAAATTTTCACAGTTTATAATGCTTACAGAGAAGTAGAGAAGAAATGCTTGTAGAGAAGTAAAGAAGTCAAGACTCTCTTGTATTTATTCTCACTCACCGAGTCTCCCTGAAACCGATCTTAATGAACAGAGATAATGCTTATACAGAAGTAGAGAAGAAATGCTTATAGAGAAGTAGAGAAGTCAAGACTCTCTTGTATTTATTCTCACTCACCGAGTCTCCCTGAAACCAATCTTAATAAACAGAGGAATTCAAGCTTTCTCATATTTTTAAAATATTGTATTCAGCTTCTAAATTTCACTTTTAATCACTCTGATATTTTCTTTTAAGTTTTTTAAGACTGGATCGCTATCAAAGAAATAATGAGTTCAAACCATTATCATTTTATAGCCAAATAATTTCTCAAACTGATTAATTTAAAATAAGCCAGATTCCTAGGTCTAGAGATTCCCATTACGGCCACTATTGTGTAGAACTTGGTCTTGCACTGATATCATCTGGCCCTCTGAGAAACCTAGAATGAGAACTTTAGAAAAGTCAGGAGATCGTTCTAGTTAAATGGTTGAATCAAGGAAGAGACATGCACAGACAAAGTCTTGATTTTATCATGACTTAACAGTGAAAACTGGTGAAACCTCTCCTAGTCATAGGCTTACCCTTAACTGAACAGCTTCTCAGCCCTTAAATCATCTCTAGTTGATGATACAGAAGCATCATCATCACCTACTTATTGCAGAAGCTGATGATAATTCTAGGCTAACACATTTTAATAAAAAGAGCAACAACTCTAGTTTTGTAATAACTCTATGCCCTCAAAAAATGTTTGAAATTTACAAAGTATCAAAATGAATATAAGCACTTTCTCCTGACAGATCCAGTGCCATCTTGGAGATAAGCTCCCTGTTTTCTTTATAGCTATGTCCATTTAAATGATGCTTTGTTTACTGCCTATACATTATCTTTTATTTTTCAGCTTTTTTTATTTGGCTATACTGGGTCTTATATGTGGCATGTAGGGTCTTTGGTTGAGGCATGTGGGATCTAGTTCCTTGAACAGGCATCAAATTCAAGTCCTCTGCTTTGGGAGCAGGGAGTCTTAGCCACTAGACCACCAGGAAAGTCCCCTAAGCTTTATCTTTTAAGAACTTATGAATTTTTTCATATGGAAAATGCTTGGCTCCATGGCCAAAGCATAATCACCTTGAAGGAAAGAGGAGAAACTACTATTTTAGGGCTGAGGACTTATATCTTTCTACTTATGATTTATGATTATTCTAGAGTTTAGATACTTGTAACAAATCCCTGAAAATGATAATTCTTTCTGATGAAAGAGTTAATTTCTTGTGGAAAATTAATAGCCAGTTATCTTCAGCTTCATTAACTCTCTTGTTAATATCATCATTAGTATATCAGATGCAGCCCAGAACATACAAGAAGAACAATTCTTGCCTTTAAAAAAAGTACTGAAGTGCTAAGCCAGTAGTGAAAAGTGCTTTCTGAAAGATGCAAAATTTGGGGATGAAATTCTCATGAAATAATTTATCCATTCAAGGGATGGAGAGTGATCTTTTCAGGGGAAATTATAAGTAAAGACTAATGTCTATATCAGAAGTCAAATATTCCCTTTTCAAAATGATTGCTCTTCTGCAGTTTTCAAGAGGTATATAGATACATCAGTATGCATGCTCAGTTGCCCAGACTGACTCTTTCTGACCCCATGGATTGTAGTCCACCAGGCTCCTCTGTTCATGGAATTTTCCAGACAAGAATACTGCAGTGGGTTGCCATTTCCTACTCCATATATCAGTATCAGTTCAGTTCAGTTCAGTCACTCCGTCGTGTCTGACTCTTTGCGACGCCATGAATCATAGCACACCAGGCCTCCCTGTCCATCACCAACTCCCGGAGTTCACTCAGACTCACGTCCATCGAGTCAGTGATGCATCCAGCCATCTCATCCTCTATCATCCCCTTCTCCTCCTGCCCCCAAACCCTCCCAGCATCAGAGTCTTTTCCAATGAGTCAGCTCTTCGCATAAGGTGGCCAAAGTACTGGAGTTTCAGCTTTAGCATCACTCCTTCCAAAGAAATCCCAGGGCTGATCTCCTTCAGAACGGACTGGTTGGATCTCCTTGCAGTCCAAGGGACTCACAAGAGTCTTCTCCAACACCACAGTTCAAAAGCATCAATTCTTTGGCGCTCAGGCTTCTTCACAGTCCAACTCTCACATCCATACATGACCACAGGAAAAACCATAGCCTGACTAGACGGACCTTTGTTGGCAAAGTAATGTCTCTGCTTTTGAATATGCTATCTAGGTTGGTCATAACTTTCCTTCCAAGGAGTAAGCATCTTTTAATTTCATGGCTGCAGTCACCCACAATCTGCAGTGATTTTGGAGCCCCGAAAAATAAAGTCTGACACTGTTTCCACTGTTTCCCCATCTATTTCCCATGAAGTGATGGGACCGGATGCCATGATCTTCGTTTTCTGAATGTTGAGCTTTAAGCCAACTTTTTCACTCTCCTCTTTCACTTTCATCAAGAGGCTTTTTAGTTCCTCTTCACTTTCTGCCATAAGGGTGGTGTCATCTGCATATCTGAGGTTATTGATA
>NW_011495041.1:8257825-8258268 GCF_000754665.1 Bison bison bison
ATTTTGAGAATTACTTTACTAACATGCGAGATGAGTGCAATTGTGCGGTAGTTTGAGCATTCTTTGGCATTGCCTTTCTTTGGGATTGGAATGAAGACTTACCTTTTCCAGTCCTGTGGCCACCGCTGAGTTTTCCAAATTTGTTGGCATATTGAATGCAGCACTTTCACAGCATCATCTTTCAGGATCTGAAATACCTCAACTGGAATTCCATCACCTCCACTACCTTTGTTCATAGTGATGCTTTCTAAGGCCCACTTCACTTGACATTCCAGGATATCTGGCTCTAGGTCAGTGATCACACCATCGTGATTATCTGGGTCATGAAGATCTTTTTTGTATAGTTCTTCTATGTATTCTTGCCACCTCTTCTTAATATCTTCTGCTTCTTTTAGGTCCATACCATTTCTGTCCTTTATCGAGCCCATCTTTGCATGAAATGT
>NW_011495041.1:8258924-8259525 GCF_000754665.1 Bison bison bison
GTAATAAGGAGTTCATGATCTGAGCCACAGTCAGCTCCCGGTCCTGTTTTTGTTGACTGTATAGAGCTTCTCCATCTTTGGCTGCAAAGAACATAATCAATCTGATTTCGGTGTTGACCATCTGTAGAGTGATGCCCATGTGTAGAGTCTTCTCTTGTGTTGTTGGAAGAGGGTGTTTGCTATGACCAGTGCATTTTCTTGGCAAAACTCTATTAGTCTTTGCCCTGCTTCATTCCGTATTCCAAGGCCAAATTTGCCTGTTACTCCAGGTGTTTCTTAACTTCCTACTTTTGCATTCCAGTCCCCTATAATGAAAAGGACACCTTTTTTGGGTGTTAGTTCAAAAAGGTCTTGTAGGTCTTCATAGAACCGTTCAACTTCAGCTTCTTCAGCGTTACTGGTTGGGGCATAGACTTGGATTACTGTGATATTGAACGGTTTGCCTTGGAAATGAACAGAGTTCATTCTGTCGTTTTTGAGATTGCATCCAAGTACTGCATTTCAGACTCTTTTGTTGACCATGATGGACTACTCCATTTCTTCTGAGGGATTCCTGCCTGTAGTAGTAGATATAATGGTCATCTGAGTTAAATTCACCCAT
>NW_011495041.1:8260396-8260538 GCF_000754665.1 Bison bison bison
CAATTTGCCTTGATTCATGGACCTGACATTCCAGGTTCCTATGAAATATTACTCTTTACAGCATCAGACCTTGCTTCTATCACCAGTCACATCCACAGCTGGGTATTGTTTTTGCTTTGGCTCCATCCCTTCATTCTTTCTG
>NW_011495041.1:8260638-8263527 GCF_000754665.1 Bison bison bison
GCTCCTTACTTGGACGAGGGGTATCTCCTCAACGCCGCCCTTCCTGACCTTCAACGTGGGATAGCTCCTCTAGGCCCTCTTGGGCCCACGCAGCCGCCGCTCCTTGGACGTGGGGTTGGTCCTACCGCCGCCGCCCCTGGCCTCCAGCATGGAGTAGCTCCTCCCGGCCGCTGCCCCTGGCCTCGGGCATGGGGGCGTGGGGTAGCTCCTCCCGGCTGACACCCCTGACCTCGGACGCGGGGTAGCTCCTCTCGGCTGCTGCCCCTGATCTCAGACTTGGGTAGCTCTTCTCAGCCGTTCCTACGCCGTCGCAGCCGCTGCCCCTGACCTCGGACGTGGGGTAATTCCTCTTGGCCGTGCTTGCGCCGGTTGCAGCCGCCCGCGCTTAAGTGCGCCGGTCGCAGCCGCCTGCACTATACATATACAGTATGTATACACACCTATAAATAAACACATTTATGTAAAATCTCAATCTGTAAAGGGGCTTAACTAAAGAAATATGGAAATAAGAAAAGGATAGTGGCATTCATCAAAATGTCTCATCATAGATACACATATTCCCAACAAATCAGAATTGGAAAGAATCTTCCATTCCTTCTAATCAAATTGCCTCATTTTATCTGCTAGGAAGCTAAGGCCCAGAGAGGTTAAATGTGCTGATTAAAATGCATAGTCATCTAAGAGCTATCATCACAATCCCAGGCTCTGGAACCTAAATGCAAATGCTTTTGTCACTATATTTTCTTGCCTTTAAGGTTTTATGGTAAAAGGGAGGGATTGGGTGATGAAAGAGGATAAGCAGGAGGAGGCAAAAAGGAAGGATGATGGTGAGCTGGAGGAGGGAGCAGGAAGGACTCTCCTCCCCTTTTCCATGAGAGGATATTTAAGGCCTCCTGACTTTCCGACAGTGCTAATACTGCCTACCTGGTGGAGCCATGCATATCAGAAAATAACCTCTCCACACTCCCAGCACTTCTAAGTTTACCTAAAGCCATTTCTCTGGGAATTAATAGTCTGGCAGGGTTTCTGATAAGCATGTAGTGTAAGGTTAGGGGCTTAGATTATTCTATGAAAGAGGGGAAAGCTAATGGCCCCTGGAATGGTGGCCAAGACTTGAAGCTGGGTAGGAGTAGGGGATAAAGAGTCAGATCAATAGTTCCCTACACAAATGAGTGAGATCAAGTTTATGTTGCCATGTCCAATCTTTTGAAGGGGTAGAAAGGTTTTGGTTCAATCATTCTGAGACTATCCTATTTCTTTTTGCCCCTGTTGACAGATACAAAGGTTGCAAATCCAAAAATGTGACTGGAGAAAACATCATTCATGGTTTAACAATTCATGGTAAAACCATCTCTCTCACATCTTTGGAAATGAAGGTGCTCTCCTGCTTAGCCTTTTTCCAGCACAATCTTTGAGTCAGTTCAGGGTTAAATCTCTCAGACTTGCACAGAATTCTTGGGGGATGGCCTTCAACTATCATTTCTGTTCTGTGGAAGTCTTGATAACTTGTTATTTAGCTAAGCACTTCAATGAAGAAAGAAAACATAAATAAATATTTTTAAACAGAGACATATTTACAACACCTTGTTTTCTTCCACTGGAGCAGAATTGGCAGTGGGTTCCTTTAGTAAGAGATTGTGGCTGAGTTAATTAACTCTGAACTGTAGGAGTAATTTTTAGCAATTTTAGCACTACCCTTTTCTTAGCCCCACCCTCTGATTCACTTTTACAAGCCCACACACTCTTCCTTTCAAGTTTATCTTGGCCAGAAGCTCAGATAAAAAGAAAGATAGATAAGGTTTTCTTCAATTACTTAATTGCCCACATTTTCCATGTCTGTCTGCATATAGAGCCTGGAATTATGACGAATTGTAACTCACACATTCCCGGCTTCATGTTTTCTCTAGTCTGCCAACTGGCAGCGATTAGTGGCTTCCCCAGGATATTTTTTTTCCTACAAAAACAGAAAGTTTTAAATTAGTAGAATAATTAAGAGCAATGATATGGAGATTATTATAGGTAAACTGTTTGCTGTTAAATTGCTCACAAGTTACTACGTGAAGTATCCAGGAAATGTTTCTGTTCTTCTCATTTGGGTGCTGGTGTCGACCCCCAAGCACAACTCCAATTAGTTTATGTCCATTGTCCCCACTCCAGAGACATGGGGTCTGGACGGGTGTTTTAGATGCAGTTACTGGGTCTGGTAAAAAAAAAACAAAACAAAACTCTGCAAGGCAATGCAGAAGACACAGTTTTGATCCCTGGGACAGGAGGATCTCAAGGCTTCCCAGGCAGCACTAGTGGTAAAGAACCCCGCCTCCCAGTGCAAGAGACCTAAGAGATATTGGTTCAATCCCTGGGTCTGACCCCCTGGAGGAGGGCATGGGAAGATCCTCTGGAGAAGGGCATGGCAACCCATTCCAGCATTCTTGCCTGGAGAATCCCATGGACAGAGAAGCCTGGTCAGTAGGGCTGGTCGCAGTCAATAGGGCTGCCAAAAGTTGGACACAACTGAAGCGACTTAGCATACACATGCACACACACACTCATGCATCGTATGGAGGCTCCAGATCGAGGGATTGTCCGTCTTGACTGCCAGTGGTTCACTAGAGTGTGACTCAGGCTATATCAGTGCATAGATCTAGTTATTTGCATTACATTCAATGTATCCATATTGGTTTGGGGAGGAATCAGACAAGAAATTATTTCACCTTCTCTAAAACCACAGACTAAGTTTTACTCATGTTTTCCCACAAAACTTCTCCAGATTCCTTTCTCACTTACCTCTTGTTTAAAATCTTTAGGGACTTTCCTGGCAGTCTGCTGTTTAAGACTCTGAACTTCCACTGCAGGGGGCATGGGTTCAATCCGTGATCAGGGAACAAAGGT
>NW_011495041.1:8263700-8267105 GCF_000754665.1 Bison bison bison
AGACTCTTGGAACAAGTCTAGAGGGAACAGTTCATAATCTTGAAAACAAGATATGATCCTGGAGTCAGAAAACCGACCCCAGACTGTTTCTCAACTGGCGTCTCAGAGTCACATGTTTTAAATTTCTGGTGGAAAAATAGATAAGAATATTAGTCTTAGTTACTGATTTGTTATTAATTACTGTTTCCCAATTACTCAGTGGTTAATGATCATTTTGTTTTTTGGCCCTGAAGGCCACGTAAGTTATTAGCTTAACTCCCCACATATTCTTTCATTCACGGCTGAAAGTATAACAAAGCTGGCTTGGACTCAGTTTGGGCACCTTTGCCTTGGAGCGGTGTTGATCCCCTGATCATCGCTTTTCTCTAAATTCGTGTGTCTCATTTCTGATTCTTTTGCTGTATCGCACTTTGGAAACCCTGCTTGTCGAGCCGGTCTCAACACTAGCTATGGGCTTCCCAGGTGGCGCCAGCGGTAAAGAACCGTCTGCCAATTCAGGAGACATAAGAGATGCAGGTTTGATCCCTGGGCCAAAAAGATCCCCTGGAGGAGAGCATGGCAACCCACTTCAGTATTCTTTCCTGGAGAATCCCATGGATAGAGGAGCCTGGCAGGCTACAGTCCACGGGGTTGCCAAGAGTCTGAGAAGACTGAAGTGACTGAGCCCAGCACACACATACTAGCTCTACTGATAAAATTTTGGTTTTGCATTGTTTTGATGACTGTTTGGAGGGGGCAAGGAAAGAGGTAATGCTATCCTAAGTCAACGATATAATATCAGCAGAATTTTGCTCATTTGTTTATTTGTTGTTAGTTGTGGCCTGCCTGGTGTATGTTTAGCAATATGTACCAATATTCCTACTGAGCATGAAGGAATAGGAGCTATATGAATGGAGAACAGGTGTAAAGGGAGAGTTTTGCTCCAGCTTTTGTTTTGTTTTTGCAATATTTGATGTTAAGATTGCAAGGAACGTATTAAATATTCAAAATCTGTTAGATAAAAAAAAAAAGAACTCTAGGTACATTAGTATTATTTAAATGGGAATCCAGAAGAAGAAAGGAAATAGGGTGGAGCCCAGACAATTTTGTGGATAATGGCTGCTTTATTCAACCATAGGTCAGGTAACAAGACCACTGACTGGGTGCCTGGAGAACATCCATTTTTCACAGTTTTGGACACTGCAGGTCTGAGATGAGGGTGCCAACGTGATTGGGCACTTGGTCAGGGCTCACAAAGATGCCACATCTATCTGTGATGCCTGCCTCCCAAAATGTGAATATCTGGGCCCCACGAGTAAGCAGCAGACAAAGGAGGTCCCCGCCATTTGCCACACAAAGAATTTAAGGCGACACGATGAATCTAAGAATATCACGGTCCTTCACAGGTGGGCAGAGTCAGGTTATCTCCCTGAGGCAGACCATTATGTATGCCTATAATAACAAAATCGACAATATAAGGGTTAAAAATCAAAGAGCAGATTCATTGTGAATTCCAAATTAACCCTTCCCAGTTACATAAGAACACTAATTACATTCTGGGGCACACCCTTATGACCAATTCTAATCCCAATTATCTTCCAAAGGGCCCCCCTAAAAACAACATTACATCAGGGATTAGGGTTTCAACATCTGTGTTGGAGTAAGGGTAACAAATATTCAGGCCATAGTGGTGTCTGAGAGTTTCCCAGAACTAAACCAAGATGCAGGTTTCCAAATGGAAAACATCTCCTGATGAATAAACTAAATTTTGAAAACCATTTTAAAGGACTCATAATGTGATGAAATATTAAGAACAGCATTAAAAGCAAAAATAAAATTATTAAAACTACAAGAAGCAAAACTCCAGAGACATCACTTTGTCCACAAAGTTCCCTAGAGTCAAAGCTATGGTTTTTCCAGTAGTCAAGTACAGATTTGAGAGTTGGACCATAAAGAAGGTTGAGCGCTGAAGAATTGATGCTTTTGAATTGTGATGCTGGAGAAGACTCTTGAGATTCCCTTGGACTGCAAGGAGATTAAGCCAATCAATTGTAAGGGAAATCAACCCTGAATATTCATTGGAAGGACTGATGCTGAAGCTGAAGCTCCAATACTTTGGCCACCTGATGAGAAGAGATGACTCATTGGAAAAGACCCTGATGCTGGGAAAGAGTGAAGGCAGAAGAAGAGGGGAACAGAGAATAAGATGGTTGGATGGCATCACCTACTGGATGGACATGAGTTTGAGCAAAGTCAGGGAGATGGTGAAGGACAGGGAAGCCTGGCATGCTGTAGTCCATGGAGTAGCAAAGAGTCAGACACAACTGATCACAACATAGCAACTGAACAACAGCAAAGTGTGAATACTTTGAACCTATAATTCTGTGCTCATCCTCTAATTCAGTGATGAAGGTGATATATATCTTAAGACTCAGAACCTCACAATGATTCAGAAAGTTACTATTTATTACCTTGCTGAATGAATTGATAAAATACATTTTTTAAATGAATCTAAAAGTAAGTAGGAGAATAAAAGGAAGAACCTATAATTTTTAAGAATATCTGATTTTGAGGTAATAAAACATAATTCAAGCCTTAAAAAATTAACTAAATAATTTTCTGGGATGCTATGCTTGATCAGCTGACAGTGAGTTTTATTTCCAACTAAGAAAATAACTGTAATCACTAGTATTTATATGCTAAGCATTTGTTTAATTTCTTGTTAGATATGAATTCATTCCACCATCAGAGCAACCTTATGAGAAAAGCACTGTTTTCCCTAGTTTACAATGTAAGAAAACTGAAGCATGAAGAAGCATCATTCCCAGCTTATAATTAAGAGGACTCATAAGTATTTGAACCGGGATTTAGGTGCACTTAAGTGGCTCAGATGGTAAAGCATCTGTCTACAATCCTGGAGACCTGGGTTTGATCCCTGTGTCGGGAAGATTCCCTGGAGAAGGAAATGGCAACCCACTCCAGTACACTTGCCTAGAAAATCCCATGGATGCAGGAGCCTGGTACCAGGCTACTGCCCATGGGGTCGCAAAGAGTCCGACATGACTGAGTGACTTCACTTCACTAAGTCGGGAAAAGGTCAGTTTTCATTCCAATCCCAAAGAAAGGCAATGCCAAAGAATGCTCAAACTACCACACAATTGTACTCATCTCACATGCTAGTAAAGTCATGCTCAAAATTCTCCAAGCCAGGTTTCAGCAATACATGAACCATGAACTTCCTGATGTTCAAGCTGGTTTTAGAAAAGGCAGAGGAACCAGAGATCAAATTGCCAACATCCACTGGATCATGGAAAAAGCAAGAGAGTTCCAGAAAAACATCTACTTCTGCTTTATTGACTATGCCAAAGCCTTTGACTGTGTGGATCACAATAAACTGTGGAAAATTTTGAAAGAGATGGGAATACC
>NW_011495041.1:8267205-8267975 GCF_000754665.1 Bison bison bison
GCAATATGTACCAATATTCCTACTGAGCATGAAGGAATAGGAGCTATATGAATGGAGAACAGGTGTAAAGGGAGAGTTTTTGCTCCAGCTTTTGTTTTGTTTTTGCAATATTTGATGTTAAGATTGCAAGGAACGTATTAAATATTCAAAATCTGTTAGATAAAAACAAAAAGAACTCTAGGTACATTAGTATTATTTAAATGGGAATCCAGAAGAAGAAAGGAAATAGGGTGGAACCCAGACAATTTTGTGGATAATGGCTGCTTTATTCAACCATAGGTCAGGTAACAAGACCACTGACTGGGTGCCTGGAGAACATCCATTTTTCACAGTTCTGGACACTGCAGGTCTGAGATGAGGGTGCCAACGTGATTGGGCACTTGGTCAGGGCTCACTTCCTGGCTCACAGGGAATCTCAAGAGTCTTCTCCAACACCACAGCTCAAAAGCATCAATTGTGATTTCATGGGTGGTGTGAAATGGAATATCTCCTGTCATCAGAAATCAAAGATGCCACATCTACCTGTGATGCCCGCCTCCCAAAATGTGAATATCTGGGCCCCACGAGTAAGCAGCAGACAAGGGAGGTCCCCGCCATTTGCCACACAAAGAAGTTAAGGTGACACGATGAATCTAAGAATATCACAGTCTTCCACAGGTGGGCAGAGTCAGGTTACCTCCCTGAGGCAGACCATTATGTATGCCTATAATAACAAAATCGACAATATAAGGGTTAAAAATCAAAAAGCAGATTCATTGTGAATTCCAAAT
>NW_011495041.1:8269811-8270007 GCF_000754665.1 Bison bison bison
GAAGATCATGGCATCCGGTCCCATCACTTCATGGGAAATAGATGGGGAAACAGTGGAAACAGTGTCAGACTTCATTTTTTTGGGGCTCCAAAATGACTGCAGATGGTGACTGCAGCCATGAAATTAAAAGATGCTTACTCCTTGGAAGGAAAGTTATGACCAACCTAGATAGCATATTCAAAAGCAGAGACATTAC
>NW_011495041.1:8270510-8303257 GCF_000754665.1 Bison bison bison
GGGGACGACAGAGGATGAGATGGCTGGATGGCATCACTGACTCGATGGACGTGAGTCTGAGTGAACTCTGGGAGTTGGTGATGGACAGGGAGGCCTGGCGTGCTGCGATTCATGGGGTCGCAAAGAGTCGAACACGACTGAGCAACTGAATTGAACTGAACTGAAGTCAAAGTCATGAGGCTACCTCTTTAGCCACCATGCTCCAGTGGGTCACCCATCCATGGCTTTCATCATAAAGAGGTCAACTCCTGGAATGCATTTTCAGGATCCAGCCACACTTCTGCAGCTAGGTCAAACTCCCTAATCCTCAGATCTTCTTTAGTTCTCAAGACTTAAATTATGTTCTTCTCTGCTGCTGATCCACTCAAAAGTGTTCAGTGCTATTTGAAGCAACACACTTAAAATAAGAAAACAAGGGTGTTTTCCACCCTTGTGCCCAGCTCATCTCTACCCCTCTGAACTCTCTGTCAACTCACTCAGTGATTATGACCTTGATGCTATGTCTGCAACCACTAGACTCGGTGTTTATTCCTGATGTTCTGATTTGAATACAGGGGTCCCCAAAGGACTCTGACCCAAACTATCATTTTGAATTTCTAGACGTTTTTCTGCTGTGATAAGGCAGTTCTAATCAATCTTTCACCCAACTCCACCCCACCCCCAACACTGGGGCCCCTTGCAAAGCAGTTGGTTATTCCCTTGGCTCCTTTATTCTGTTTGCTTGGGTCTCACAAATGACCTGTGATGCCTGATTTCTGAGAAACAAGATAAGCAGGTCTTATAACCTAAAGACCTAGTAGAATGTAAACAAGCAAATGGTTTGTGAAAATAGGTTTATTTCTATATTTTTGCAACCTTACATAAGTTACAGCCACATGTATGTGATACATAATGCTAGACATTTGTTTAGAAATGCACACAATATGTATTTCCCTGTTGTTCAATGCTTTCTTCTAGGCTTCTATTACAAAAGGTCATGGAAGGCTGCCTACTTATCCTTCATTATAAGAACAAATACATATGCATGCATGCTTAGTGACTAAGTCATGTTTGACTTATTGTAACCCCACGGACTGTAGCTTGCTAGGCTCCTCTGTCAATGGAATTCTCCAGGCAAGAACACTGAAGTGGGTAGCTATTTCCTTCTCCAGGGGGTCTACCTGACCCAGGGATCGAACTCAGGTATCCTGCATTGCAGGTGGATTCTCCATCCTCTGAGCCACCAGGGAAGCCCACAAATACATATTTTTCCTTAGAAAGAAAAATAAGTGATACCTGGCTTCTGTAAATGTATCACCTATACTAGACAGCGACCATAATAAAAAAAAAAACAGTATATAAAATAATAAATAATACAGTAAAAGTTAATGCTATAAAATAAACCGAGAGTAAGAAAGAACTAAATGAGATATCATCCCATTTTAGAAGGCCAAATGATTAATAGGGGGGTAATGTTATGATTCACAGATGTCACGCTATGTCTGTGTTTCTAGTTAGTGTGTAATAAAAGTTTTTCAGAAAAACAGAAACATGCAGAGAAGTTTTGGCACTTGGAGAAATCCTGAGGCTTACACTCATTTTACAAATTCCTGTGCAGAAATAGAAACTTTCAATTTAGGGTGAGGCAAATCTGCCCCAAAAGAGGATGCTCTTGGTTATCTTGTGCATGATAAAGAAGAGGAAAGGATGGTCTGCCACGAACTGCGGGCCTCCGTGGCCTGTTCTCCCTGTCATGATGGCCCCAGTGCCGGCAGCAGCCTCAGTGCCCTCCTCGTTCACTTCCACCGAAGCCTGATGGAACACTTCAGACAGAAACAGGTCATTCTTTCCCGACATGCCTGAGAAATTGGCTCGGCCCTGGCTGAAGGCATCGCCCATGCCCATGCTTGTGAGAATGGTCTTGAGTTCATAACGCTCTTCTAATTTGAACTCGGGGATGTACACCACCACGTCATCCTCTGCCATGGTGTCTTTGCTGAGCCACTTGTTGAGTTTGTCATAGGTGATTTCACTTTCTAGCTATGAATCCAAAACATAAAAAAACCAATGAATGCTTAGCAGAGAAGGACAACAACCTCTAATGTTGACAACCAATGACTTCACGATATTGTAGGTGATATTAAAACTTAATAGTTTGGTAAAAATTTTGCAAGAAGATAGCATGTATGACATGTGTTTAAGACTTATGAATGACAATGGGAAATCTGGCACAGTTCCTCTCAAACCAGTTCACGTATTCAAACTGCACACCATTTCCTCAGGGGTAGGTATATTCGAGGGTTTCCCAGATGGCTCAGTGATAAAGAATCCACCTGCCAATGCAGGAGACGTGGGTTTGATTATTGAATGGGGAAGATCCCCTGGAGAAGGAAATGGCAACTGACTTCAGTAATCTTGCCTGGGAAACCCCATGGACAGAGGAGCATGGTGGGCTACCGTCCAGGGGGTCTCAAAGTGTTGGGCCTGACTTAGGGACTAAATAGCAACAACAACAGCAGACGTGTGCAAAGGTGAGTTTAGCCCCAGAAGTTTAAAACAATGGAAGTTGGAATTCTTACCAACTCCAAGCCCGTAGAGGATTCAGCAATTCCATCTGGGAGCAGCAGGAACATACTGACATCGCCAGCATATGGGAGTTCTAGAATCTGGACCTTCAGATCTGCTATGTATCCAATGTTTAGCTTTTCATTCAGGAACATCATCTCTACTGATTTGCGCTGAGTCTAAAGTAATTAAAAAGTAAAATATGAAAGTTGATAGTAAGATGTCAAAAGATTTACAATCAGACATAAAAGAGAATGGGTTATGCTTTCATGCTAAAGAAATATGTTTTTCAAAAATTAAAAATTTGTTTTGAAATTTGTTTAGAAATGTCAAAATATATTTAAAAAATAAAATTTATTATTTGCATATTCTCACAGTGATTCTGATCTATTTCGTTATTTTCAAGATAGTACCCATTAGTAATAAGATCGACAGTTATAATAATACTAAAACATTTGTTCAGTACTTACTAGGGGTCAAGAACTCTGCAAAATCTCATTGAATCTTTATAACAACCTTTTAGGTTGGAAATTATCATACTAGTTTCACAAATCAAAAAATGGAATGCATGAACCGGAAGTAACATCATAGCTGGTCAGCAGTAGAGCCTAAATGTGAGTCCAGAATTGTGTAATTATAAAGCCCATGGTCTTTACCATTACTCATATGACCTCTCAGAAAATTACTGAGTGCAATTCGGGAAACTAAAAGAGTCAATAAACTATCCAGTGTGCATAACATATAACTATTAATAGCAAATCATGCATGGGTATCAATGAGTGGTCCCTAATTATTCTTTCTCTATTTTGTCAAAGGCCCTAAACTCTATGTTAAGAAAATTCAATTTGTTGTTATTGTTTCATACCGAGTTCACACGGAAAGGATAAAGTCCTTTTAATTTCTTCTGAAATGGAGTCTTCCACCTTCCTTTGAAGTAGACAGCATTCACCAGGACCATCTTGGTGTCTACATCAACAGAACCTTCAGGTAGCAAGTTTGGGATTTTGCCTACAGAAAATATGATATATGTTTAGGTTTTATGATTAACAATTATAAAGTCATTATGATTTCTTGAGTCTTTTGAGTCACCATCAAGCTCAGCATCCACATTTATCATACTCTGAAGAGATGCTGATAGTCACTTTCAAATTTTTCTCTTAATTTATTTAAATCATAAGTAAAACCCAGACCAAATTTTTCAGGTTTGCAAACTTCAAGAGAAAATAAAGAAGTAATATAATTATGATTTAGAATTACTATCAGACTTGGAATATTTTTTTAAAGTTTCTTTTTTAAATTTAAATTTCCTTTGGCCACACTGTGCTGCATACAGGATTTTATTTCCCTGACCATGAATTGAACCTGCATCCCTTGCTTTGAGAGTGCAGAGTCTTAACCCCTGGACCACCAGAAAAGTCCCAGAAAATTTTAAATTCCTTTTATACTGTTTTCTCAAAGTTTTGTAGTTATATGAAGTTAGTTCATTCAGATGGGAGTGAAAAAGGGACTCAAGGAATATAATGGGCTTCCCTGGTGGCTCAGATGGTAAAGAATATGCCAGCAATGCGGGAGACCCAAGTTCGGTTACTGGGTGGTGAAGATCCCCTGGAGAAGAGAATGGCAACCCACTCCAGTATTCTTGCCTGGAGAATTTCATGGGCAGAGGAGCCTGGTGGGCTGCAGTCCATGGGATCGCAAAGAGATGGACACAATTTAGTGACTAACACTAACAAGGACTATAATAGTGCATTTCCCCAGTAAGTCACTAGGGCTTCTTCTAGATCTGGTCTTGACAGCCCATGGGTCTACTGATTCACCCAAAAACAATGTTTTGGAAGTTGTGATAGACCTACATAAGGAATAGCACAGATTCCATTAAGTAATAAAGGAAGAATTGTCCTGGGGAGGCTTAGAATACTGGAGCGACATTCTAAATCATTTAGGAAAAAAAGTGCAATTAGTTCTGTAAGAGAGCTGAATAATGCAGAGAACTGTGACAACACAGAGAAGGGAGTGAATGATTGAGCCCAAAAAAGTTCCCAGAAATAATAATATCTGAGTGTGATTTTTTTTAAGTTAATTTAAGAAACAGCCCATTTATAGTGAATACCTGCTCTGTAGTATTTCAACCACATTATTTTATTTAACCTCACAACCACTCTAGTAAGGGAGTATTATTGGTGTCATTTTACACAAGAAGGAAATCAACCCTTCATTGGAAGGACTGATACTGAAACTGAAGCTCCAATACTTTGGCCACCTGATGGGAAGAGTTGACTCATTCGGAAAGACGCTGATGCTGGAAAGACTGACAGCAAGAGGAGAAGGTGGCAACAGAGGATAAGATGGTGAGATGGCATCACTGGCTCAATGGACATCAGTTTGAGCAAACTACAGGAGATAGTGAAGGACAGGGAAGCCTGGCATCCTGCAATTCATGGGGTGGCAGAGTCGGGCAAGACTTAGCAACAGAACAACAATGCAAATGGACACTATAGTGAGATATTAGTAACCTTTCCAAGGTCACAATGCTTGAGAACTGGTCAGAATTCCACCATCTTCCATTTCTACTGACAGATATGGGACTCAAGCGAAAAGGTCAGTACTCTTGCCTAGAAAATTCCATGGATGAAGGAGCCTGGTGGGCTACAGTCCATGGGGTCACAAAAAGTTGAACATGACTGAGCGACTTCACTTCACTTCACTTGGAAATCTGCTGGGACTTTATTTAACTTTGTGACACATAGTATTTGATCATAACAAGGAAAAAAGAAATATTTTCTCAAATTATTATAAAAATCATTCCAAATGACTATTTGGCATTTTTGCAATTCCACTCATTGATTTATAGCCATTCACCACAAATGCTTAGAAAGAAGAGAAATTCTTGCTGTTCTCAAAAAAGCAAAGCTTTCATGTGTCTCTTTAATTTTGCAATCTGCTTTGACTTTCATTTCTGTTAAATCTTCACTTTCTCTGCTTTCTTTTTGTCAGTGGTGTTTCAGTCTTTTAAAGCAGTAATTTAAAAATCTAGAAATGAAGAACTGAAGTAGGTCAACTATTTTTAGAGAAATAATACTTTTTTCAATTCTACAGAACTTAATACAAGTGTTTTTTTCTATTATGGTAGCTAAGAAAGCAGGATAGCATACTATGACTTGAAATAATGTTTTAAACATAGGATGTAGGGGTTTCCCTAGTAGTCCAGTGGCTAATATTCCATGCTTCCAATGCCAAGGGCCCATATTCAATCCCTGGTTGAGGGAACTAGATTTCACATGCCACAACTGCGACCCAACACAGCCAAATAAAAATGTATTTAAAAGTAAATAAATAAACATGGGAGATAAGTGAAAATATGTTTTATGCATTAAGATATCAAACTCTTTGAGCATTAAATTGAAGAATTCCAGAATTAGACTAAAGCTCAGAAGAAGCGGGAACCCCAGATGTACCACTAACCGATAGTGGCATCTTAGATGAGTCAGTTAAGAACCAAGGACATGTGTAACCAAGGTAGAAATAGCTTAGATGATCAATGACAGATGAAGCAGGGACTGAAAGAAATTGACAACATACTGACTCTGAATGGTGCAATAGAAGAAAGAGTTAAAGTTTTATGATCTCTCCTTTTTCCATTGCTGATATTCTTACACCAATTACTCAGTTGACAACTGTGCCTTTGTTCTTTACGTTTGTTCATAGTGAACATAAAGTCACAATTATTTCAGTACTGATATTTCCTATGTTAGAAAAGATCTGCCTCTTCTTACATTCTATTCTAAGGTAATAATCCAAAACCAGATTATTGAAATTCTGAATATATATCTTCTATTAGGATGCCTCCGTTATTTTTTTTTCTCACTTAAAACACCACTAAGCTCCACAAGTATCAAGTTACATAAGCCAAAATAACTAAGGCTGGGATTAAGAGTTAAGTTTAAGGACTTAAAAAAAAAAAAAAAAAGTCAGAGTTTTCTATCTGGAAAGAAGAGCAGAAACTATTTCCTTGGGTTTACCTTTAGTTTGGGTCTTGACCCAGGAATTAATCTTTTTTCTGGTGTCTTCTGCACGTTCTAGGAAGTCCACCGCCTGGGGTTCTGTAGAGTAATATTTCTTGGAGAGTTGCATGTATTCCTTTAAAGTGAAAACAATAATGACAAGGGTTATATAGACTATACACCCAGCAAGTGAAAGTGTTACTTGCTCAGTCGCCTCGGACTCTGTGACTCCACGGACTGTGGACCACCAGGCTCCGTCTGTTCATGGACTTCTCCAGGCAGGAATACTAGAATGGGTTGCCATGCCCTTCTCCTGGATACCCCACAAGCAATGGTGTGATTGTAAATTACAGGTTTCCTGTCAAGATTGGGGAGCCTGAAGAATGGGTAGCGGGGTGGCTGGGGCGCTGATTATGCGCTCTTTCGACCGCCGCCCACCCCAATCCAGTCCCTACTGCATTTGTTCTCCTGCCTACTGTGCGTTATGAACAGAGTACAGAAGGAGAGGTTGGGCGTGGGGTTAGCGGTTCTGGGAATAGCTGTGTCCGCCTCCTGACTTGTGACTTTACACGTAGGGTTTTTACAGTAGAAAGAGGAAGCACCCACGGAGGGAGCGTAAGCATAACTGCGTTGGATCTTGTCCCATGGACTCGCAGAGCCTTAGCGAGCCCGAGTGGAATTCTGACCCACTGGGAATGAATCAGAGAAAACAGCTTTGACAGTGACCTCATTGCAAGTTTGGGGCCCTGCCATTTAAATCGCAGGTTTCACTCACTTCCTTGAATCTTGCAGACTTCTCTCCAAACAGCATATTGGCACTTTCCAATAAATACTCCCCCGTGGACGCGTTGATGGCATTGCTGAGAGAACGGAAGGATGAATGGATTTTCCCCGCAGCTTGTGCCTTAAAAGGAAAGGAGGGATTCGTTTTATATAACTCAGGACTCCTAAACAAGATATTTCTGAAGCAATAGTATTTTTTTCTAGGATATCAATAAAATGCTGTATTAAAATATACTTTTTTCTGTCACTTTGAAGGTAACTCTGAGGAAATACTGTTGATATAGATGTAGTACATTAAAATTTATCAGATAAGTTTTTACTTGTTTCAGATTTTGCTCTGCCTATGGATTGGATTTAACTGTGACAGAACTGAGATCCTAGAAAAAGTCAGGTTCCTTCGATACTTTAGCTAAACTATAAAGTCACTAAGCAATTTTTATTATATTAAAATGTCACCTTAGAAATGTTCTTTAAATATTTATTTAACTTCAACAAGTCCCATGGCATAATTAAGGGGTAGTCTGTGGAATGGAAAATCTGGAGTTTAGAAAACATAAAATTGAGGGGAATTCCAATCCTCAACCTGAAGTTTGCAAGCATGATGACAGACACAGGGCTTAGTCACAGAAACAGCTGGGTGAAGCCAAGGTCAGAGCCCTGAAGATGGACCACCTGCTGTCCACCCAGACCTGGCAGAATCGCCATATTGAAGAGGCCCTCTCTCTATCCTGAGTCTGTAATTCCCTGGGTGACAGGCAGGTGGAGCATCAGCGTTCCCAGGAAGGAACCTGTGAGAGGTATCTCCCCATGACCTAACTCAGGGGTGTGATAGTGGAAATTGTTTACCAACAGAAGCCCACCTATACCAGCCTCTTATAATGTAGCTGGATGGCTGGTGTTTACGGAAGTGAATTACTGGGAAAAGATATTATTAATCTGAGATAGACTAGATGAATGGATGATAGATAGATAGTAGATGATGATCATGATAATGACGATAAATAAGTAGATAGATTGTTATTGTTCAGTTGCTAATTATGATGATGATAGACTGGCAGATAGGGAGATAGATACTGATAGATAGTAGATGATGATCATAATGATGACAATAGATGGATAGATGTGTGCTCATGCTCAGTTACTTGGGTATGTGCAGCTTTTCGAGACTCTTTGGACTGTATCCCACCAGGCTCCTCTGACTATGGGATTTTTCTAGCAAGAAGACTGCAGTGGATTGCCATTTCCTGCTCCAGGGGATCTTGCCACCCAGGGACTGAACCCACATGTCCTGCGTTTCCTGCACTGCAGGCGGATTCTTTACCACTAAGCCATTGGGGAAGCCCTGGATAGATAGAGAGGAGATAAAGGATATGTGAAGGTCAGAGACATCTCCTGAAGTCAACAAGCCTGGCCGTCTCCATTATTCAATTAGTTGTCACCCTTGACTCTGGAAATCTGCATTCACACGTATATTCTAGGAGTCTCTACATTGGCTTTAGAATACATTATACATACCCAACTAATGGCAGAGTGATGTGACAGAATTTAGAAACAGTCTTGACCTGGAAGTCATAAAACCTGGATTCTACCCCAGCTCTGCCCTTCCTTATCAGAGTGACTGTAAGATATTCACTCAAGGACTGTGAGTCTTAGTTTTCTACTGTAAAAGGTGGACGTTGTACTAGGTTTCTTCATAAATATTGTGACTTTATAACAAGTTTCTGGAAGCAAAATACAAAAGAACTAGGAACAGATGAGTCAGATACCTGCAAAATAGCATCAGGATAGGTGTCCCTCTGGATCTGCTGCGTGAAATCACAACAGGTGAGGCTCTGTGGGGTCACTGGGGTGCCTTTGTGGACTCCAACTTGGTTAAACTGAAGCACCTACAATTGGAATTCGAGAAAACTGGGTACATTTTTCTGCTGCATTATTTAGCTTTTAAATCAATGGCTGTCAGGTACCTCTTGGTGGTCCTACGTCTAGTTCCCTGCCTTTGTATCTGGGCAACAAGTCAGTGAGATTCCCTTCATAGGAATTAGCATGAGTTATTTTATACTAATTCAAATACTGGCCATTTTGACAATATTTTTCTTTATTATGAGATGATTTATAACATTTTAATTAAATTATCACTCAACTCATAAATTGCCTTGAAAGAAGTAGCAAGGTTAACTCCTGACCTTTATTCTCTCTATTCAGTGGCCTTACATGATATACCCTTCTGTGATGGTTTAGACGCTAAGTCGTGTCCGACTCTTGCAACCCCATGGACTGTAGCCTTCCAGGCTCCTCTGTCCATGGGATTCTCCAGGCAAGAATACTGGAGTGGGTTGCCATTTCTTCTCCAGAGGATCTTTCCAACCCAGGGATGGAACCAGGGTCTCCTGCATTTCAGGCAAATTCTTTACTGACTTAGCTACAAGGGGAGCCCTTTATACCCTTCTAATCTGTCAAAAATTAGCAGCCACAGCTATCTTAAGCACAAAAACAAGTTGCTCAGTATTACCAGGGGTCATCTAAAACATTTCCACAAATGTTATTTACACATGAAGAAATCCCCCACTTCTGTCCATGTTGGGGGCAGATGGCAGGAGTCAGAAGACAATATGAATTTCTTTTTAAAAACATTTTCATTTATGGATTTATTTAGCTGCCCCCGGTTGAGGCAGGCAGCATCTTTAGCTGAGGCATGCAGGATCTTTAGTTTCCACATGTTCCCCGACCAGGGATCAAACCCAAGCCCTCTTGCATTGGGAGCACAGAGTCGTAGCCCCTGGATCACCAGGAAGTCCCAATGTGAATTTCTTTACGTTGTAAGTGGCAGATCCAGGTAACAGTGAAGCTGGCAGGTGAAGATTTGCCCTGGAAGGTGCTCAGGTCCCCTCTCCAATATCGTAGACTCCTCAGCTTGGCCCTGCTACCACCCACCCACCCCCACCTCCAGCATCTCTTGGGTCCCAGCCCCATAGGGCCCCAGGCAGGGAGGAGCTTATTGGTTAATGCGTTGATGGAGGAGGTTCTGACAAGGGAAGGAATGCAAGTTTGTCCAGCAGATGGTGAATTTCTAGGCTAGAAGGAGAGGTGTTAGGATTTCTGGGATCTTTCTCTGCTCTTCAGATCATATATTATAAGTTCCTACCTAATACTCTCTGAAAAGAAGCTGTCTGACTGCCGCTACACAAGGGGGACTATGGACTATTTTGTGTAAGAGCTTCTCTGGTTGTCCTACCTTTTAAGGAAGTTGACCCATAAGTCAGGGTCTCTGGGCAGCACTGAAGCCCTTTTGAGTCATGGCAAGAGTCCTTGCAAGTGTGGGGCATGTGAAATGACCCTGAGCCAGGCTGGGGCAGGTACCCTGCCCAGAGAGGCAGCCTGCCCTGGGCCGGTCTGTGGCCTTATCCTAAAGATAAGAGCTGGGTAAAAATACTCCTGCAAATCTCAAATTGTCTGTGCTCTGTAAGAGAGTATATATTTATTCTGTTTACCCTTTTTTCCACTACAACTGTTCTAGCTTTACCAGCTACACCTGTTCCCAACTGTGTGTGGCCTCTTCCTGCCCTAATTTTCTCATCTGTAATGTGAGTATGGTAATCAGAGCACCTACCTCATAGGATTTTGTTTTCTGTGGATAAATTCCTAAAACATTCAGATGCCTGGATGGGGCATTGTATGTATCAGCTAAGAAAACAATTAGTTTTACCATGTACCTCTCCAGTTAACTGTAATTTTCATACCCATCTTGCCAGATACATATTTCCATTCACATTTTTAAAATAAGACAGTTACCACTAGACTCTTTTGAGTTATCAAATGGTGTTTAAGAGGTCTGCAACTAATGTACAAAATATGTGGTTAGCAATCCACATTACATATGATCAGATTAATATAGTTCATGGGTACAGAATGTCTCCCATCCAAATACTAACCAGGCCCAGCCCTGTTTAGCTTCCAAGATCGGGAGGGTTCAGGGAGGTATAGGCATAGACCGTACAGAGTTTCTTTTAGGGGAGATGAAGATATTCCAAAATTAGATTGTGGTGATGGCTGCACAATTCTTGTGAATATACTAAGAACTACTGAATTATAAACTTTAAATGGGTGAAATTTATGAAATGTGAATTAGAAATCAGCAAAGCTGTTCTTAAAAAGTAAAATAAAAAAATAAGAAAGCTGAGGCTCAGAGCATTAAATGTCTCCACTTACACACCTAGTAAGTGGCATAGCCATCAACCAAAGACAGGCAGGGTCTGTCCCCAAAGTCCAGGCTTTCACCTCCAAACCAAAGAGTGTCTCCTCTTTTTTGGTAGAGAATTAAGCCAATTTGCCTTTGAATTTTAGAATCTCCCCATGTAGCAGAGTTACAAGAAAACTACTGTATATAAAATCCTTGTCCCATGTGGAGAAAATACCTTCCAAACACAGAAAAACTGTGTTGTACCCCGAGTGACCAATAAGTTACTTTTCCTCTAGTATCAAAGTCAAGGTTTTTACTTTTAGCACCTAGAGCACTTTGTTTGGCATTTGTCTTCAAAAAAAAAAAGGTTCTGATTCCTTTACATTTAGAAAGATTTCCCTGGTGGTCCACTGGTTAAGACTCCATGCTTCCAATGCAGGGGGCATGGGTTCGAGCCCTGGGCAGGGAACTAACATTCCACATGCCTCATAGCATGGCCAAAAACTAAATAAAAAAAAAAAAAATGAAGTCCTTGATGTTTTCTAAAGTTTTTAATGGAGTTCACTGCCTTTATTTATTTATTTTTTCAAGGCAAAGAAAATAAAGGGGAAGGAGTTTTGCAAAATGTGGCTGGTATCAGGGAGTTGAGCAACGGGGCTTTGTCGTAAGTCTTCACGTTTAAACTCTCACAAACACAGAGAGCGAAGCTCCCATCCTTTTTCCTCCTGCGGTGAGATTGGCTAACACTCTGTGTGAGCCACTCCGAACAAGTCCTGTCTTAAATGGGTCACCGTGTACCTCGAAGACTGTATCCATCTATCTGTATTCACACACTCAGGTGTGATTCTTACAAGAAACTCAACAGTAGCCAGCGGCATTCTGGTGTGACTGACAGCAGCCTCCATGCGTGTGGGAAACCAGAGCTTGTACTCATAGCATTCAATGCTAATGTCTATATAAATGGGACTAGGAAAGAATTTTAATGGTATAATTACCTTGTCTTGTCTCGGACCCAGGGAAGACAGGATCCTGTGAATTTTTTTAATTAATTAATTTATTTTAATTGAAGGCTAATTACTTTAGAATATTGTAGTGGCTTTTGCCCTACATTGACAAGAAGGATCATGTGAATTTTAATAGCGCTGCATTCATCCCATAGGTTGATTGCCGTGTACAGGCAAACTAGTTCGACGTATTTCCATAGACCCAGACTCAATGAAAGGGTCCCCTGACTGACTTGGTGTCCATTCACCAAGGAAGGAGGCCAGTGGCCCTGACAGAAATCCCCCACGGTGCTGTGCCACTCCTGACCACCTTGACATTGAGGATTGGCCATCCCGTCAGCCCCATTTTGTTGACATGAGCTCACGGGGTGGAGAATGTTGGCTGAGGCCCTCTGAAGTCATGGTGCTGTCTGTGCCTCCCCCAGAGTGCAGAGACCGAGCTCTGGGACAGTTTTTTTTTTTTTTTTTTCTCTTCGTAGCACTCTCAAAACCACTAAGAGGAATTCTTTACATAAATGGAAGGAGCCTGAGATGAGAGGACAGAAACCAGAGGAACCCCTGGGAAAGGTGCTTTAGTCCCACTGCCCATACGTCAGTGACACTTGTTTTAAAACCCATAAGAGGTAAAGCACACAAATCCTTTGAAAAATATAAACATTATCAGATGTCAGATATGGTCACTATTAACTATTTCTAACATTGTAGGACAAGAAACTCTGATAATCCTCCTGCTATATCAACCATTGAGGGTTTCTGTGGTTTGGCTCTTTTATAGATTTGAATCTAAGTAACACATGCTATAATGGTTTGTGATGATTGCTGAGGACACGGATTCAATACCTGGTGGGGGAACTAAGATTCCACAAGCCGCTGACTTTGTTATAGTCCAGATACCACAAGCATATAATCAGATCAGTTCTGCAATTCAGTTCAGGAATCCTTCAGTCCCAATTGGGAACGTAAACAGAAACTTACTTGGGCTATCTGGTCTGCAGTATTGCCCCGGGCGCCCAGGTAGACCATGGCCACGGTGGAGGAGATGCTCCAGGGACAGAAGAAGATATTCTGGGTGTTGGCGCTTGTATTTGCAAGATGCTTGAAGAAATTGAGGGCAAAGATTGTATTTGCCACATTAAGTTCTTCCATTGTCTCAATCTAGAAGGAAAATGAGGAAAAGCAACAGCTCTACGAGATGACTCAACATTTTGAGGATGTCAGCGGCATAGTACAGGCTGTACCCTTCACAGGGCAGGGGTTCCCTCTCTGTTCTCCCTTCACTGAACAGGGTCAGCAGCATTGTGACCCGGGGACCTGTGCAGCCACAAAAGGTTCCACTCTCGGTGCAATGCGCTGCTGTCACAACACGGCAGTTCCTTAATGATTTTATACAAAGGGTCTTGCCTGCATTTCCCTTTTGCACTGGATCCTGCAAATTACACAACTGATCCTGAGATAGAGAGAACAGTCCTATGATGTGTGGTGACCCTCCACCTCATAATAATGATAATAACAGCAATAACAATAAATAGCCCTGATTGAATTCTTAACTGTACAACAGATACTGTGTTCAACATTTTACCTGTACTAACCAGGTAATCCTTACACAAGCCCTGTGAGAAAGACACTGCTATTCTTGTGCTTACAAAGGAAAAAGCTACTGCCCAGAGAGAATCAGAAAAGTGACCCATGTCACTCAACTATAAGGAACAGGACTGGAAATTGAAGCCAGGTTGGTGGGTACCTCCAGGGTCATACTCTCAACTTCAGTGTTGTACCTACAAACACACATCACACATACAGACACACAAATACACACACAGGGGCCTTCCCTGGTGGCTCAGTCAGTAAAGAATCCACCTGAAATGCAGGAGACCATCTGCAACGCAGAAAACTCAGATTCGATGCCCAGGTTGGGAAGATCCCCTGGAGAAGGAAATGGCAACCCACTCCAGTGTTCTTGCCTGGGATATCTCATGGACAGAGGAGTCTGGTAGACTACAGTCCACAGAGTCACAAGAGTCCATGGACACGACTTAGTGACTAAACCATCACCATCGTACACACTAGAGGCAAATGCACAGATATTCAAATGCATGCCGCCTGCACACATACTCTTATTGGCCCCAGTGGAGATGGTCAAACTCCTTTCTAAAAGTGACCTAGACTCACCTTTCAAGAGTGGGGGTTTCACATCGCCCTATCTCCCATTCCTAGGCCCCCTCCACTCACTCACACACCACAGCCTTTCTTCCAAAGCTCCCCTGTGCTGAGCAGTTTGTTACTGGGAGTGCTGGAAAGGCCCCCTCCTCCCAACACCCCTAGCAGGGCAATCAACACCAGGTCCCCCTGCAGGGGTGGTCCTGGATATATGGAGCTCACACACACACACCATCCACCATCTGAAGATAAATAACAGACACATTTCCGTGACCTAAGACTCACAAGCAGCCAAATGCTTGGACACACCTGGGTGTGGGTGGGCACCTGCTGTTTCTAGCCAACAGATTGTATCTTATGTTTTCATAATGGCTTCAAACACACCCTGCACTTACCAAAATCTATAAATATACCAAGCAATGCTGACACTCATCACTCCACAGGAAACCTTCTGGGGACTGTGGCTGCAGAGCCACTGGGGGCGGCCCTGGAGGAGGCACTCTATAGCCATGGACTCCCTCAGCAGGGTCTCCAGGCTCATGGCTCCCTAGTCCATGGGTGTCTTATGTGAACATTCGGTTCATGAACATTTCTTGTGAAGAAAGTGATTGCCATTTGTATCAAAATTTCTCACATGAGTTACCACCCAATTGTATTTTATCAAGACAAAGTAGTAAATTCAATAAAATTTGTCCCTGAAACTCTCTCATGTCTTCTTGTCTCCTTTAATATTTGATATTCAACAGGATCAGCGTGAGGTACATAGAGGTTACATCCTGATGCCTAGAGAGGTTACTGCTACTGCTGCTGCTAAGTCGCTTCAGTCGTGTCTGACTCTGTGCGACCCCGTAGACGGCAGCCCACCAGGCTCCCCTGTCCCTGGGATTCTCCAGGCAAGAACACTGGAGTGGGTTGCCATTTCCTTCTCCAATGCATGACAGTGAAAAGTGAAAGTGAAGTCGCTCAGTCGTGTCCGACTCAGCGACCCCATGGACTGCAGCCTACCAGGCTCCTCCATCCATGGGATTTTCCAGGCAAGAGTACTGGAGTGGGTGTGATTGCCTTCTCTGCTACAGAGGTTAAGTAACTTATAAAAGGTCACAGAGTTTGTATGTAATGGTGCAGGGATTCAAGCTTCAGAAACCCACTCTGTCCAATGTCACTTACACTTTACTTGCTGATGGTGAATTACTATGTGTAAGAGTTTCACCCAGCTACTGGTTTGAGAAATGCTAGAAAGAGGAAATAAAAAGAGCAAGGAAGCCAGTTTTTGATACTTCTATAAGGTTTATTAAGGTTTTTAAAAGTCAGTTTCTTTTTTTGCTTGCTTCATCACTGAGATCAGATTAACCTGGGTGACAGAAATTTGTTTCCTCTTCCTTCTACATTTTAAAATCATCTTTATAATGAATTATTCCTGGGTAGATCCTTTTTTGCAAATTATCTCAAAAATATTTCAGAAACAGAGAATTAATAGCATAAATATTTCTCTATTGTGTATGAAAAAATAAAGAATCAGAGCTAGAAAAATAAACTTAAGCCTGGGAATTCCCCAGTGGTGCAGGGGCTAAGACTCTGAACTTTCATTGCTGAGGGCATGGGCTCAATCCCTGGTCAGTGAACTAAGATCCCACGGTCTGCACAGTGTGACCAATTAATTAATTAATGTAGGCCCCTCCTATACCCAATTATTTATAATGACCTGAATAGTCAGTCACTTTGACACTAACAAAATTTAAGTGTCAAGACAAACTAACAGTAAGGGCTTTTAATGCCAAATTAGAATTTCAGTTGACTGTGACTATTTTTTTAAAAAATTTAAAAAATGAGTAAGGACAAAAGTAAATCACCCCAGATGTATTTACTTGTTTTAAAAACATTTAAAGTTTATCTTTCAGATAGGTGCAATTAACTGCATTTAACATAAAAAATAATGTGTTATGTCTATATCACAGTTACCAAATTCCTTCAGCCTCACTGTTTTATTTAACTTGCATAATTACTTGTCTGATAAAGCTAGTAATTCCAGTTATACCAATGAGAATATGAAGACGTCCATAGCACAGCTAGTTTCAAAGCCTACACTAGCTTCTGATCCCAGCTCTAGTGCTGTTCCTACAGACCTTTCAAATAAGGTTTGAGGAGTTTATATTTGTAGAAATCTATGAATATATTTTATATGCTGCTGCTGCTGCTGCTAAGTCGCTTCAGTCGTGTCTGACTCTGTGCGACCCCATTAGATGGCAGCCCACCAGGCTCCTCTGTCCCTGGGATTCTCCATATATATATAATGTGTTTGTATGTGTCTTCTGACTCTACCACACGTCCACCTTGCATTTAAATGGGAGTCTGCCTAAGACCATGTAGAATCGAAGTCACTGAGTGACATCAGAATCTCTCAGAACAGGAAACACCTGTTGTGAATTTCTTAACACTAGAGTGAGCTACACAACTTCGACAATTTCTAGATATCATACTCTTAACTAACATTTAATATCATCTTTAGAGGAACAAACGGATGAAAAGCACGTGTGGGGCTGGTCTCTGTGATGTTTGTGTCGGTTCCTGCAACACAAGTTGACTAATGTGCCTCTGAAACTTGGCACAGGGGACAAGGAGCTCAGACCCACAGCCACAGTCCTGCTCACTGGCATCGAATGTTAGATTTGAGTGTGCTGTAGCATTTTTAGATGAATTTTTTTGTAGCAACACAGTGTAAATTTTTTGAAATTGACCAGAAAAATTAATGACACAGAAAAAACAATACTTCAAGGAAATTTCCCATTCCAAATTACCAAGTTTTGCCCCCACAAAATTAAAAACCTTTTCTGCACTTGATTCCTTTCATAATGAAGTTATTTGTTTATGGGATATTAAATTATTTATTGAACTATTACTTTAGTTGATCCAGCAACTAACTGGGCTCTTCTTTCTCTTTCACTAAACTGACCAATTAGCAAACTAAATTCAACAAGTATATTCTGGTATTGAATTGAACCACCCAGCTTTTTGCTTAATTTCTGGTTGTTTAAGATGAAAACTGAGTCCTCTTTTTGTCTTTCTCATATTTATACACACTTTATAAATTACTTTCAGTTACTAAAATAATCCTTTTTAATTGATCTGGCTATTTTCATTAAATTCAGTGCCAAACACTAACTAGTAAAGGATACACACATTCTGAGCTGTTTGGTAAAACTGACATCACAACTAGAATGTACATTTTGGTTTGATGAATGTTACATAGGCATGTGCTGGTCTCTGAGATTTAAGATTAGGTCTAACTTAATTTAATTCAAATCTTGAACCAAAATATTCTCAAACAAGCAACTAAACAAGAAAACACCATGAAATTTTTACTCATCCTCTGAAAACATCCCACAGTTTAATTTTCATTATATTAATAATACCAGTATGCAAAATAAAACCCTATTTCATAAATAGAGACAAAGAAATGACTGAAATACCTGGTTCTTCTCTGCCTGACAGGAAACGGTCTTCTGAGTGTTGTTAGAGTTCAGACATGGCAATGACTGGTTTTATAAAGCTCTGCCCCTCCCACATGGCATTTTTTTTTTCTCTCTATCTGTATCCTTTGAGTGATTCAACGTTTTACTCAGACATCATTAGAATAGAAATGCTTGTTTGCTAAGGCATCATTGAAGAAATTTGTTGGAAAGATGACATCATTCAGAAACTTAAGAATGTGGCAATACCTACATATGCCTCTTAAAATTAACTAAAATCTGTCAGCCCTAGTTTCAACATTCCCTTCTATAACTTGCTCTCCTCCTAAGAAATTCTACAATATCTCTTCTATCTTTTGCCAAGAATGGCCTGGGAGCTTCTTGCAATACTTAAAAGTAATGGAATCCTTTGTCTTTTGAATCTAGACAGCCCCCAAGCAATTCTTTGAGAACAGAAAAAAAAAAAAAAACAAATAAACACTTTTTTTCCTTATAAATTCTCTATTTTAAACCCTTTTACATTTTCTCAAGCTATAATTTCCAAAATAATTCTGGGTTCCACCCTAATCTCCTGTCACAAACCACACCCAAAGAATGTTTCATTTGTCCTTTTTTAGAACATAAATCTTATCTTTAATTCAACAGTGAAAATCCACTGTGTACTTTAACTTTTAAGAGGGTAAATTATAGGTGTTAACTGGAATTTGTGATGTCAAAAATATGATTATGAAAATCACTAGATTTTTAGATACAGCCAAAGGAATCCAAGGAGTAAAAGTAGATAAAAGATATGTGTAATGAAAGAGAAGCTGAGTTTTAAAATGTTCATATTGTTAGAGCTTATTGAAAAGTGTTTCCAACACATTGTGAAGATAGCTTTTCTTCTCTTCACTTTGCTTCTTTATTGAAGCATAGTTGATTTAAAACTGCACAGCAAAGTGACTCAGCTTTACACACATATATAGTTTTTTTGTTTATTTTTTATATTCTGCTATTATGAGCTTCCCAGGTGTCACTAGAGGTAAAGAATCCTCCTGCCAATGCAGGAGACTAAGAGAGGCAGATTCGATCCCTGGATCAGAAAGATCCCCTGGAGTAGGAAATTGCACTCTACTCCAGTATTCTTGCCTGGAAAATCCTATGGACAGAGGAACCAGGTGGGCTACAGTCCATAGGACCACAAAGAGTCAGAAATGACTGAGCGTACAAAACACCATTATGGCTTATCCCAGGAGATTGGATATACTTTCCCTGTGCTATATAGTAAGGCCTGGTTATATACCTATTTTATTTTATTTCTTTTTTTTTTTATTTTATTTTTTAACTTTACAATATTGTATTGGTTTTGCCATATATCAACATGAATCTGCCACAGGTATACACATGTTCCCCATCCTGAACCCTCCTCCCTCCTTCCTCCCCGTACCATCCCTCTGGGTCGTCCCAGTGCACCAGCCCCAAGCATCCAGTATCGTGCATTGAACCTGTTCTAAATGTAATAGTTTGCATCTACCAGCCCCTAAATCCCAGTCCGTCCCATTTCCTCTCCTCTCTCCCCCTTGGCAACCACAAGTCTGATCACTAGGTCCGAATCTGTTCCACAGATGTTCACTCACTCCACATTTTAGATTCCACATATAAGTGATATCATATAGTATTTGTCCTTCTCTTTCTGACTTACCTCGCCTAGTAAGATAATCTCTAGTTGCACACTTAACTTTTATGCATAGGAAATCCCCAAAGCGATAGGGATAAAAGCACAATGCTTTTTCTCTGCTGGTGTGGCAAGCCCCAAGTCTCCACTTGAAGAGCTGAGTTGACAATCTGGGGTGTCCTTGAAACCAAGCCTGTGATTTTGAGCCCTGTGTGAGCTTCTTAGCTTGGCTGTGGTCCACAGAGCCAGACTTATCTTTAGCTCTTCTTGCTAATGTGAGTCTTTGGTCAAAAAGGAGTGGGCTGACTTAATCCAAAGTGTTCGTCACTCAGTTGTGTCCGACTCTTTGTGACCCTATGGACTGTAGACCTCCAGGCTCCTCTGTCCATGGGATTCTCCAGGCAAGAATACTGGAGAGGAGAGCCATTCCCTTCTCCAGGGGATCTTCCCACCCAGGGATTGAACCCAGGTTCCCTGCACTGCAGGATGATTCTTTACCACTTGAACGACCAGACTTAACTCAAGCCCCTCGTTATTATTAAAGGGACAATGAGATAGGTGTGTTCTTCAGAATCTGTATCTGGCCATCAAAAGCCGAATTATTCAGTTTACTAATTTCTGGAAGATCTCAGGTCACATAAAAAAAAAGAGCTGAAATTTCACTTCAAGAGTGATCTTTCAAATCCTCGGTTTCTCCATTAGACCACAGAAACCTTGCAGACAGCCAATGACCCTTTTATAAATTTTCACTTCCCTTGGCACTCAGCCACTTCTCTGACTCAGTGAATGTTCAGCGGGTACTATTGCTTTGTGGTCTAGGTCTCTCTCCTTTTTCAATTTGTTCAACTGTTTTTTAACCACACATAGGCAGCGCAACAGTCTCCTAAGCCAATTTATTCCCACCAAATCAAATATGTATGATTGGACACTATGAACATAGTGTCCAGTCTGACTTCTATAAAACTCGGTGAATTCCTGTGATATAGAACCATACCCCTTCAAGTTGAACTTGCAACATAAAAATGTATGATTATTAATTAATTAACCTTGTGTGTTCCAGCTGTTTCATCTGGGTTGAGCTTTTGTCACTAATTAGGTTATATACTTCATTCCCTTTCAGCAGTAAGAACAGTGTTGAGCATCAAATGGACACTGAATATTTTTTGATGAATTGAATAAGATGCTAAAACTCTCTAGAAAGACCTTATAGTGTGGTGAGCAAAGATGTGGATTTCGAGAGACTCCAAAAGTCTGATTTGAAACATCTTCATGCCATTTAGTGGGAAGCCCTGGTGGCTCAGACGGTAAAGAATCCACCTGCCTGTGCAGGAGAAGCGGGTTTGATTCCTGGATCAGGATGATCCCCTGGAGTAAGAAATAGCAACCCACTCCAGTATTCTTGCCTGGGAAATCCCATCGATGGAAGAGCCTGGTGGACTACAGTCCATGGGGTTACAAAAGAATCGGACACGACTTAGTGACTAAACAACAACGAAGATGCTCTTTACTAGTTGTATGTCCTGTCCTCGTGCTTAGTCGCTCAGTTGCGTCCGACTCTGCAACTCCACGGACTGTAGCCCACCAGGCTCCTCTGTCCGTGGGGATTCTCCAGGCAAGAATACTGGAGTGGATAATCTTGTGCAAATGCCTCAGTTTCTCTGAGCTTACATTTCCTAACATGCTCCACAGCTGGTAGTGTTCATTGCCAATGCAAGAGCAGTTCATTTTTCACATCTTTCTTCCCGATTTTCAGTATTCAGAGCTTTCTTGATCTTGGGAAGAAGGACCTAGTTGCTTATCTAGAGGATGGAGAGATAACCCAGTTCTAGTCAATGAGATGTGGGAGAAGTCTGCTGGGAAAAATCTGGGGAAATTTTTCTCTCCTAATAAGAGGGAGATATGCAAGGAGAACCCCCTGTCCTACATCACCCCTCCTGCCCGACCTTGAGCAAGGTTGTGTGAGGATGTTGTACGGGGAAATGCTACAGCCATATCGCAACCACGGGAAGCCGGAAAGACTTGTAGAGATGCCAAACCAGAACCCTGACATCAGAGTTCCTAGCCAATGTTGGAAACCACCTACATCCGGTTTTTGTTCTGGTTGTTACTGTCATAATAGATTATAAATAAATCTGTATTGTTTAGGCATTGTGAGCCATCTCGGGTCCTCATTAGCAGCCAAAAGCATTCCTAAAGGACACAGACTTTTGTGAAGAATGAATGAGTTACTGTCTGTCAAGTACTTAACATATTATTCTTCACATGGCAAGTGACCCATGGTGTTAGCTGGTATAACAGGGATTGCTGGTGTCCAGGTGTGGAAGTCACTGCCCTGTCTAGATTAAAGCAATTTGATAAGCTCAACATCCGAAAAAACGACATTCACCAATCAAGCAATTAGAGAAAGTTGTAAAAGGCAATATATGATTCAGAGCTAAATTGAATAGGGCCAAAGGTAGGAAATGTTATAGGGAGGAGGGGAAAGCATTGAAACTGTGTTTGAGGACCTCAAGGAAAGAGTTGAGATAAATTTTAAAAAATGGAGATAGAAAAAGAAAGACACTAAAATTACAAAGTGGGGAGCACACTGACTGACTGTGGCTGAGGTCTGCCTGGAGCAGTCAGTGTACAGGAGCTGGAGAGAGGAAAGAAGACAGCATCTTACAGAGGGCCCTCTAAAGCTAGATGGAGTTGAGAGCTAATTTAAAGGTGTGCTTGGGTGCTCAGTTGCTAAGTCTTGTCCAACTGTTTGCAACTCCATGGACTATAGTCCGCCATGCTCATCTGCCCATGGGATTTTCCAGGCAAGAACACTGGAGTGGATTGCCATTTCCTTCTCCAGGGAATCTTCCTGACCTAGGGATCAAACCGTCATCTCCTATGCGTCTTGCATTGGCAGGCAGTTTCTTTACCACTAAGTCACCAGGGAAACCCAATCTAAAGGCAGCCTACTGCATACCCTGGAGAAGGGAAGTAACTTGTAAAAAGTGGTGTTTTAGCAAGAAAAATCTGAGAAGTCTGGAAGAGAAAGAACCCAAAGAATGAGACACATCTTAGGATACCAGTTTGAAAAGCACAACTTCTACAAAGTGTTCCTTACTGTTGTAAAATATGTTTGATTAGGTTTTATGGTGATATTGCTGCTGCTGCTGCTAAGTCGCTTCAGTCGTGTCCGACTTTGTGTGACCCCATAGACAGCAGCCCACCAGGCTCCCCCCGTCCCTGGGATTCTCTAGGCAAGAACACTGGAGTGGGTTGCCATTTCCTTCTCCAATGCTTTATGGTAAGATTAGTGACCCTGAAATAGTATATGTAAAAGTTGTAGGACAGATCATTTCTATAGAAGTAAAGAAAAAAATGAGCAGAATATCTTTCACCTTATTTGCTTATCTTCTAGGAAATGTGTATGCAATTATCTTAAGTGGAAAAAGGAAGGATATAAAATTAAATATACAGTATGACATCAACTATATATATATTTAATATGTGCAGAAATATGATTTGAAAGAAATATGTCAAAATGTAAACAGTGATCCCTCTGGGTTACAGCTTTATAGATATTTGTAATTTTTTTCATTTACTTTAGAAATGTTCACATGTACTATAATTGGTATGCATTTATTTTAAAATCAGAAATATATTATCAAAGTATATTGAAGTGTTCATTTTCTTTCCAGTAGCACTACAATAAATTATGCATAAATTAGAAAAATACATAGAAATAATACCCAAAATTAGAAAACGACTTTATGAATAAGGTTCTAATATTCTAATTTAGAGATGACATACAGTGTCCTTTTTTTCAAAACAGACATTCAACTGTGATTGAATAGCTCTTGCAGCTAACTATTCAGTGTCTGTCTTCCTGCCAAATGGGTAAACATCATGAGTTCCACAACCATAATCATCTTCCCGATGGCCAGGATAGACACTTGGCTCAGATAGTTTCCCACTAAATGCTTGTTAAGTGACTTATTCATCCTCAACACACTGTGATGTCTTTCTTTTCTCTCCATGCTGAGTGAGCAAACACTGCTGCTGCTGCTGAGTCACTTCAGTCGTGTCTGACTCTGTGCGACCCCGTAGACGGCAGCCCACCAGGCTCCCCCGTCCCTGGGATTCTCCAGGTAAGAACACTGGAGTGGGTTGCCATTTCCTTCTCCAATGCATGAAAGTGGAAAGTGAAAGTGACGTCGCTTAGTCGTGTCTGACTCTTAGTAACCCCATGGACTGCAGCCTACCAGGCTCCTCCATCCATGGGATTTTCCAGGCAAGAGTACTGGAGTGGGGTGCCATTGCCTTCTCCAGAGCAAATACTAACTCTTCCTAATTACCCTTTCCACGTGATTTGTTGGTAACTAGGGACTATACAATTTAGAAAGCTGTATCTCCCCTAGCAGTAATGTCATTAATGAAGTTATCCAAAGGATAATGTAAATGTAGGTCAAAAAGGAAGTCCCATTTGACACAAAAGTCCATATAGTGGGACTTCCCTGGCTATCCAAGTGGTTAGGACTCTGAACTTCCACTTCACAGGGCACAGGCTTGATCCCTGGTCCGGGAAAAAAGATCCCTCATGAAAGGCATAGCCAAAAAAATAAAACAGCCCTTAAAGATAAGACATCATCCAGAGAGAGAAAAGCTATGGAGAACACCCCAACTTGAACACCAGCTGAACTCAGACATTTCCAACAAATGTCAGATTATTCCAACAAATATCACTGGAACAAAATGAAAAAAGAAAAAATCCAGACAGCCCATAACAATTTAAGGAGAATAAATTGTTAAAAAAACAAAACTCCATATAGTAATCTTATTTTATAAAAGACTTTCAGTTAAATATATTACAACACTGTTTTTATAACAAAGATCATTAGAACAAATTAACCTGTGTGTTTAAATAGCATGATTCACTTTAGAAATTTAAATAGTTGTTGCTGGGAGCAGGACCAAGTGTATATGGAAGTAGTTAGCCCTGTAGTGTGAATTTGGGGTCACCTTGACTAGAACACCCTCCAACATACATTCCTTGAAGTATCTTTACAAAAGAATAAACATCTCCTTTTACAATTAGCAACAAAAATAAAATATAGCATGTTAATGTCTCCTGGAGAGATAATACATGTTTTCAAATTCCTGCAGAGAGGATTTTGATGGAGTGGATGGAGACATGGTCAGGGAAGGAGTTTCGGGGTGTGTGAAGAAGATAAGCAAGAGAATGAGAAGGTTTTTAATGAGATTGAGGCTAGGCCACAGAGAGTGACACTTCTAGAATCCAGGACAACAGAAAGCAAACCTCACCTATTTTGAGATGTTGCCCTGGGCTAGCCACGAGTGTGAGAAAGTTTGTACATGAAACGAGCTTTGTTAGGGAGTAAATTTCATCAGAATATTTATCTTGTTGCCAAGTGATAAACCCAACATGGATGCTGTGGTTGGAAGACTGTGGGAACATATATCCAGGGTTCTATGGTTGAGCTGTTTGAGAAAGTCAACAACCTTCCTAAAACTTGTCATGACAAAAGCATGCAAAGAGACTCCTTTTTCAGAGCAGCCTCAGAATGCATCGTGAATCATGAATTCACTCACCATACACACCAGGTGAAACTCTACACTTACAGTGATGAATTTCCTTCAAGGATCTAGTGATATATTCTTGGACTCCTGTAACCACAGTTGCATGCATCATTCAACCCTCTATTATCCTTGTGATCATTTTCCTATAAATGGATTATTATATCACCTGAAGTATGAAGTGAAGTTGCTCAGTCGTGTCCGACTCTTTGCGACCCCATGGATTGTACTACCAGGCTCCTCAGTCCATGGGATTTTCCAAGCAAGAGTACTAAAGTGGGTTGCCATTTTCTTCTCCAGGTGGTCTTCCCGATCCAGGGATTGAACCATCTCGCATTGTAGGCAGATGCTTTACTGTCTGAGCTACTAGGGAAGCCCATTATATCACCTAACATGCCTTAATTTACTCTTTCTCTTATCTAGTGTGTTCCTACTACATCTCAGTCAATGGCATATGCCCAGTAAAAGTAACACATTTTAGTTTCAACCTTCATAAAACATACATAGATGATAAATAACCACATATTCATTACTCCAAATCGAGGTATCAATTACTTTTGTTTTACACTTCTATGAATTTCTGTATTTCTTTTTCCTTTGAGTAGATAAAAGACCTGAGACCAATTGACACTCACTACTAAATTACATGCCTGATTCACATACAGATTCAGATTTGATCTCATGTTAAATGATTAGGGGGAAGGAAGGACATGGCAGAGAAAAGTTAAACGAAGTGTGAGGCAGGGATGTGTTTTATCACAGGATTGAACCAGAGAATCCACATTATCTTCAAATTATGATAGCCTTATTTAGGCTTGTGTCAAATGAGGAGGAGGGGGAAGAAACTGTTGCTCAGTTCTTCTTGTCCATTAGTCACAATTCACGGAATGTATCGACAGCAATATGGGGTTGAGTGTGATGCCTGGATGACTAGGGAGGAGGAGGGAAAGGAAACAACACAGACTTCTACAACTCTGTCTCCAGCCTTTGCCTCCCCCAGACCTTGAGATGCCAAATCCAACTTGTTATGGACATCTCCACTGTTTGACCATGGCCACTCTGGTTTCAGCGTGTCCAAAACTGGACACGTCATCTCCCCATCATTCTCCCAGACATGTTTCTCCTCATATACTCCCCATCTGCTAGTAAGCCAAAATCAAAGCCACATCCTTGATGCCTTTATTTTTATCCACTGTCACATCTATCATTTAATAGATCTCACTAATTTTAGTTTTAAGATATTTTGAGTTGACAAGCTTCTCTTTTTTTTTTCTCTCTTAAACTATTGCCCTGGCTCAGATCTTCATCATCTCTGCCCTGACCTGTCTTCCATGTCTTATCCTTTAAGCCACAGCTTGTTGTATTTACAATGTAAATCTGACCCAGCCTTGACTCTTCTTCAAATTCTTCAATGAGTCTCCATTATGCTACCTGTCAAGTAAGGCTTCCCTGGTGGCTCAGGTGGTAAAGAATATACCTGAAATGCAGGAGACACAGGGCATATGGGTTCGATCCATGAGTTGGGAAGATCCCCTGAAGAAGGAGATGCAACCCACTCCAACATTCTTGCCTGGGAAATCCCATAGACAAAAGAATCTGGTGGTCTACAGTCCAAAAATGTCACAAAGAATCAGACACAACTGAGCATGCAAACACGTAAAGTCCTAACTGGGTTTACATGAGTCCAAGACCATTTATTATCTAGCCCCTGCCTTCCTCTCCAGTCACATTAAAGACTCTAGATACGTTTTTAGCATAATATTGAGTTGGTCAAAAAGTTTTTTGGATTTTCTATTACATAGGCTGGATGGCATCACTGACTCGATGGACGTGAGTCTGAGTGAACTCTGGGAGTTGGTGATGGACAGGGAGACCTGGCGTGCTGTGATTCATGGGGTCGCAAAGAGTCGGACACAACTGAACGACTGATCTGATCTAATCTGATCTGATAACATATTATGGAAAAATCCACACAAACTTTTTGGCCAACCGAATAGCTGGCATATAGTAAGTACTCAAAATTAATGATTACTATCATATTCATTGATTAATCATTCATTGATTACTATCACCTCTATTACATACTTAGAAATTGTATCAAAGTGCTATCTTTGCATATTTGTTTCTGCAGTAAGACTCTTTCAGGGCGGAAATTGGGTGTAATTCCGTAATTTGGCATAATATGTGCTCATTGTGGATACCTACTTACTGTTTTTTGACCTAAACTGAAAGTTAACTTTTGTGTCTCAATGCTGATCTTCTGTAGAACTGCTGAATTACCCAAAATGTGTTTTTTTCTTCTTTCCCCTTTTCTATGAGGATAGAAAATGTCAACTAAAAAAAAAAAAACAAAAACAAAAACACACAACCTAAAAGTTGAGAGTTGCATTTTATTTGGTGGAAATTTTTAGGACTTGACACCCAGGAGGCAGCATCGCAAGTAACCCCGAGAGAACTGCTCCAAACAAGGTGATGGGGGAGAGCCAGGTTATATAGAAGTGTTGCAACAAAGGGGAGATAGTCTGCATGTCCAAAGATTATTGTAAATTAAAGAAAATCAGTATCCCAAGTTAAGGAATTTAACACTTTTTAATATGTGGGAAGATGCAAGAGTCTGGGCTCACTGAAATCATTCCTTTGGTATGTATCTCAGCTGTCTGGGGCAAGGATTCTGTTTTCACATCCCAAGTTTCCTCAGGGTTCACTGTGGGGAGTGGGTGTAGTCTGATCACTGCTAGATGGCAATACTCTTTCTTCATGAGTTTCCTCAGGGCTCACCAGCTCACCATCTGTGATGACTGCAATCTCTGATGACTGTGACGTCTCCTTTTTTTTTTTTTTTTTAACTTATATGGCAGCAAATACTCCATTTCTCAAAAACCCAACCTTCCAGGACAGAGAATAGTTAAGAGTGGGTCCCATGAACTGGATATGAGATGAATGCTGGGATCCTGGGTCTAGGAGCTCAGGGAAATTCAGGGACAGGTAGGCAAAGGAACAGACCCCTTCATCTTGGACACCAAGCATGGAGGGTGTCAGGCCTGTGGAAGGGGAATAATCTCCTCTACTCCAGAGTTTGAGTGAAGCTGGGACCCCAAGAGTTCTAAGCAGTGAGTAAGTATCAGTACTAAGGAAGGAGGCAAAGAACTAAAAGATGATAAGGGTCAAGGCCACAGAAAGTGGACTTTACAGGGGAAGACTACTCCATCTGCCTTCATTTTCCAAGTTTTGTATTGGACACTTGACTCCAAATAGAAGTGGGTAAAACTTTCAACTGAAAAAGGAATTTTTAAAGATGCTTCTAAACACCACTTTTTACATTATAGATTATGTGAGATTGGCAAGACTATTAGTCTCATTGAAAGAAATAAATGATTTATGTGAATGGCACTGAAGTGAATAAGCTGATGAAATCATGCAAAGATAAGAACATCTCAGATTTCCATCAGGTCTGGACTTGTGATGACTTTTTTTCCCCCCTGACATTTGCTTCTAGTTATTTAATCTATTCCTTTGGAGCTCTGGCTGATTTGAAGTCTTAATCAAAGGAATGAAGTGAATGAAGTGAATGAAGACACAAAGTATATTGTGTCTCAGTGAATTTTGCTCTTATCACCCTTCCAACACTATTTTAATCCTATTTTTTGGTAATTTCCATACTTGCCTCCACAAGCTTGTTGCCTTAATATTGGGTTTGCTAAGAAGTACATTTGGGTTATGGAAAAACACAAGAGAAATTCTTGGCCAAACCTGTATGAAAGTGTTGGTTTATCTGTCCACACGTTGGCAGGACATGAGATTGAGTATAATAATTTAACTTTTCTATAGTGGTTATAAACTCTTATTCCATAACCAATTCTTGGACTTGCCCAGGCAAACAGATATGGGTTACGGAATAAGAGTTTGTAACCAAAGCGGATTGTAAAAAGTTTTTGGAGAACTCCACCATCAAGGAAGAAACTTTGGTCATCATAATTGCCTAACAGTCATGACTTCTTAGCCTGAATCTATGACTCATATTGAAATCATTTTGCATGACTTTCTAATACGGAACTCATGAGTATAATTTAAGTATTATAGGTTTATGGCATCATAAACTTGAAACAAGATCCTCTTCCTTCTTATATCAGTGTGAAAATTTTCACACATATCCTGCATTTCCAATGTTTGATACAGCTATCTAAAATATAATAATACGCATGAGTTCCAACAGCTTTGGATAAAGTTATAAAGTAGGAGCAATTTGAAAATAGTTGAATGTTCTGTATTCAAAACTACTGTTGTTATAAACGAAATTATGCAGGTGAAGCATGAATAGAATGTCTAATCATAATAAGCACTCAATATTTTTATTATTGGAGAAGGAAATGGCAATCCACTACAATATTCTTTCCTGGAAAATTCCATGGACAGAGGAGCCTGGTGGGCTACAGTTCATGGGGTTGCAAAGAGCTGGCTGCAACTGATCACATTATTATTATTAGAGTATTATTAGTAATTATCTCTTGAGATATTAAGAGATATAATTAAGATATAATTATCTCTTAACTATAACACTTGAGCATTATATTGACATCTGATAATAGTTGGCTGTGTCATTTTAGGCTGTCTCTTCCACATTGTGGTGATCCCATACAAATTATAAAATATTTTAATGTACATTGTGTTAATCGCTCAGTTGTGTCTGACTCTTTGTAACCCCATGGATTGTAGCCCACTAGGCTCCTCTGTCCATGGAACTCTCCTGGCAAGAATACTGAAATGATATTGCCATTTCCTTCTCCAGGAAAACATCCCCATCCAGGGATAGAACCTGGGTCTCCACATTACATGCAGATTCTTTACCATCTGAGCCACCAGGGAAGTCCCATTAATACACATTATCTTATTAAATAAGTTCAGTGACTGTTTAACCAGGATAAATCATTGCTTTACAGCTGAGGAAACAGGATAAGAGAGCAAAGGGTGTGCCTCACAGTTAATGAATGGTCAACATTAAATTGAATCTAAATGTTTTAGGTCAAATCTCTTTACACTATTGAAATGTATGAGTCTATATTTCTGTGATTATTTAAGGGGCTATCAGGACCACCAGCATCAGACAATGTGGTATTCATTCTTGACCTCCCCAGAGCCTGGCAAAGTCATTAGCAAATGAGAAGTCTTCAGTCAATAGGCTAAACGGGACATTCTCAGGGTAAGTGATCTCTGGCAATGCATTGTCTACCATCCCAACCTACATATGGCTGGGGTAGCTCTACATTAGATGCTGTCAGGAAACTTCCATAAGCCTCTTATTCTTATCCATCAGAGGGCAGACAGAATGAAAACCACAATCACAGAAAACTAATGAAACTGATCACATGGACCACAGCCTGGTCTAGCTCAATAAAACTACGAGCCATGCCACGTAGGGCCACTCAAGACGGATGGGTCATGGCAGAGAGTGCTGACAAAATGTGGTCCACTAGAGAAGGCAATGGCAAACCACTTCAGTATTCTTGCCTTGAGAACCCCATGAACAGGGTGAAAAGGAAAAAAGATATGACACTGAAAGATGAACTCCCCAGGTCAGTAGGTACCCAATATGCTACTAGAGAAGAGTGGAGCAATAACTCCAGAAAGAATGAAGAAATGGAGCCAAAGCAAAAACAACACCCAGTTGTGGTTGTGATGGGTGATGAAAGTAAAGTCCAATGCTGTAAAGAGCAATACTGCATAGGAACCTGGAATGTCAGGTCCATGAATCAAGGCAAACTGGAAGTGGTCAAACAGTAGTGGTAAGAGAGAACATAGACATTTTAGGAATCAGTGAACCAAAATGGACTGGAATGGGTCAATTTAACTAAGATGACCATTATATCTACTACGATGGGCAAGAATCGCTTAGAAGAAATGGAGTAGCCCACATAGTCAACAAAAGAATCCAAAATGCAGTACTTGGATGCAATCTCAAAAACTACAGAATGATCTCTGTTCATTTCCAAGGCAAACCATTCAATATCACAGTAATCCAAGTCTATGCCCCAACCAGTAATGCTGAAGAAACTGAAGGGCTCTGTGAAGACCTTTTAGAACTAACAACCAAAAAAGATGTCTTCTTCATTATAGGGGACTGGAATGCAAAAGTAGGAAGTAAAGAACTTCCTGGAGTAACAGACAAATTTGGTCTTGGAGTAAAAAAGGAAGCAGGTCAAAGGCTAACAGAGTTTTGCCAACAGAACGTGCTGATCATAGCAAATATCCTCTTCCAAAGACACAAGAGAAGACTCTACACATGGACATCACCAGATGGTTAATACTGAAATCAGATTGACTATATTCTTTGCAGCCAAAGATGGAGAAGCTCTATACAGTCAGCAAAAATAAGACTGGGAGCTGACTGTGGCTCAGATCATGAACTCCTTACTGCCAAATTCAGACTTAAATTGAAGAAAGTAGGGAAACACCACTAGACCACTCAGATATGACCTAAATCAAATCCCTTATGATTATACAATGAAAGTGATAAATAGATTCAAGGAATCAGATCTGATAGACAGAGTGCCTGAGAACCACGGATGAAGGTTTGTGACATGGTACAGGAGGCAATGATCAAGACCATCCCCCCAAAAAAGAAATGCAAAAAGGCAAAATGGTTGTCTGAGGAGGCTGTGAAAAGAAGAGAAGTGAAAGGCAAAAGAGAAAAGGAAAGATATATCCATTTGAAAGCAGAGTTCCAAAGAATAGCAAGGAGAGATAAGAAAGCCTTCCTCAGTGATCAATGCAAAGAAATAGAGGAAAACAAAAGAATGGGAAAGACTAGAGATCTCTTCAAGAAAATTAGAGATACCAAGGGAACATTTCATGCAAAGATGGGCCCGATAAAGGACAGAAATGGTAGGGACCTAAACAGAGCAGAAGATATTAAGAAGAGGAGGCAAGTGCCGGGAGCCGGTGAAGCATTCCACTCGTGACAAAGGTCATACGCATACGCAAAGGTGGGATCGAGCCTCAGGAGTCCCCCTGGATATTCTCGAGCATCTACCCCCCAAAAACCAGAGTCTGCCTACTTTAATGCTTTGTGCTCTCACCTCTGACTTTACTGGGGGCTGTCCCCCACCACCATCTCGCTCTCTCTGTCAAAGAGTTAACTTACAGCTCCAATTAATAAAGTTCCTGGGCAATTAGGAATGTTTAAATCCAAATCCCTCAGATGGCTCTCTAACTCGCCTGACAAGTTTACCCAGACTCCTACAGCTATGCATAGAATTGTTTACAGTCTCCCAGCCTCGAGAGGCACAGGAAGCTTAAGATATTCAAATAGCTTAGAACCTCTCAGAGAGTTAGAAACTGTCAGAATAAACTAGTAAAGGATTTCATTGATGAGCCAATGCTTGTTGCCAA
>NW_011495041.1:8303357-8304182 GCF_000754665.1 Bison bison bison
GAAAATAAGTCTTTGTTGATAAGTCCTTGTCAAGAGTCATAAAATGTTAGTAGGCCTTCTGGCCAGAAGATGATGTAAATCACCTAAACCATTTGTATACGATAAATTTGCAGGAAAGAAACCCTGGTTTTTGATAAGGATCAAAAACTGCTGACTTTGCATCCCCTATTATCCTCTATGTGTAACTTAGGGTATATAAGCCCCTGTTGAAAATAAAGCTACGGGCCTTGCTCACCAACGCTTGGTCTCGCCATGTCATTCTTCCCTTTAAATTCTGGCTGAAGTCTCCATCTGGAGTGTGGAACCCACCATGCTTACTAATTATGCCTGGGCTTCTAAGACCCACTCAAGAAGGTGTCTAGGGTGGGGCACCTTCCGCTATTCGAGAGGGTGCCTGCGGCCTACGTAAGTGGTGCAAACTTCCTGTTTTGAAGTTTTATTGGTCTCTCGCGTAAACCAAGCTACTCAGCCTCTTTTCTCCACTGAATTTTCCTACTGAGCTATCCTCATTCTATTACTCTTATATCTCTAGTTAGCATATAAATAGTCGCCTAGGCCATCTCTCCTTCGAATACCCTGGATCAGCCGGGGCTGGACCTCGGCAGGCAAGAATACACAGATGAACTATACAAAAAAGATCTTCATGACACAGATAACCATGATGGTGTGATCACTCACCTAGAGCCAGACATCCTGGAATGTGAAGTCAAGTGGGCCTTAGAAAGCATCACTATGAATAAACAAAGCTAGTGGAGATGATGGAATTCCAGTTGAGCTATTTCCAATCCTAAAAGATGATGATGTGAAAGTGCTGCACTCAATATG
>NW_011495041.1:8304282-8304784 GCF_000754665.1 Bison bison bison
TCACCAGTACATGAACCGTGAACTTCCGACATGTTCAAGCTGGATTTAAAAAAGGCAGAGGAATCACAGGTCAAATTGCCAACATCAAAAAAGGAAGAGAGTTCTAGATAAACATCTACTTCTGCTTTATTGACTATGCCAAAGCCTTTGACTGTGTGGATCACAACAAACAGTGGAAAATTCCCAAAGAGATGGAAATACTAGACTAGAAATCTGAATGCAGGTCAGGAAGGAAAAGTTAGAACTGGACTTGGAACAACAGACTGGTTTAAAATCAGGAAAGGAATACATCAAGGCTGTATATTGTCACCTGATTATTTAACTTATATACAGAGTATATCATGAGAAATGCTGGGCTGGATGAAGCACAAGATGGAATCAAGATTGCCGGGAGAAATATCAATAACCTCAGATATGCAGATGACACCACCCTTATGGCAGAAAGTGAAGAAGAACTAAAGAGCCTCTTGATGAAAGTGAAAGAGGAGAGTGAAAAAGTTGG
>NW_011495041.1:8305448-8305714 GCF_000754665.1 Bison bison bison
GAAAGTGCTGCACTCAATATGCCAACAAATTTGGAAAACTCAGCAGTGGTCACAACTGGAAAAGGTCAGTTTTCATTCCAATCCCAAAGAAAGGCAATGCCAAAGAATGCTCAGACTACTGCGTAATTGCACTCATCTCACACGCTAGTAAAGTAATGCTCAAAATTCTCCAAGCCAGGCTTCAGCAATACGTGAATTGAACTTCCAGATATTCAAGCTAGTTTTAGAAAAGGCAGAGGAACCAGAGATCAAATTGCCAACATCCA
>NW_011495041.1:8305814-8319097 GCF_000754665.1 Bison bison bison
AAGGAGATAAGTCCTAAATATTCATTGGTAGGACTGACGCTGAAGCTGAAACTCCAATACTTTGGCTACTTGATGTGAAGAACTGACTCCTTTTAAAAGACCCTGATGCTGGGAAAGATTGAAGGTGGGAGGAGAGGGGACAACAGGGGACGAGATGGTTGGATGGCATCACTGATTCAATGGACATGAGCTTGAGTAAACTCTGGGAGTTGGTGATGGACAGGGAGGCCTGGCGTGCTGTAGTCCATGGTGTCTCAAACCGAACTGAGCAACTGAACTGAACTGAAATGAATGGGAAGATCCCCTGGAGGAAGGCATAGAAACCCACTCCAGTATTCTTGCCTGGAGAATCCCATGGCTAGAGGAACCTGGCAGGCTACAGTCCATGGGGTTGCAAAGAGTTGGACTCAATTGAAGTGACTTAGCACGCACCATGCAACCTATCAATAATGCAGGTGGCTTTCTCCATAGTTCTTAAACTCTCATGAAACCTAAGCAGAGAAGGATTATAGCAGGAAAATTTCACACTAAGAGACCCAGCCACCATCCTTCAGCTCAGCCTTAGCTGGCTCACCTTTCTCTAGAAAATAGGACCTGCTACCTTATAAGGAGATCCCTAACCTCCTCTCTGGTAAAGCCCTGTTTTTCACCTTGTCTCTTCCATTTACAGGATGATTGAATCAAATTTCTTGATAGACTTGATGTAAAAACCTAATCTAATTTTAAAAAATAATTTTATTGATTTATGTATTTTCAGCTGTGTTGGGTCTTTGCTGCTGCATGGACTTTTCTTTAGTTGCAAGCAAGGGGCTACTCTCTGGTTGCTGTGTGTGGGCTTCTCATTACAGGGGCTTCTCCCTTGCAGAGCACAGGCTCTAGGGCACGTGAGCTCAGTAGTTGCAGCTCCCAGGCTCTAGAGAACAGGCTCAGTAGTCGTGGCACACGACTACTGAGGTTTAGTTGGTCCATGGCATGTGGGATCTTCCAGAATCAGGGATTGAACCCATGTCTCTTGCATTGGCAGGTGGATTCTTTACCAATGAGCCACCAGGGAAGCCCCTAAAAACCTTACCTAAATTTTTGATGATGCAGTCAGGGCAAAACCTGAGCCCTTCCTCAGCATGCCTGAATGTTACCAAGTCCAAGTTTGCTCTGCTTATCATACATCAGGCCATTGAGTCTACAGACTTATTGGAATAATTCTGAAAGCTGGCAGACCCAGAAGACAGCAGACCCATGTCTCAAAATAACCATCTTATTAGGGTCTGGATGCCAGTTTCTTTTATAGAACAGAGATGAGATGGGGAGGGAGGTGAGGAAACAAAGTATAAAGGCCCTTTATTTTGTAAACTAGGAGAGGATGTGTTAATGTCTTCTTTCCTGCAGTCATTCACAGGTGGACAGAATGAGATTGTCTCTGTGTGAGGTGAACAAAGCCACAGTCAGGCAGAGGGGCAGGGTTCCCTGAGAAAGGCCATTATTTGTTGTTGCTCAGTCCCTAAGTCGTGTCAGACTCTTTGTGACCCTGTAGACTGCTGCACGCCAGGCTTCTCTGATCTTCACTATTTCCCATAGCTTGCCCCACCTCATGTCCATTGAGTTGGTGATGCCATCCAACCATCTCATCCTCCGTTGCCCCCTTCTCTCCTGCCCTCAATCTTCCCCAGCCTCAGGGTCTTTTCCAATGCATTGGCTCTTCACATCAGGTAACCAAAATATTCAGTCCTTCCAACAAATATTTAGGGTTGATTTCCTTTAGGATTGACTGGTTTGATCTCCTTGCAGTCCAAGGGATTCTCAAGAGTCTTCTCCAGCACCACAGTTTAAATGCATCAATTCTTTGGCGCTTCAGGCCATTATGTATGATTACAATAACTAAAACAACAAAAAGCAAAGTTTAAAGTCAAAGAAACAGATGGAACAAGGAGTCAGAATTGGCTCTTCCCTGTTAATATGAACATCTGCCTGGGCAGGGCTAGCCCTCTAGCTCCTCACCTCTAACCACTCAAATGCTAGTTGAGGATCTCTGGAGGTACAAAAGGCTCAGCACCATGTCCCCAGACCCCACTCTTTTAACAGAGATCTGTGCTGAAGACTTGGTTGTTGGAGCCCACCCTCCAGCCCTGCTCCAGGAAAGAGCTCCAGAACCTCTAGTCATCACCACATCCACCCTGAGTGCTGACCCAGCAGCTCCTCCCTAATGATATGTTTCTGCTCATGAGGAAAGACAGGAAGACCACTTCACATGCAAAGTCCATTTCCTGCAGATTCATAATGGCAACACATCATGCAGCTGCTGTGTCATGGGGCAACCCAGCTGTGCACGTATTCTTGCAACATTTTTGGAATGCAGGCCCAGCGAATGTGTACGTGGTAGGAAGTACACTCATTCTAAGGAAAGTTATATGACACAGACCATTTTGAAGAAAATGTTTTACACATCTGTTTTGTTTTGTTTTGTTTTTTTATGGTTCCTTTAAATGATTGCATAGCAAAAGAAGAAATGAAAGTAAAAGTGAATGGTATTGTGAAATTAAAAGAGTATTTACAACATAAAAGTTGACAGTTATTTTTTATTCAGCAGGAATTTTTAGGACTTCGAGCTGGGGAGTCAGCATCTTAAGTAACCCAGGAAAAATTGCTCTGAGGAGGCATGGGAGGGAGGGACAGATTATATAGAGGTTTTGCAACAAAAGGCAGGTAGTTTGAATGCTAAAAGATTACTGTAAATTAAAGAAAACCAGATATCCCAAGTTAAGGAGTTTAGCACTTTTCTATGTGTGGGCTTCCCTGGTAGCTCAGATGGTAAAGCATCTGCTTGCAATGTAGGAGACCTGGGTTCAATCCCCAGGTCGGGAAGGTCCCCTGAAGAAGGAAATGGCAACCCACTCCAGTACTTTTGCCTGGAAAGCTCCATGGATGGAGGAGCCTGGTAGGCTACAGTCCATGGAATCTCAAAGAGTCAGACAGGACTGAGCAACTTCACTGGTTCACTATGTGTGGGAAGATACAAGAGCCTGGGCTCACTGAAATCATTCCTTTGTTATATGTCTCAGCTATCTGGGTCCAGGATCCTGTGTTTTCACATCCTGAGTTTCCTCAGGGCTCACTGTGGGGAGTGGCTGCTATCTGATGACTGCTAGATGGCAGGTATTCTTTCCTTCCTGAGTTTCATTAGGCCTCATCAGCTCACCTTCCCTGGTGGCTACAATCATTGATGATTGTTCGTTTACTGATATGAGATGGTTGGATGGCATCACCAACTCAATGGACAAGCTTTTGAGCAAGCCCCGGGAATTGGTGATGGGAAGCCTGGTGTGCTGAAGTCCATGGGGTCGCAAAGAGCTGGACACAACTGAGTGACTGAACTCATGGTAGGAAATATTCCATTTATCAGTATCATGCAGATAAAGCCCACCTGAATTCTCTATGTATAAAAGACACATGTAGCCTACAGTGTATTTTTGTCCAGACAGGCAGCAACCAGAAATAATCAAAAGGCAATTCCACACTTTACTTCTGTCTCTTGGAAGAACACTAAAGGGTTTCCAGTTGGGAACCCATAGCGCCGCCTTGTCAATCCCTTTGCAACTCTCTCAGCACTGGCCCTACCCCCAGCATTTCCCTCTCACTCTGGACTTTGCTCATCTGTTCTCAGTCTCTCCCTACTCACATCCCCTCTCAGACCTTTGGAACTCCTCACTCTGCGATTCATCTTGCTTTCTCTCCCCCTCCCTTTTCTTAGCCCTTGATTGTTATCAGTTAATTTACCCTCTGGCTTCTTGTCATTTCCTCTTTCCCTCTATGCATTAGTCAACTTTCCCTACCTGGAAGCCATTCCAAGAAGCAAGAAACATCCCCACATAACAGAAGCAAAGAAAGAGCAGGAAGCAGGGGTGGGAGATTGTGAACAATCATTCAGTAATAAATCTTTCATCAAATTTATTCACTTTATTCAATAAAAAACATTATAAATTTAAAAGTCAACTTATAATGAAAAGGTACATTGTGTTAATTAAAAAATGTGATGCTATTTGTCATAAAGTTCTTCCATGAGCACAAAGAACTGTGCAAAATATTTGCCTCTCCCTACCCTACCCCGCCCAGTTCCTCCCAACTTGTTTAAACATATTTATACCTCCCACATTCCCAGTTTCTGGTTCCATATCCCAGTTTTCATACTTGTTTTTACCCTTTGTTTGCTCTGGCAATTCTTAAATTTCACTTTTAATGTTTTATTTATTTATTTTATATATACAGATTGTCCCACCTGACTTCTAGTTCTTCTCACTGCTTCTTTTTGATATTTTACACCACTTCCTGGGATGAGAATGTCCCCTAATTCCTCACCATACACACCTGGATTCTTCACTCCAAATTCAAACAGGTATAATTTACATGTCTGTCTTATTCTCTGGGAAATGACCTTACAGTAAAATCAGATTTATCTTTGCTTTCAGTTAAGCAGGTCTTCAGTGAATGCTGAGTGAATTCAATTCCATGGAGTTATTTTTCAACATACTGACTCAAGCCCTCCAACTACCCAAAGCTATCCTTCACATTTTTTGCATCCCATTCGAGCATCTTCTCTGTGCACCCTCCAGGAACTGTTTCATTTCTTCCTTCCTCCTCCCTATGACTGCAGCCCTCTTCCATCAATGCTGGGCCAATGTAACCACCTCATATGTGCTCCCCTAGTTTTGTACTTATATACAGACAGTAACTTTTTTAAGCAAAAAGAGCACAAGGTTTGGTTCAATTAACAACAATAATAACACCATAGTGACAGTTGTTGAGTATCTACCACATGTATTCACTGTACAAAGCAGTTTGCAAGCATTATCTAATTTAAAGTATACAATAAATTATACAATTTAAAGTCCATAAGGTTATAATGCTTTAGACATGACTGAAGTGACGTACTGCGTAATTGCACTCATCTCACACGCTAGTAAAGTAATGCTCAAAATTCTCCAAGCCAGGCTTCAGCAATACGTGAATTGAACTTCCAGATATTCAAGCTAGTTTTAGAAAAGGCAGAGGAACCAGAGATCAAATTGCCAACATCCACTGGATCATCAAAACAGCAAGAGAGTTCCAGAAAAACATCTATTTCTGCTTTATTGACTATGCCAAAGCCTTTGACTGTGTGGATCACAATAAACTGTGGAAAATTCTGAAAGAGATGGGAATACCAGACCACCTGACCTGCCTCTTAAGAAACCTGTATACAGGTCAGGAAGCAACAGTTAGAACTGGACATGGAACAACAGACTGGTTTCAAACAGGAAAAGGAGTACCTCAAGGCTGTATATTGTCACCCAGCTTATTTAATTTATATTCAGAGTACATCATGAGAAACGCTGGGCTAGAAGAAGCACAAGCTGGAATCAAGATTGCCTGGAGAAATCAATATCAATAACCTCAGATATGCAGATGACACCACCCTTATGGCAGAAAGTGAAGAGCAACTAAAAAGCCTCTTGATGAAAGTGAACGAGGAGAGTAAAAAAGTTGGCTTCAAGCTCAACATTCAGAATATGAAGATCATGGCATCCAGTCCCATCACTTCATGGGAAATAGATGGGGAAACAGTGGAAACAGTGTCAGACTTTATTTATTTATTTATTTTTTTGGACTCCAAAATCACTGGAGATGGTGATTGCAGGCAGGAAATTAAAAGGTGCTTGCTCCTTGGAAGAAAAGTTATGACCAACCTAGATAGCATATTAAAAAAGCAGAGATATTACAAAGGTCTGTCTAGTCAAGGCTATGGTATTTCCAGTGGTCATGTATGGATGTGAGAGTTGGACTATAAAGAAAGCTGAGTGCTGAAGAATTGGTGCTTTTGAACTGTGGTGCTGGAGAAGACTCTTGCGAGTCCCTTGGACTGCAAGGAGATCCAACCAGTCCATCCTAAAGGAGACCAGTCCTGGATGTTCATTGGAAGGACTGGTGCTGAGGCTGAACCTCCAATACTTAGGCCACCTCATGCGAAGAGCTGACTCACTGGAAAAGACCCTGATGCTGGGAGGGATTGGGGGCAGGAAAGGGGATGACAGAGGATGAGATGGCTGGATGGCATCACCAGCTTGATGCACATGAGTTTGGGTGAACTCCGGAAGTTGGTGATGGACAGGGAGGCCTGGCTTGCTGCAGTCCCTGGGGTCGCAAAGAGTCGGACATGACTGAGCGACTGAACTGAAGTGACCTAGTACACACACATGTATAAAATCGTATCATCTACAAACAGTGATAGTTTTATTTATGATTTTTCAGTTTGGATTATTTTTATTTCTTTTTCTTCTCTGATTGCCATGACTAGATCTTCCAAAACTATGCTGAATAAAAATGGTGAGACTGGACATCATTGTCTTGTTCCTGATCTTAAAGGAAATTCCTTTAATTTTTCACCATTGAGAATGATGCTTGCTTTGAGTTTGTTGTATATGAGCTTAATCATGTTTAGGTAAGTTCTATCTATGTCCACTTATTGGAGCAGTTTGTTCTGTTTTGTTTTTATCTTAAGTGGTTGCTGAATTTTGTCAAAAAGCTCTTTTTTCTCACCTACTCAGATAATCACGCTGCTTTTATCCTTCAATTTGTTAATGTGTTGTATCACAATGTTTGATTTATAGGTAGAGAAAAAGCCTTGTGTCCCTAAGATAAAGACCACTTGATCATGGTGTCTGGTCCTTTTAATATATTATTGGATTTGGTTTTCTAGTATTATGTTGAGGTTTCTGTGTCTATGTTCATCACAGTTATTGGACTGTAATTTTTTTGGGGGGTGACTTCTGTAATTTTGATATCAAGGTGATGGTGGCATTTAGATTGAGTTTGGAAGTATCCCTTCCACTGCATATTTTTGGAGTCATTTCAGAAATATTGGTATTAACTCTTCTCTAAATTGGTAGAATTCACCTATAAAACCAACTTACCTTGGACTTTTTTGGGGGGGTAAGTTTTAAAATTATTGATTCAATTTCCTTACTGGTAATTTGTCTGTTCATGTTTTCTATTTCTTAGTGCCTTATTACTGGGATATTGTACATTTCTAAGAATTTGTCCATTTCTTCTAGACTTTATACTTGATTGGTGTGTAGTTGATTGCAGTGATCTCTATAGTCCACTGAATTTCTGTGTAATCTGTGTACCTTCTCCTTTTCCATTACTGATTATATTCTATGGGCCCTCCTCCATTTTTTTCTTTCTTTTTTTGATTAGTCTGGTTTAACTTTGTCAATTCTGTTTAAGCTTTTAATTTTTAGGAGTTTATGAAAAGTGAGTGCATTGCTTTAGTACCCAGAAAGTATTTTTTTATAATGTCAGATAACATTCACTAGATGATTTTAATGTTTATATATTTCTTCTCTCTGTAGCCCACTGTTCTTCATTTTTATACGTTGAGCTTATAGAAATTGACATCTATATTTGATAATGCAGAATCTTTTATAAATTTCATATTTACCATTTCCTTTATATCAGTATTTTTCAATTCATTCCTTTAATGTGTGTCAGAAATATTTAGTGTGTCCCTGTGTGATGCACATGTGTTGTGTCCCATTATGCCTACTGCAGTATCAGGCACCTGATAAGTACTTGGATGACTGAACAGTTTGTGTAGTTGGCTGAGTTCACATATTATTGACTTATACACAAGGAAGAAATGTAATACGAAATGCTGAGATAAAATTTTGCACTTTTCTGGGATTACCATAGACAGAAAGTTGAGGAGATCATAACATAATTGGCAGACATTTCTTTTAATTACAAGTACTCTACAGTAAAATAATTTGTCATGTTGTGAATTCTGAAAAGTATTAAAAAATCATCACTGTCATAATGATTAAGACATGATATATCATAATATATCAATATATAAAAGAATTATTTATTTATATAATAAATACAAATTATAATACCTATATTATATATATAAAATAAACATAAAATTATTTATATAATAAATAATTATTATATAAAAGACAATATATAAAGAATTATTGTGAATATTTTAGAAATAAAAGTCACTATTCTACATGTGCAAAATATATCAATGAATAAAAAAAGACAAATTACACTTAAAATTAGGCTGAGGGGAATAAATAGAATGCATTAAAAAGAAAGTAATTTTAAGACCTTCCTGCTCCTTCATGGGTCAATGCCTTGTCGTGGAAATGAGTCTTGCATAAATAACTCAGTGGAGCTACGAGCCATGCTATGCAGGGCCACCCAAAATGGACAGGTCATTTGAAATGTTCTGGCAAAATGTGGTCCACTGAAGGAGGAAATGGGAAACCACTCCAATATTCTTGCTGCCAGAACCCCATAAACAGTATGAAAAAGCAAAAACACATGACACCCCTCAGATCAGATACTGTCCAATATTCTACTTGGGAAGAGCAGAGGGGAATTACTTTGAGCTCCACAAGGAATGGAACAGCTAAAAGCCTAACAACATTAAAAATGCTGACATTAAATTTAAAAAATGTTCCCAGGAGGAAAGCTATGAGGAATGTAGACAGCATATTAAAAAGCAGAGACATCACTTTGCCAACAAAGGTCCATACAGTCAATGCTAGAATTTTCCTGAGAGAAATATCAATAACCTCATATATGCAGATGACACCACCCTTATGGCAAAAAGTAAAGAGGTACTAAGGAGCCTCTTAATGAAGGTGAAAGAGATGAGTGAAAAATCTGGCTTAAAACTTAACATTCAAAAAATGGAGATCATGGCATCCACCCCATCACGTCATGGCAAATCAGAAACAATGGAAATAGTGACAGACTTTATCTCCTTGGGCTCCGAAATCACTGCAGGTATTGACTGCAGCCATAAACTTAAAAGAACACTTGCTCCTTGAAAGAAAAGCTCTGACAAACCTAGACAGCATATTAAAAAGCAAAGACATACATGGCTCATAAAGGTTCATATAGTCAAAGCTATGCTTTTACCAGTAGTCATGTGTGGATGTCAGAACTGGATGATAAAGAAGGCTGAGTGTTGAAGAATTGATGCTTTTGAACTGTGATGTTGGAGAAGACTCCTGAGAGTCCCTTGGACTGCAAGATAAAACAAGTCAATCCTGAAGGAAATCAGCTCTGAACATTCATGGGAAGGACTGATGCTGAAGCTGAGGCTCCAGTACTTTGGCCACCTGATGCGAAGAACTGACTCATTGTAAGAGAACTTGATGTTGGGAAAGATTGAAGACTGAAGGAGAAGGGGAAGACAGAGAATGAGATGGTTGGATGGCATTACTGCCTCGAAGGACATGAGTTTGAGCAAGCTCTGAGAGTTGGTGATGGACAGGGAAGCCTGGCTTGCTGCAGTCCCTAGGGCTGCAAAGAGTTGGACATGACTGAACGACTGAACTGCTGAAAAATTAGTGATGTTGAGTATCTTTACATATTTTTAGTGGCCATCTGTATGTCTTATTTTGATGTTTATTTAGATCATCAGTCCTTTTTTGCCCTATATGTGCTCTTTGTATGTGTTGGAAATTAATATCTTATCAATCACTTTATTTGCAAGTATTTTCTAGCACTATCTGGTTTGTCTTTTCAATTTACGATTTCCTTTGCTTTGCAAAAGATTTTAAGTTTAATTAGGTCCCAATTGCCTGTTTTCTTTTATTTTCATTACTCTAGGAGACATATATAAATGTAGATATTGCTGCAATGTATGTTCTACCTATGTTTTACTCTAAGACCTTTATTGTATATAGCCTTATACATAGATCTTTGATTCAATTTGAATTTATTTTTATATATGATATTAGAGACTAGTCTAATTTTTTTCTTTTACATACAGTTGTCCAGTTTTCCCAGCACCACTTGTTGAAGATACTGTCTTTTATCCATTGTATAGTCTTGCCTTCTTTGTCATAGATTAATTGGCAATAAGTATGTGGGGTTATTTCTGGGTTCCCATCCTGTGTTATTGATCTGTATGTCTGTTTTTGTGCCAGTGTCATATAGTTTTGATGACTCTGGCTTTGTAGCATAGTCGAAAGTCAGCAAGCTTGATTCCTTCAGCCCATTTTTCTCTCTCGATATTGATTTGTTGATTTGGGGTCTTTTCTGTTTTAAAATAAATTGTTAAAACCATTTGTTCTAGTTTTGAAAAAAAATCTCATTAGTAATTCTGTAGAGATCTCTTTGAATCTGTAGATTACTTTGGGTAGTACAGTCACTTTGACAGTATTGATTCTAATTAAAAATCATGTTATATTTCTCCATTTGTATCATCTTTGATTTCTTTCATCAGTATCTTAGAGTTTTCTGAGTATCGATCTTTTGCCTCGTTAGGTAAGGGTTTCCTAGGTGTTTTTTTTTTTTTTTCTTTTTCTTTTGGATGTGATAGTAAATAGAATGGCTACCTTAATTTTGTTCAGATTTTTCATTTTTAGTGGATATGAATGCAATAGAAATCTGTGTATTAATTCTGTATCCTGAAACTTTACTAAATTCATTGACCAGCTCTTTTAGTTTTATGAAAGTGTCTTTAGAATTTTCAATGTAATTTTCTATGTAGGTTAAGTTTCCCATGTGGTGCTAGTGCTAAAGAGCCTACCTGCCAATGCAGGAGATGTAAGAGAGATGGTTCAGTCCCTATGTTGGCAACATCCCTTGGAAAAGGATTCAGTAATCCACACCAATATTCTTGCTTGGAGAATCCCATGGATGTGGGAGACTGGCAGGATACAGTCCATAGGGTCATAAAGAGTCAGACATGACTGAAGTAATCTAATACACACACATGTATAATATCATGTCATCTACATACAGTGATAGTTTTACTTATTATTTTTCAATTTGGACTCTTTTTATTCCTTTTTCTTATCCGATTGCCATGACTAGAACTTCCAAAACTATTCTGAAACAAAATGGTGAGAATGGACATCATTGTCTTGCACCTGATCTAACAGGAAATTCCTTTAAATTTACACAATTGCAAATTATGCTTTTTTTATTATTATTATTATGACTGACTACTCTTGCTGAGGCATGGGGGAGGAGTGACCCCAGGGTCCCCCATGGCCCAGCAAGAGGCAGAGTACCTACTCTTGAAGGGGCATGCAGAAGGCTGTGCCCCAGGGTCCCCCATGGCCCAGCAAGAGGCAAGAGTGTCTATGAAGTTGTCAGAAACTCAGAGAAAACTGCTATAGGAAATCACATTTAATTTCCATCTAAAATAAGACACAGATGGACTTATCCATGAAAGAGAAAGAGATTCATAAATCCAGAAACAAACAGATGGCTGTGTATGGACTTCCTTATATCTCAGATGGTAAAGATTCTGCCTGCAATGTGGGAGATTCAGGTTCAATCCCTGGGTAAGGAAGATACCCTGGAGAAGGAAATGACAATCCACTGCAGTATTCTTTCCTGGAGAATCCCAGGGACAGAGGAGCCTGGTGGCCTACAGTCTATGGGGTCACAGAGTCAGACATGACTAAGTGACTAACATACACACACACAAAAGATGCCTATGGGGATTTGGTTGTGCTGTCTTGCCAGACTGAAGTAGAAATTAAGAAATAAAAATCACTATGTATAATTTAAGAAAAATAATAGAATATCATGTGCAGCAGAGAGAAATACAGCCATGATTTTGCAGTAACTTTAAGTGGTATATATCCATGAAAATATTGAATCATGCTGTACCCCAAAGCAAATAGAGTAATGTGAATCAACTGTACCTCAATTGAAAAAGAAAGAGTGGATGGATGGCTACAAACACAAGAAATAATCAAGACTGAAGCTTTGCAAAAATAAAAGTGGGAAAAGTTTAGGAATAGAAACTCCCATCAAGAAATTAATTTGGATTGGATTACTAAAAAAACTCCATTGGTTCACACACCAGAAAGCACAATATGGAGGACCTTTAAAATATGAAACATGGACGTGCCTGAGGAAACAGCAATCGCGTGCCTGGTCATCCAGTCAGGAAAAAGAAAGGTTTTCGAAGACAAGGGTACCCATGCCATCCCCTCTGGATCAATTTCCAAAGGAAGGCCACGGCTGCAACCTAAGTGGACAAGGACACAGAAATGAATAAAGAAAATGGGTTCTATACACACAAAGGTATATGAATCAGCCAACAGGAAGAATGAAACAATGCCATGTTCAGGCACCGGCAAGAAGGTAGAGATGATCATTGCAAGTGAAGTAAGAGAGACATGGAGCAACAAATAGAACATGATCTCACTTGTAAGTAGAATCTAAAAACTGATACATAGGAGCTCTTTGAGCCAAGATAAACAGTTCACAGACTTAGAAAAAACTCACCTCTCTTACTGTTAGCAGAGAAGAAAGGCACATAGGAATGTGCTATAGGAATAAGCTACTTGTCTAACGTGCACACTACTGTTTAGAAAATAAGCCCCAAGGACCTACTGGGTAACACTAGGAATGATACTCCACTATCTGTCATAATGTATACAGGACCAGTCCCTGAAATACAGCATATACACATCAATATATGAGTAAATCAAGTGACTATGAATTAAAAAAAAAAAAAAGGCTTGTAATTCACCTATACACTCAAGTTCAAATAACTAGATAAACACAATAAATATAGAAACATATGCTGACTCTATTCCCCTCATCCCATAGTTATCTTGGCTGGTATCATATCTCTGGAGACTGGGTAGGCTTGAGTCCCAGGCTGGATTGATTGCTTTGGGGTGCAGCGTCCTGGAAGGATGCGGCAGACAATATGACCCCACAACGTTCCTGGAGTGTCTCTTGCCCTCTGCAGGAACCCTCAATCTTCAGTACAGGTGAAGTAAATGAAGAGATTTGAATTAACGTAGACACACATATATGTATCCAATAGATGATCCAAAACGACCTACTCACTAGCAGGTAGAAGTTTACTGAACACACTGTGATCACCTAGATGGGAACAAGAACTTGAAAGAGAATAGATAAATGTTCATTCATGAATGTATCAGGTTCCTGTACAACTGAAATACACATAAAATCAGAAATCACTTATATTCCAATATAAAATCACACTGAAATGTTTTAGAAAAGGCAGAGGAACCAGAGATCAAATTGCCAACGTCCACTGGATCATCGAAAAAGCAAGAGAGTTCCAGAAAAACATCTATTTCTGCTTCATTGACTATGCCAAAGCCTTTGACTGTGTGGATCATAATAAACTGTGGAAAATTCTGAAAGAGATGGGAATACCAGACCACCTGACCTGCCTCTTAAGAAACCTGTATACAGGTCAGGAAGCAACAGTTAGAACTGGACATGGAACA
>NW_011495041.1:8319197-8319602 GCF_000754665.1 Bison bison bison
GAGTACCTCAAGGCTGTATATTGTCACCCAGCTTATTTAACTTATATGCAGAGTACATCATGAGAAACGCTGGGCTGGAAGAAGCACAAGCTGAAATCCAGATTGCTGGGAGAAATATCAATAACCTCAGATATGCAGATGACACCACCCTTATGGTAGAAAGTAAAGAAGAACTAAAGAGCCTCTTGGTGAAAGTGAATGAGGAGAGTGAAAAAGTTGACTTAAAGTTCAATATTCAGAAAACTAAGATCATGGCATCTGGTCCCATTATTTCATGGCAAACAGATGGGAAAACAGTAGAAACAGTGGCTGACTTTTTTTGAAGAAGAAGTGAAGAAGTAAAGTCGCTCAGTCGTGTCCAACTCTTTGTGACATTTTTTTGGCGGGGGGGGGGGGGGGGGGGGG
>NW_011495041.1:8319886-8320835 GCF_000754665.1 Bison bison bison
GTTGGTGATGGACAGGGAGGCCTGGCGTGCTGCGATTCATGGGGTCGCAAAGAGTCAGACACGACTGAGTGACTGAACTGAACTGAACTGATGGGAGGCTTATTAAAACAAACAAAACAAGAATGAGGTTAGAATACTCTAACACCATACATGAAATGAAATCCAAATCATAAATATTCAAATGTCAGGAGGGATTTTATGAAACTCAAGGAAAATATAGGGAAGGCATGTGAGGATATAAACTACAAGTTCTTTTTGGGTTTGGATGACTTTATTGCAAGGTCTTTAGGAGCCCATCTCCTAGGACAATGAGAAATAAACCAAAACTAGGAAAACATGATTTCAAAGCAGGTGTTCGAAAAAGGAAATCTTCAGGAATGAAGGAGGCAACCTGGAATGCAAAGAACTGTTTGTAAACCAAGATACCCACAAGCAATTCATCTCCAAAACCAACAAAAAGCTTACAGTGTGGTAATATTTCAATAAAGTAGATTATGTAAAAATATTGCATCCTTCTATTATTGTTCAGTTCAATTGCTCAGTCATGTCTGACTCTTTGCAATCTCATGGACTGCTGCCCGCCTGGCTTCCCTGTTCATCACCAACTCCTGCAGTTTACTCAAGCTCGTGTCCATTGAGTCGATGATACCATCCAACCATCTTATCCTCGGTTGTCCCCTTCTCCTCCTGCCTTCAATCTTTCCCAGCATCAGAGGATCAGTTCTTTGCATCAGGTGGCCAAAATATTGACGTTTCAGCATTAGTCCTTCCAGTGAGTATTCATGGTTGATTGCCTTTAGGATTGACTGGTTTGATCTCCTTGCAGTTCAAGAGACTCTCAATTCTTGGGTACTCAGCTTTCTTTATGGTCCAACTCTCACATCCATACATGACCACTGGAAAAACCATAGCTTTGACTAGATGGACCTTTGTTGGCAAAGTAATGTCT
>NW_011495041.1:8320935-8321340 GCF_000754665.1 Bison bison bison
GGGCTCCAAAATCACTGCGGATGGTGATTGTAGCCAGGAAATTAAAGACACTTACTCCTTGGAAGGAAAGTTATGACCAACCTAGACAGCATATTAAAAAGCAGAGACATTACTTTGTCAACAAAGGTCCATCTAGTCAAAGCTATGCCTTGTCCAGTAGTCATATATGGATGTGAGAGTTGGACTATAAAGAAAGCTGAGTGCCAAAGAATTGATGCTTTTGAACTGTGGTGTTGGAGAAGACTCTTGAGAGTTCCTTGGACTGCAAGAGATCCAACCAGTCATTCTGAAGGAGATCAGCCCTGGGATTTCTTTGGAAGGAATGATGCTAAAGCTGAAACTCCAGTACTTTGGCCACCTCATGCGAAGAGTTGAGTCACTGGAAAAGACTCTGATGCTGGGAGG
>NW_011495041.1:8321700-8327102 GCF_000754665.1 Bison bison bison
CAGAACCATAGCTTTGACTAGATGGACCTTTGTTGGCAAAGTAATGTCTCTGCTTTTCAATATGCTGCCTAGGTTGGTCATAGCTTTTCTTCTAAGAAGCAAGTGTCTTTTAATTTCATGGCTGCAGTCACCATCTGCAGTGATTTTGGAGCCCAAGAAAATAAAGTCTGTCACGGTTTCCATTTTTTCCCCATCTTTTCCATGAAGTGATGTGACAGGATCCCATGATCTTAGTTTTCTGAATGTTGAGTTTTAAGCCAGCTTTTTCACTCTCTTTCACTTTCATCAAGAGGCTCTGTAATTCCTCTTTGCTTTCTGCCACAACTTTCCCTAAAGTGAAAGTGGAAGTCGCTCAGTTGGGTCTGACTCTTTGTGACTCCATGGACTATAAAGTCCCTGGTATTCTCTAGGCCAGAATACTGGAGGGTAGCCTTTCCCTTCTCCAGGGGATCAACCCAGGGATCGAACCCACGTCTCCCACATTGCAGGCGGATTTTTTACTAGCTGAGCCACAGGGGAAGGTTCTACCTATCTCAGAAACTAAAGGTAGGACTGAACACTGGTGACACCTTGAGGACAGTTCTTGTAACTAAAACTTTATCTCTGGTGGTCACTGGCACCTCAATTCACAAGGGCTGAGATTCTGTTAATGACAGATGCCCTCAGGAAACGTCCTGGGGTGCGTATTGGAGAAATAAATTCCAAGCACACCTGACTTTCAGGAATCCAGTTTTCAAAGTTAAAGTGTCCTGACACTTTTTAAGGGGGGGAAAAAAAAAAGACAAAATAATCCTCCACAACAGGACAAGATGCTAACTAATGATCCCAAATTCCTGCCGGAATGCCAATCAAAATGATGGTGGGAAATAAATCCCACCAGTTACAATCACCATCATCACAAATTTATAAACAATAAATGCAGGCGGGAGCCTGGAGGAAAAAGAATGCCTCTAAGCGGTCTGTGGGAACATTCTTTGGCAATAGTCAGCGTAACGGAAAGTCTCTTAATGACTGAAAAAAAAAAAAAAAAACAAACAAACCTCTCAGAGAGATCAAAACGAGAATCTGACATCCCCACACCTTGGCCTATATCCTGAGAAAGCCACAGATGAAAAGGTGCATGAACCCAAGGTACACTACAGCACTGCTTCTGTTACCTAGTCCTGGCTCGCTCTGCTCACTGCAAGACAGTCCAAAGAATTTGAGAGACACCAGCACTTGAGGCAAGGAAGAGACTTTTTTTTTTTTTTAAGGAAGCATCAGAGTCCTCTGAGGCATTTTATTTGTATTACATCCCTAGAAAAAGAATCCAAGGATTTTCCCTCCTGTATATTTTCATCTTGCTTCTTCATGGTCCATAATGCCAGCTGAGGTTGTCAGTACAATGAAACCAAACTGACGGGATGGGAGCAGGTTATTCTGCCATTTTTCTAGATCTTTGAGTTGCACACCAAATCTAGGGCTGATCAGTCCACACTTATTTAGCCTGCCTGTGAGGTTCACAACAATTTTCCCAGCCCTGTGATCATCAATGATTTCAAATTCGCCAATGTAACCATGCTTCATCATCACTGTTAGAAACCTGACGATGACTTTGGAGCACGGCCTAATAAGGACCTGGCGTTTGCCTCTCTTTTCGGCATTGTTGATACTCTTGAGAGCATCAGCCAGGACATTCACGCACACCATTCTGGCGGCACGGAAAGATGGAGGAAAGAGACAGGAAGAGACTTTAATAGAGGAGTCGGCTGACCAAGAAGACGGCAGGCTAGTGCCTTGAAATAGCCATCTTGTCAGGGCCTGATTGCCAGGTTCTTTTTTGGGTCAGAAATGAGAAGGGAGATGAGAAAACAAAATAAAAAGACTATTCAGTCCTTGCAAATGTCCCCTAGAACAGCAGGCAATTGTCTGAATCCACCCTTTGGAACTCAGAGAAGGTCAAGGAGGTTGAATGAAGCCCATATCTTACAGACAAGAAATGGAGAACACAGAACAGATCTCTACTCCAGAACCCCACAGAGTTTTACTCAGTTTTAATTTAGGGAACTAGGCAACTATGACTGTGATAACTTCCTGTCAAAATGGAGCATAGGAGCTTGGAGAAGAGACACTGAATTGGAAGTATTTCTGAGTTCTAAGTTTTAGATCTGAGTCTTGTATGATTGAAATCTCAATCTCTTGGTCTGCCATTTTGGTGTAACAGACCCAATTAGAAGTAGTTGGAGGAGTGATAACTGGAATTTAGTAGACAAAATAAATCTCATTTTTTTTTTTTAAGAAGAATAGGCCTGAAACCCAGTCTGGACCTGGCACTTCAGGGAGACTTGTAGCCAGGTAGCCAGTTGCCTAGTTTTTATAAAAAGTAAGGTTGCAGTTACTTGCTTCCAGCAAACATTGTTTTGAGAATGGTGGCATCCAAGCCTGACACGACTCAGAAAACTCAAGTGTTTAGCAATACAAGGTCTAATCTGAAAGTACACCTATAGCAACACCTAATTATTTCCCAGGATATCTGAACCATAGCTACTCTAATAGCCAAAGCAGATTTCACCATTAATGACATCAGTGTTTTTCTAGGTATGAGAAGATGCAAGAATTGGGACTCATAACATCTTTTCTTGAAAAGATTTAACTATCTGAAGACCTGTTCTGTCAGTTTTTTCCAGAGCACAGAGTGTCTGATTCTTGTTTATCACCCTGAACTCCTTTTAGGGGCGTTGAAAGTCAGCAGTTGCAGCGGCCATGATTTAATTTTTGTAGATGTAGATGGCAAGTGTCAGTCTTCAGTTGGCAGAGCCCCTTTTTGCTCATAAGCTTGGCCATGATTTTGAGAGGGGCATTTCATGACCATTTTATCCCATGGTGTTGAGACTGTCCATTCTCAGATTTGGCAAAGGTTTTGTTGACAGGCCACTCAATGTGCTGTTACTGGACTAGGCCATAAAACAGTATCCAAAATTTTCTGGACCACCTGTCTATTAGCCTCTTGGTCCAGGAAAATATTTCTTCTTGTTGTTTCTTCCCATATCTAGAGTTACTGTTACTATCATCTATCTCATATGGGACTATATATTATTTTATTAGAGGCCTCAGACACACATTTGACAGTATAAGAAACAGCAATTTTGTAAAACAGGTGAAATACAAATAACATAGCCCAGCAGTATTAGTAAAGTCACAAGTAAGACTTAAGAGCTTCCATTAGATGTAGCCCAGTAGATCTCAGGTCATCTGACTTAGTCTGCTTTGTAGAATCCTTATTTTCCAAGGAAATTATATATTGGCACCATCTATAAGGCACATAGCCCAGTTTTCTAGTATTACTAGACTGATTGGGCTTAGTATGATTTAATTGTTTCCAACACAGAGGAGACTTTAAACCTAAATTACCATAGCCTGGTGTTATCTATATAAATCTATCCCATAATTGTGGGAGATTTTTTCCTCCTTTGTTGAAACCTTTTTTGTTGTTCTGATTGAGCTTGAGTAATAGAAAAAAGCTCAAATTTATGGCCAGAGTCAGAGCAGGCATTATTAATTGGCCGGGTGTGGGGATCCCATCTAGTAATATCACAGTGACCTGAATATGACTATAATTTTTTTTTTTAAAGTAAATTTTCTCAGGGCCAACCAGTTAGAGTCTTGTAGTAGAGAAATTTACCAAGGTAACCCAGAACTAGACACAGGTAATTGGCCACAAACCCAACAACTGAATTGATTTCTAAAACTAGCATAGACTCAGGCCTATGATGGAAAAGCATTTGATTTATATGTAAAGGTCTAAGAAGTCAAGAAAACATAAATGATCGTACAAATCAGGTCCAGCATCTTGGGTAAGCTGTCTATCTCTGATGTTGTCATCTTCTCATTCTGGTGTAGTGTAGTTTCTCTTGCTTGAGCATCATTTTAAGGTGAGATCAGGTCAGCTGTCTTCTCTATAGACCAATCCAGTGTAGGGGCTTTTGGAAGTGGGAATTAATCTAAGAGTTAATTTCCCTTCAGTTTCATTGTGCATGAGCTAGTTAAGAGTACCTGATAAAGAAGTCCTTCCATCCAGGTTGGAGACAGTCCCTTAAATTATGTCTTTTTCCAGTCCTGAGTTGCAGGTCATGAGGCATCTGATCTTTATCCAAAGATAGATTACTGAGATAAGCTTCAGAAACAAACTTAGGGTGTTCTCCAAGAATTTAATTAAATTTTACATTAATATCACATAACAGCAAAGAATTATCTAAGAGATGAGTCTTACTAGATGCAGACCTCCATTAACAAACTGGGATTTAATATTTTTTTGAAATATCTTTTTTTCCCTACAGTTACCCTCATTTTTATCAAATATAAACAAATTAAGGCTAATTTGTTAGCAAAATAGTTCTGTTCTCACTAATTTTGGTCTGATGATTTATATAACCATACTTGATTATAGACTTTTTTATTTTGCTGAAAGATTTATAGAGTCTCAGACTGAACTTTTAAAATAAAACAGGGCTGGGAAACTCACACAAAAGGCTTATCACAGATTTTGCCTAACAAATATAGGTGAATTTTTCCCTTTTTAAGGTCTCAAAAATTTCTTGAGATTTTTGTACCCGTGAGATAACCTTCTTAACTCATTTGATAAACTTACTGGAAACCTAAGAATTTCCAATTTTTGGAGGAGTCAGATAGAGAGAAAATATAATTGTTTTGTTTATAACGTTTAATTTTACCAAAGTATTGTCATAATTAGTTTGAGAGGATGGTTTTCCCTATTCCCTGAAAACCTAAGATTTAAACCCGTAATTTTTCAGATAGAAATCATAAAAGTTATAAGCATATTTGTTGGTACATGCAGTCTTTTTGTTAACTTTTGTGAAGGCATCAGGTTTTCCATTAGAATACCAGGACATATCAGAATGTTAAGAACTCCATATAATTTCTAGGATATCTGTATTAATAATTTTACCATATATTATAACATGAATGGATTTATTACTCATTTGATAATCTTTTCAATGTAATTTAACCAACCAAATAAACACAGTTTAATATCTCTTTTTGAGATGTTTCAGGGCCCCTCTGAAGTACCCCAAAGTTAGCTAGAGGTCAAAAAAACTTCAAAAGAATTCTATTTAGGAAGTTTTATCAAAAAGATCAAGTAAAAGGGTTTAGAACATTTGGTCAGATTTAGTCAATGTTGGGAGAAGGCAACGGCACCCCACTCCAGTACTCTTGCCTGGAAAATCCCATGGACGGAGGAGCCTAGTAGGCTGCAGTCAATGGAGTCACTGGGAGTCGGACACGACTGAGCGACTTCACTTTCACTTTTCACTCTCATGCATTGAGAAGGAAATGGCAACCCACTCCAGTGTTCTTGCCTGGAGAATCCCAGGGACGGGGGAGCCTGGTGGGCTGCCATCCTG
>NW_011495041.1:8327202-8327708 GCF_000754665.1 Bison bison bison
GGCTGCCATCTCTGGGGTCGCACAGAGTCGGACACGACTGAAGTGACTTAGCAGCAGCAGCAGCAGCAGTCAATGTTGATGGGTGTATCATTTAGCTTGTTGATATGTCATAATAGGCCTAAATACCAAGGCTCAAGGTCTAGTGAAAGTCAGCTCCGCCATCTTGGACCTAGTTGACTCTAACCAGTTTTCTTATGGCTGTGTCATTTCTAACAAAATCCATTTATCTAACTAACTGTAATCTACTTTTAGAAAATCCTGATCATGCATAACTCTTTTTAGTATTTTTTCATATCTTTTTTACTGAAAACCCACTTCCTACTTTCCTTTAGCAACCAAGAATTAACTTTTATATTAGCATTTCATACATTGGTGAGCATAAATACCAGTGATAATTTCTAAAATCCTTGCTTTCTTAGAACATTTTAGGATGGCATCAAACATTATTCATTTATAGTCTCAAATCTCTTTAGTTTCTCTGTAAAAGGAAATTAGTGTTTAGTATT
>NW_011495041.1:8328466-8331239 GCF_000754665.1 Bison bison bison
CTAGATAGCATATTCAAAAGCAGAGACATTACTTTGCCAACAAAGGTTCGTCTAGTCAAGGCTATGGTTTTTCCTGTGGTCATGTAGGGATGCGAAAGTTGGACTGTGAAGAAAGCTGAGCACCGAAGAACTGATGCTTTTGAACTGTGGCATTGGAGAAGACTCTTGAGAGTCCCTTGGACTGCAAGGAGATCCAACCAGTCCATTCTGAAGGAGATCAGCCCTGGGCTTTCTTTGGAAGGACTGATGCTAAAGCTGAAACTCCAGTACTTTGGCCACCTCATGTGAAGAGCTGACTCATTGGAAAAGACGTCTGATGGCTGGGAGGGGTTGGGGGGCAGGGGGAGAAGGGGACAACAGAGGATGAGATGGCGAGACGGCTGGATGGCATCACTGACTCGATGGACGTGAGTCTGAGTGAACTCTGGGAGTTGGTGATGGACAGGGAGGCCTGGCGTGCTGCGATTCATGGGGTTGCAAAGAGTCGGACACGACTGAGCGACTGAACTGAACTGAACTGAAACCTAGGTACAATGAAAATATTTTACTTAGTGTTAATTACTCTAAGACATATCTATATTAGATAGGTCAACAAACAAACATTAATATCAGGTATTTAATACTGAATATTTCCCAGTTCACATGAACCTGGAATTTATTAATTTAAAATTATTTGATTTGTAAGTGCTTACCTTTTTTTAAGCCAATTAAATAGAGCTCATCTACAAATTAACCTCAAAAATATTATCCAGAGACAAAGACATACCAACACATATTTAGACAGACACAGTGCAAGATCTAGCTTCATTATCTAAGTTTAGTCGTGAATTAGATATTACAATATAAAATTTATTAGTTTATTTAAAAAACAGTTGAAATATATAAAAATTTTAAAGTCTTTTTCCCCTTTTCCCTCAGTCTCAGGGAGTTAGAGATGGTCTAGATAAGTGTTCCTGAGAGCCCTTGTCTCAAGGCACACGGAAAGAAAATCAAGTTCTAACAAAATGGCAGCAGCTCTAAACCAAATGGTGGCCAGACAAAGCAAAATGGCCATCAAAAACCACAACACAGAACACAGAGTTAAAACACACACATATAAACCTGGAAGTCCTCATCAGACACTCCCTTAAATACAAGAATACAGTCTCTCAGAAAACCTCCTACAGAGACACAGAACTTCAGATCCAAGTACTAACATCTTCAAAGATTTCAAAGGGAGGAAAGGAAACCAGGTTGAAAGAAGAAGGGGGAGGAGGCAGGAGGGGGGGCAAAAGAGGTGGACTTACAGATGTCTCCTGCCACCTACAGATACCCAGGTGTTATGGGACTTTACCCTGGGCCTCCAGAGAAGGGAGGACTGGAACTCAGCCCTACCAGAAATCAGACCAGACCAGAACCAGAATTTGAATTCTCTGCCTAGAGGAGGTGATCACTCTCCAATCCTCAGCTCAGGCTGAGGGCCGTTCGACCAGATTCCTGCGTCCAGGACCGGGGGACTAGAAAAACGGGGAAGGATAGGAAGGGTTAAGGAGAGGAAAGAGAGAGGGAAGGGGAGGGGGTCAATAAAGTCTCTTGTTCCTTACCGGTCAGGGCACTCTGGCCAGTTGTCCACGTCAGGAGGAGACCAGGGACAAAAGGGTCCCAGTTGCAGCTGCTGGGTCTGGTCCATTGGCAGGCAAGCTGGCCCCTGAGTACCCCGAGTGGTCAGGATGTCAGTCTCAGTGAAAAAGAGTCCCCGCCAGAGTCGCCGTTTGTTGCAGGAAGGTGGACCCCTTCCAGGGCCCGAAACTGTGCTCTTATCTAACACTCGGAAATGAATTATCCGAGGAGACACATGTACTGACAAAGCAAGAGATTTTACTGGGAAAGGGCACCCGGGTGTGGAGCAGTAGGGTAAGGGAACCCAGGAGAACTGCTCTGCTGCATGGCTCTCAATATAGGGTTTTATGGTGATGGGATTAGTTTCCGGGTGGTCTTTGGCCAATCATTCTAATTTAGAGTCTTTCTTGGTGGCGCATGCATTGCTCAGCCAAGATGGATGCTAGCGAGAGGGATTCTGGGAAGTGGATAGACATGCAGTGTCTCCTTTCGACCTTTCCTGGACTCTTCCGGTTGGTGGTGGCTTATTAGTTCCATATTTCTTATCAGGATCTCCTGTCATAAAACAACTTATGCAAATGGTTACTACGGTGCCTGGCCAGGGTGGGCAGTTTCAATCAGTGTGCTTCCCCTAACACAATGACTATTCAAGACTACTTTCCTTCAGGATTGACTGGTTTGATCTCCTTGCAATACAAGAGACTCTCAAAGGTCTTCTCCAACACCACAGTTCAAAAGCATCAATTCTTCAGTGCTCAGCTTTCTTTATAGTCCAACTCTCACATCCATACATAACTACCGGGAAAACCATATCTTTGACTAGATGGACCTTTGCTGGCAAAGTGATTTCTCTCCTTTTTAATATGCTGTCTAGTTTTTTCATAGCTTTTCTTCCAAGGAGCAAGTTTCTTTTTATTTCATGGCTGCAGTCACCATCTGCAGTGATTTTGGAGCCCCAAACAATAAAGTCTGTCACTCTTTCCACTGTTTCCCTATCTCTTTTCCATGAAGTGATGGGACCAGATGCCATGATCTTTGTTTTCTGATTGTTGAGTTTTAAGCCAATATTTTCACTCTCCTCTTTCATTTTCATGTTCATCAAGAGGCTCTTTAGTTCTTCTTCACTTTCTGCCATAAGGGTGGTGTCATCTGCATATCTGAGGTTATTGGTATT
>NW_011495041.1:8331339-8332501 GCF_000754665.1 Bison bison bison
GTTAAATGAGCAGGGTGACAATATACAGCCTTGACGTACTCCTTTTCCTATTTGGAACCAGTCTGTTCCGTGTCTGGTTCTAACTGTTGCTTCCTGACCTGCATACAGATTTCTCAGGAGGCAAGTCAGGTGGTCTTGTATTCCCATCTCTTTCAGAATTTTCCTGAAAACCCGTGTCTCCTGAATTGGCAGGTTTGTGAGGCCTCAGAACTTGCACATTTCTGACTCACTGGTTTCTGCTGTTTTACACAATGACTCAAATAGGTCCAACAACCCTGTCTAGTACAAGCGCGTCAAGGGCATGCTTGGGGTTCAGAAAATGGGGTGTCCTATCTGCCCACTAGAATGTACAGTTCGTGGGATGGGAAACTGCCTGGCTCACCACACAATATTTCCTCAATAAATACTAGAGTGGCCTTTTCCACCATGTTTCTTTTTTTTGAACTTGCACTTAGCTCACATTTAAGCCAAGTGTTACTTGCCCTTTTCCCTCTTTTGCTTTATTTACCACAACAAAACTCCTCTCCAAGTCTTCTATTCTTAAATTCTTTATCATATCCAGTCCTAGTCTTCTTATATAGAGCCTTAGTTGCCATATTCAGAGCTAACAACTAAATAAAAATTAGGCGGGAAAAATTCTTCTCCCAGTGCAAGGAGTTTGGGTTCAATCTCTGGTCAGGGAACTAGATCCCACATGTCACAAACAAGACCAGGTGCAGAAAAATAAATAAAAATTAAATAAAAATTTTTATTTCTTATGAGATTGTTTCAGAAACATTTCAGACCCGTGATACTGTATTTTCATACAGTATGCAAGATGGGTTTTACAATAATCGATGCTATAGCTTCATAGAGTATGATGTTGAGAATAATCCTCACCAAAGACCAGATAGATCTTAAATGATATGACATTGTTGAATTTACCACTGTCCAGTACTGGTCTTCCTTTGGGTCTATTACAGTAGTAAAATGTATAAATGAAAGCATAAAGATGCCACAATAAGAATAAAATAAGTAAGAACCATGGTCAAGAACCGTGGTCAAGTCCCTCCGTAGTTTCTCTGGACTAGAGCTCCTCCAGGCTCCACCTGCGCCCCGGCCCCACTCCAGATCCTCAGGACGCCATGCTTCCTCACTTCCTGCCAGCTTTTCAGATGAATTC
>NW_011495041.1:8332601-8332826 GCF_000754665.1 Bison bison bison
TTCTTCACTTTCTGCCATAAGGGTGGTGTCATCTGCATATCTGAGGTTATTGGTATTTCTCCTGGCAATCTTGATTCCAGCTTGTGCTTCATCTGGTCCAACATTCCTGATGATATACTCTACATATAAGTTAAATGAGCAGGGTGACAATATACAGCCTTGACGTACTCCTTTTCCTATTTGGAACCAGTCTGTTCCATGTCTGGTTCTAACTGTTGCTTCCTG
>NW_011495041.1:8332926-8337689 GCF_000754665.1 Bison bison bison
AAGTGAGGCGAGTGTGTGCTGTGCTTACATTTTAAAAGAGAAAATTACAAATGCCAATACACTATCAAATAGTATGTGAATCTTCAAGACGAGACTTTAAAATATGTGAAATTATGAGCACTATGTGACTGAAATTTGACAAAATATCCAAGAGTGCTGCCTCTCACTGCACAGCTTCCGTGTTCTGTTGAAGAGAAGGGATATTTATATAAATAATTGAAAGCAGTGATTTTGCTAAAATGAAGGTAATAAAAGTTTACAAAATATGACTCAATTTTTTCGATCTAAACATTACTTTCCCTTCAATAGATCACCTCGATTTGTTCAATCAAAATTATATTACTTCAACATTATCTTTAAAATTAAAAGATAAATTAGAATGAACAATATAAAGAGATCAGAATGACTTAAACTAAGCTGAATATAAATGCTTTTGAAAATGTAATTAAATCTTATTTATTTTTATAAAGATAAGACTAATGGTTATCTAGTTTAATATCATTTACCTGCCAAAATAAATGATGGATGTAACACTCCTCTCATATTTCATCTAAAACTACTAGTTTGAGAATGGTGCTAGTTGTTTAATTGTGGCCCTTTAAGACTATGAATTTTATGATACTTTGGGAGAAAGTGATACTTTATCCTTTTTCCACTTTTTCATTTTGTTGGCATTTTCCATTACTTCTTTCAGAATGACTCGATTGATTTATTTATGTAGATCCTGTGCCATTCTTGTGGACATTGTTTATAAGCATTTTATTATTGCTCTATGTATCATGGAAAGATTGTTTCACAATTCTATTTCTAGGCATGCTTGCTGTCCTATAGATAAACTTGATTTTTTAAACTTATTTATTTTGATTGGAGGCTAATTACCTTATAATATTGTGGTGCTTTTGTGTTTATAGCTTTTGTCAACTTTAGGCTTTAGCACAACACCCTCAAAAACATCCTGGAAAATACTTTGGCAGAATCTTGACAGCCCAGACAGGCAGAGTGGAGTGATGGGTTTGCAGGGTCTGACTAGGTGACAGATTCTCAGATGAGTCTTGTGAGACGGGGAACTCCTAGGGACCCGGAAGTGTGTGAGGTACAATAGCTTTATACTCATGCGCATACGAGACCAAGTTCTGAGCCAGGTTTGCTCAACAGTCTTGATAATTCAGGTGCTTTTGCTCATTTACAGTTGATTCCAGGGCAAGGTATTTCCCAGAGCCAGACTTGCCCTGTCTTTCATTTTCATCAGCCTTCACATAGTGACAGGAATGTATCTTGGGGATGCATAGTTTCTAATCATGGGGAAAACCAAAACCACATGGGTTTAGGCTCCCAGCTCCTCCCCCTTGACATCTTTGTCAGCTCAGGTTGGAAACTGCAACACCATTGTCTGTAAACAAGCGATTTCCATCTTCACTGCTTTTTGGAGAGCTGGGCATGTATGATAAGGCTCTGCTGGCAGTTTTCCAGAATCTATTACTGTCAGATTTGCTATTTCCTTTTGCTCAAAGATCACTTGTTGGATCACTTGAAGGGACAAAGTCCATTCCTCAGTATTTCGGACTTTGGTGATGACTGATCTGAGCAAAGCGACATGGAATAATATGAAGAAAGGCATGTCTTGGGGTTTGTAGCCCTGTATTCAGCAGGAGCTAAGGGTGTCCAAGCTCTATTTCTGTGAAACACGGGCTACAAAGTTGCCACGTGTTGTTATTGTTCAGGCAGACATCTTCATGTCTAGGTTTGATGGGAGTTTGATTTTTCTGGCCACTTGACCCAGTGTTTTGTCACTTACAAAGCACTTATTGCTTGATTCCAATTACACAGAAAACTACCTTTCTTACTGCAATGAACTAGCATCAAAGACAGCTGGTTATCATTCAAAGGAACACAAGTAAAAACATTATCCTGAATGTGCATCTTAATCAAAAGACACACAAAGGAGTGACTCAAAGCATCACAAGAAAAATTAAAGATGAGAAACACATACACATTGTAAATAAGAACTTTGAGTATCTGCTAATAATCTAGATTCTTAAGTAAATGCAGAAGAAAGTGAGGATGCAGGGAGATAACTTGGGAGAGCAGACTGAAAGAGGACAAACTGCCTCTGATATTGGGAGTTTGCTTCCTGGGTCTTCTGGAGAAGTTGTCTTCTGGATGTGTCATCCTGGTTGGTGTTCTGGGGTTAGGTTTATGGCCCTTGCAAAACCGTCTATAAACTTCTTGAGGGGCCTGGCTTGAGATCTCTGGACCCTTTAACTTAAAGATGTATACTCACTCCTGCTAAAAGTGGAGGGGGCAGTTTTTGAGTAGAGACCAGGAGTAGCTTTGGTGACAGCTGGAGGCATTTTGAGAAGAAGCCTCAAAAATTCAGACCATGAAGACCAAGGTACGTCCCAACAGATCTTAACAAGACACTCTGAATTTATGAGAGTACGAACAAAAGACAACTAGATTTTTTTCTTTTTGGCTTGAGAAAAGTTGAGAAAGTGAAAGTGTTAGTCGCTTAGTTGTGTTTGACTCTTTGTAAACCTGTGGACTGTAGCCCTCTAGGCAAGAATACTGGTGTGGGTTGCTATTTGTAAAATTTTAATGAGCTGTAATTAATAATTTATGCAAATTTCCACAATGTAAGCGTGTTATGATTAAGCATGAATTTAAGTGTGATTGACCCTTACTGTCATATATTGGAAAGTCCTGCCTACCTCCTGGGACATATGAATGTGAAATTGAAAGCCTAACTTCAGAAGATATTTGAAGCAGTATCAACTTCCCCTACTCAAAGAAAAAGAAACTTAAATTTATTTAAACAGTGTCTCAATCTGATTGCCAGAGTGTGTTAAAGGCCAAGAGAAGAGTGTTAGAGTGATCCTGGGGTCTTCTCTGGTGGCTCAGTGGTAAAGAAGCCACCTGCCAATGCAGGAGACATGAATTCGATCCCTGGTCCAGGAAGATCCCACATGCTGTAGAGCAAGTAAGCCACAACTATTGAGCCGGGGCTCTGGAGTCTGGGAACCATGACAAGAGAAGCCACAATGCCCCACACCTAGAAGAAAAGCCCACACAGCAATGAAGACCCAGCACAGCCATAAACAAATAAATAAGAAAGAAAACTTAAAAGATTCTGTATTGCACAGTAGGTTCTCATTAATAATCTATTTTATTCTTAGCATCAGTAGTGCATATATGTCAATCCAAATCTCCCAAATCATCCCACCCCTCTGTCCCCCTTGAAATGCAAACAAAGAGGGGATATAGTTATACATATACATTCAGCTGTATGTATAACTATATCCTCTCTTTTTTTTATTTTGAATCCCCTCTTTTTTTTTTTGGAAATGTGCAAACTTTTATGTTTGCTGTACAGTAGAAATGAACAAAACATTGTAAGGCAATTATACTCCAAGAATTTATTTTTTAAAAAAAGAAAAAAGAGACTCTGGTCTCATGTACCATTAAAACCCTACCTTAAAAACAGATCTCTCTCCCCAAAATGAATGAGTCAGGTGAAAGCAGAAGTGGCCTTGAACCTGCTAAAATATTTTGGGTGGCTTGTACAGTCACATAAGAAAACACTTGTGAGTTTCTATATTGTACAAAAACAGCATGTCAAGGATTCAGGGTGGTTCAGTATCTCAGGCAACGATTCGTTATGTAAACAAACATCTAATGAGGAGACAGACGTTTCTGTCATTTAGGAATCACCCTGTTGGGAAGGCCTCGGTCAAGACAGTGTCTGAACTGACTTTCTATGTGGCGTTGAATATCTCATCTGCAAGTCACTCACACACACTTGTCTGCCACGGAGTTCATCACAACCTGCCAACACAGTCACGTTCTCAAGCCTCCTCGAATTACTCGCACAGATGTCCTCCCAGCTTATACTTACAATGTGTAATTTCTGAGTGTAGAGAGGATGAAGTTGGACTAACAAACCTGCATTTTCAAAACTTTAAAAGTTATTAAAATATAAATGCCACTGAAAACGTGTCACTGGTGACATCTTGCTCCATTACACTGGATAAGAAGCAGAAGTGTGTCAGTTACCTCAATCATGAAACTCTTTGCATCCACATGGACAGTAGCCTGCCAGGCTCCTCTATCCATGGAATTCTCCAGGCAAGAATACTGGAGTAGGTAGCCATTCCATTTTCCAAGGGATTTTCTCAACTCAAGGATCAATGATCAGTGAATCAAGCCAAAACCTAATGTGCATCTTTTATTGGCACTAAAGAATGTTGCTTTTGCTTATAAGGTCCAAGAACTTCTTCATGACACTTTTATGTTTGAATATCATTTTTTCCCAATGTTCCAGGCCTTCGCTATACCTGACCTCATGAGAAACCACTTTACAGAGGCTAACCTACTCAGGTTTCCTCATTGCCTAGCTGCCCTGTGCCCAGGAACTACCCACCTCTGTTTCCCTCCTGCATCCCCCATGGGAGAACAAAACATCTGGAGTGGAGACTCCACAAGTGGAAATTATCACAGGAGCCAGTTCTGGGGCAGGAAAGCCTTAACTGTAATTTATGAGTTGCCAGAGGCTCAGGGAAGACAAATAGGAAAAGGAGTTCGTCTAGGCTGTATATTGTCACCCTGTTTATTTAACTTCTATGCAGAGTACATCATGAGAAATGCTGGACTGGAAGAAACACAAGCTGGAATCAAGATTGCCAGGAGAAATATCAATAACCTCAGATATGCAGATGACACCACCCTTATGGCAGAAAGTGAAGAGGAACTAAAAAGACTCTTGATGA
>NW_011495041.1:8337789-8337881 GCF_000754665.1 Bison bison bison
ATATCTTAAAGCACAACATTCAGAAAACGAAGATCATGGCATCAAGTCTCACCACTTCATGGGAAATAGATAGGGAAACAGTGGAAACAGCG
>NW_011495041.1:8338211-8341373 GCF_000754665.1 Bison bison bison
CATTGGAAAAGACTCTGATGCTGGGAGGGACTGAGGGCAGGAGGAGAAGGGGACAACAGAGGATGAGATGGCTGGATGGCATCCCTGACTCAATGGACGTGAGTCAGAGTGAACTCTGGGAGTTGGTGATGGACAGGGAGGCCTGGCGTGCTGTGATTCATGGGGTCGCAAAGAGTCGGACACGACTGAGCGACTGATCTGATCTAATTAGGGGAGACAACCTGTGTTAAAAAATCCAGAAGGGACCTAATGATGGGGGGCGACACCCACAAGATTGTGGGATTTTCCCTGAGGAGCTCAACCCAGTCACCAGGTTCTCACATAAAATATCAGTGAGAAAACTCCTTATGCTCTAACAGAGAGAGCCCTCTGTTCTTAATAAGGCTGCAGTTGGGGAAGCCTCGGAATGAGAACCTAACCCACCTGGGAATCATCGGAGCCTAACCGAAGGAGCAGAGAGAAAGAAACAAATGAAATATATGAAATAATTTATCATTGTTCAGTCACCAAGTCGTGTCTAACTCTTTGGAATCCCATGGACAATGGCTTCCCTGTCTTTCACTGTCTCCTGGAGTTTGCTCAAACTCATGTTCATTGAGTCACTGATGCCATCCAACCACCTTTGTTATCCCTTTCTCTCCTGCCTTCAACCTTTCCCAGTATCAGGGTCTTTTCTAAGAGCTGGCCCTTTGCATCAGGTGACCAAAGTATTGGAGCTTCAGCATCAGTCCTTCCAGTGAATACTCAAGGTTGATTTCCTTCAGGATTGACTGGCTTGATCTGTTTGCTGTCCAAGGGACTCTCGAGTCTTCTCTAGCACCACAGTTTGAAAGCATCAATTCTTCGGTGCTCAGCCTTCGTTATGGTCTAACTCTCACATCCATACAAGACTAAAGGAAAAACCATAGCTTTGACTAGACGCAGCCCTGTCAGCAAAGTGATGTCTCTACTTTTTAATATGCTGGCTAGCTTTGTCATAGTTTTTCTTTCAAGGAGCAAGTGTCTTTTAATTTTCAAGGTGCAGTCACCATGAAATGGTGAGTTTTGAATGTTGAGTTTTAAGCCAAGTTTTTCACTCTTCTCTTTCACTCTCCATCAAGATGCCCTTTAGTTTCTCTTTGCTTTCTGCCATTAAAGTGGTATCATCTGCATATCTGAGATTGCTAATATTTCTCCTAGTAATCTTGATTCCAGCTTGTGACTCATCCAGTCCAGCCTTTCGCATGATGTACTCTGCATATAAGTTAAATAACTAGGGTGACAATAAACAGTCTTGATGTATTCCTTTCCCAATTTGGAACCTGTTCACTGTTCCATGCCTTGTTCTAACTGTTGCTTCTTGACCTGCATACAAGTCTCTCAGGAGGCAGGTAAGATGGTTTTATATTCCTATCTCTTCAAGAACTTTCCACAGTTTGTTGTTATTCATAGAATCAAAGGCTTTAGCATAGTTAATGAAACAGAAATAGATGTTTTTCTGGAATTCTCTTTCTTTTTCTATGATCCTATAGATGTTGACAATTTGACCTCTGGCTCCTCTGCCTTTTGTAAATCCAGCTTGTACATCTGAAAATTCTTGGTTCACATACTGCTGAAACCCAGCTTGAAGGAGTTTGAGGATTAGCTTGCTAGCATGTGAAATAAACAGTTGTGCAGTAGTTTGAACATTATTTGGCATTGCCTTTCTTTGGGATTTGAATGACAGCTGATCTTTTCCAGCTCTATGGCCACTGCTGAATTTTCCAAATTTGCTGGGACAGTGAGTGCAGCACTTGTATGGCATCATCGTTTTTAGGGTTATGAAACAATATTGGCTGGAATTTTATGCTCAACCTACATAAGACCAAAGACAAACAAGAAATCCTGAGAGACACAAGACGGGGGGGCTGTGGAACAAAAACAAAGCACTTTTTCTGGTGCTAAAATAACTTTGTAGGTCCAAGGTGGAGCTGCTCCTGGGTGCCATGGCAGGAAATTGAAACAACATGATTTTTGTGTCTCTGGACATGTTCCTCTTTACCAGAAACAGTGCATATCCAGTCAGTCAATCCCCAAAGGCCAAGCTAGTTCTGGGCTCTACACTTATTACCTGCTTCTTTTCATCCTAAACAAGGTTGACTATGTTGCTCAGCCAATCAGAAATTTTCTATTCGTCTCTGTTTTGTTCTTCATTCTTTCTTAGAAAAGCTTCTTGCCATCTCCCCCATTTTGCAATTTTCCAAATGGACATTTTTTGCTTCATGAAGGGTTAAAGTTTGTTTGTATTTCCTGAATTTTCTTTAATCATTCTCTAACACCCTAGAGGAACAAAGTGAAGGATTACATTTGATTTCTCAGACTCCGTGAAAGCAAGAAGAGAGTCCAATATTTTGTGTTGAGAAAAAAAATGACCAACTTAGAATTCTATAACCTGCAAAATTATCTATCAAAGATGAAGGAGAAATATAGACTTTTTCAGACACACAAAGACTGAGTATTTGTTGCCTTGGCAGAAATGGTAAAAGTAAGTTGTTTAGAGAAGGAAATAATAAATTGTTTAGACAGAAGGAAAACGATAGTTGTTTAGAGAGAAGGTCAGAAACTCAGGCCTACATAAAGGAAGAAAGAACGTTGAGGAAAGAATAAGTGAAGTCAAAAATAAACTTTTATTTTTCTTAGTCCTCATGTATCTATCAGATAATATTTTGTTAAATAAGACTACCAATAATATATTCAATTATCTGAGCATATATTATATACTTATATATGCCTGTTTATGCTTGTATATGAGCTTCCCAGGTGACTCAGCAGTAAAGAATCTGCCTGCCAATGCAGGAGATATAGGTTCGATCCCTGGGTCAGGAAGATCCCCTGATGAAGGAAATGGCAACCTGCTCCAGTATTCTTGCCTGGGAAATCCCATGGACAGAGGAGCCTAGCAGGCTATGATCCATGGGGTCACAAATAGACATGACTTAGTGACTAAACAACAACAAAAACATGCTTGCATATAAATTTTAAAACTGACAGCAAAGATTCAAGGGACTGAAGGAAGGGACAAGGATTATTTTGTTATTTTAAGGTATTTATGCTGCTGCTGCTGCGGCTAAGTCGCTTCAGTCATGTCTGACTCTGTGCGACCCCATAGACGGCAGCCCACCAAGCTCCCCCGTCCCTGGGATT
>NW_011495041.1:8341473-8350715 GCF_000754665.1 Bison bison bison
TCCTTCTCCAGTGCATGAAAGTGAAAAGGGAAAGTGAAGTCGCTCTGTCGTGTCCGACTCTTCACCCCATGGACTGCAGCCTACCAGGCTCCTCCGTCCGTGGGATTTTCTAGGGAAGAGTACTGGAGTGGGGTGCCATTGCCTTCTCCGAAGGTATTTATACCACCTTTGAATTATGACATTATTTTAAAGTGGCCTATGGATAGCTGTAAATGTATGATGCAAACTCTAGGGCAACTGCTAAAAAAAGTAAAACTGAATATTTAAGTGATATGCTAATAAAAGAGAGAAAATGACATCACACAAAATGCTCAGGTAAAATCACAAAAGGCAGAAAGAGTATCAAAAAATTAGATGTAAAAGGGCAACAAATAAACTACAGTAACAAATATGGTAGATACTAATACAACTATATCAGTAAACACTTTGAAAGTCAGTGATCTAAATGACCAATAATTGATTGTAAGCTGGATCAAAACAGCAGGCTCAATCATACATTGTCTATAGGAAACTCACACTGAGTATAAAGACAATCAGATGAAGGAAAATCCACATGTAAACAGTAGTCAAGATAAAGCAGGAGTAGCCTATTAATTTCACAGAGAACAAGCTTCAAAGCAAGGAAAGGTGTCAGGGATAAAGAGGTCATTAAATAATGAATTAAATTAAATTAAATTATCAGGAAGACAACAATCCTTCATGTGAATGAACCTAGAAACGGACAAACTGTGTGAAGGACAAATTAATAAAAGTGCAAAAGACATAGGTAAATCCACTATCTGAACTGGAGATTTCAACACCTGTCTATTAGAAATGGACTATTAGAAATCTAAATGTCTATTAGAAATCATCAGGCAGAAAATCAGGAAGGACACAGTAAAACTCAACAACAACATCTAGGAACTTCCCTGGTGGCCCAGTGGTTAAGACTCCACCTGCAATGCAAAGGACATGAATTCAAACCCTGGTTCAGGAACTAAGATCCCATGTGCCATGGAGCAACTAAGCCCGTTGCCACAGCTGGTGAAGCCACATGCTTTGAAGCCCACACCCCCAACTACTGAGCCTGCATGTCACAACTAGAGAGTCTGTAAGCTGCAACAAAAGATTCCACATAACACAGTGAAGATCCCATATGCCACAACTGAGACCCAGCATGGCCAAATAAATAAATATTAAAAAAAATAACATTCATCAACTGGATACAATTCACATCTACGAATTATGGCAACAACAGAACACGCATTATTCTCATGCTCACATGGAAGATTCACAAAGATATACCATGCCACATTCTGGGCCACAGACACACTTTAATAAATTTATTTTTTTTTTTTATTATTTTTTTTTTTTAATAAATTTAAAACAACAGAAATCATATAATGAACTTCCCTGTTGGTACAGTGGATAAGAACCCACATGCCAATGCAGGGGACACAGGTTTGATCTCTGGTCTGGGAAGATTCCACATGCCACAGAGCAACTAAGCCCACACACCACAACTGCTGAACCTGTGCTCTAGAGCTGTGCTCCACAACAAGGGAAGCCACCTCGAAGAGAAGCCCATGCACCAGAAACGGAGAGTAACCCTCGCTTGTCACAATTAGAGAAAAGCCCACACAGCAATGAAGGCCCAGCAGAACCAAAGGTAAATTCTGAAAAATGAAAGGAGACTACAGACCAATATCTCTCATGAACATAAATGTAAAAATCTACATGAAAATGTTAGCAAATAGAACCCAACAATGTATTAAAAATAGTTATACACCACAATCAAGGGTGGTTTATCCCAAGTAGGCAAAGTTGATTCAACATTTCTATTAATTTTAATTTTAAAAAGAATAATAATCCTGGTTGATCACATCTGGCTTTTAAATGTATCTTGTTAAGGAAAAAGACAGAAAAAGCAATAACTCAAAAGTACGGCCCAAGGATGTTCACTTCAGCTCCTGCTACATTTGTGTCTCCCCCAGATTCATGCATTAGATCTTGATGCCCATGTGATGGTATTAGGAGGTGGGGCCCTGGAGAGACACTTATCATGAGAGTGGAGCCCTCAGAAATGGGGTCAGTGTTGTTACGGAAGGACCATGGAGCCCCTCCCCATTTCTCCTTGTGGGGTCCACATGAACCCGACCCTGACCCTGACCCTGACCTTGGCCTTCAGCCTCCAGAAGCATCTATTGTTCATAAACCTCCATGCCTGTGTGCAGGGAGGTGGCATGAGGACCTCCACCCATGGCAAAGGTCATGAGGAAGGAGGCTCGACATACGCAAAGGCGGGATGGAGCCTCAGGAGGCCCCCTGGAAATTCTTGAGCATCTACCCCCAAAACCAGAGTCTGCCTACTTTACTACTTTGCGCTCTCACCTACACCTCTGACTTTATGGGGGGCTGTCCCCCACCACCTCTTTCGGAGAAGGAGTTAACTTAGAGCTCCAGTTAATAATAATTCCTGGGCATGATAGGAGTGTTTCAATCTACAAACTCCTCTGAAGGTTCTCTAGCCTGCCTGACAGGTTTGTCCGGCCACATGTAATTGCTCACAGCCTCCCAACCGTGAGACGCATGAGATACTTTAAACCTTCTAAAAACAGGTTCTTTAGAGAAGTTAGAAAACTATTAGTATAAGTCTATAGTGGGCTGATTAGAAATTGTATTGGTGAAGGGTTTTTCATTTGTTGAGCCAATGTTTACTGCTGTCTCCACATCCCCTGCCCTTATACACATTAATGAATATATAGAAGAAATAAGTATTAACCTTTGATATTAATCACGTTAGACCTTAGGCTAAGTAAATTCTTTCCTTAATTAAAACCCACTACACCCTCACCCTATAGGAATGTAACTTTATTTGGGTGGCGTCTGTTTTAAGAATAATCACTCCCAGAGAAATAAGTGTTGACTGACCACTGTCACAAGGAGAGGGTCATAAATTGTCAGCAGACCCCCTGGCCAGAAGATGACGTAACATCCCTAAGACCTCTGTATACATTTGTATGAAGCACCTGACTTTAATAAAAGTCAGGACTGCTGACCCCGCGTGACTTTTGTATAACATCTCAGTGTATAAAAACAGACCCTGGAAAATAAAGAATTGGGATCAGTTCCTCGAAAGACTGGTCTCCCCATGTCGTTCTCTCTCTCAAACTCTGGCTGAGTTTCCATCTGGAGCGTGGAGCCCACCATGCTTACTAATTTTGCCTGGGCTTCTAAGATCCGATCGGGGAGGCCTCAGTGTCTCCTCTCCTTCGGGAGAACAGAAGGACGCCTGCGGCCTACATAAGTGGTGCAAGCTTCTTGTCTTGAAGTTTTATTGGTTTCCCGCGCAAACCAAGCTACTCAGCCTCTTTTCTCCACTGAATTTTCCTGCTAAGCTATCCTTATTCTATTACTCTTTACATCTCTAATTAATATTTAATTAAAGCTATTGTATCCAGTGAACTCACCGAAGCCATCTCCCCTTCGAATACCCTGGATCAGCTGGGGCTGGACCTCGGCACCTGTGGTCTTTGGTTATAGTAGCCCAAAGGGACCTAGGCCCTCCCCTCACTCTACTCCCATGAAACAATTTCTGTACATGTGTGTCGTGTGTGTGCTGTGTATGTGTTCTGTGTGTGTGTGTTCCATGTGTATGCTGTGTGTGTGTTATGCTGAATAAGGCCACTGACTCACATTTTACAGGGATGAGCCCTAGTAGCTGATCAGACAGGCATGGTTTCCTTCTTCCAAGCTCTTTGCTCCAGATAGTCTCTTATTGTCATGAGGGTGATGCTTTCTAATCCGTTCAATTTTAATTATTTGTGGCATGCTGGGAGATGTGGTAGGGACTGAAGGCCTGATATTCCAAGTTGGGTGGCCCCTGGTTGTGACTGTGGTCCTCCTGCTGGGGTCCTGGGCTCTGGGGACCTTCTGATGTAGGCATGTTCTCCATGTTGTCACGTCTACCACCAGAGACCATCAAAAAGGAGCTGGTGATGAAGCTTGCTTTATCCTTTCATGACCTCTCTCTTCCTTGGGGATCTCGAGCAAGTGTTCAGGTGTCCTGGATTTGAAAAGCATATTAAATCACATGCATTCATGCTCAGGAACTTCCATGTAATAGCCAGTCTCATGGATCTGAGGGATTGTTTTCCTTCTACGTGAAATTTTGTGGACATGCACTCTAGTTCTCTAGATGAAACTTGCTTTCCTATGCTCCTTGATGGTAGTGTGAAGACTAACTTACCCAGAGACGTAAGACTTCAGCAAAGGAGCAGCACTGAACTTGGGTTTACAGGAAATTCTAAAGCTCCATGTGCCCAAGGGAACAGAGTTATATCATACTGCTTATTGCCCTGAGGACTAAGAGCTTTCCACTCTTTCTGATGTAGAATATCCAACATCCTTTTCATGCAATCACGAACTATGGAAGACAAAAGATGTGCTGCTTCTTCTCACGTCCTCAAATTATTGAAATTATCTGATAAAGGAAGGCACTAATTTAAAATACTGTACCATACCTAGATCTAGTCAGCAATTTTCCAATTAACAATCCCAAGGCAACTAGCTAATTTGCCTGTTATATGAGTTTCACAAATGTTTTAATCTATTGTTCTGTGATTTGCAGTGATACATATTAGCAAAGCAAATCTTAGTTATCTGCATGGGTATATAACTGCTGTTATTTATGTAAATCTCACCTACATGACATTTTGAAAGTGTATCAAATAGCCTCCCTCAGCATTAACACTGTGGAGAAATCTAATTCCAAAGTTATCATCATTAAAATGCCTTTAAACATTTAATACTCTCTCCCTGAGATTGACAAAAGAATTCAACAATGTTTCCATCAGAGCTTCTTCAGTTATTTCCTTTTCATAATTTTACATTTAATACCATCTTTCAGTTTTATATAAAATAAATGCTTTCCTAGAAATTCTCATTTGGTGAGAATTAAGAACCTTTCAAAACATCATGGTACTTTCTGCCTCTCTGCTATTAATCACTTTTATGAATGAAAGACACAAATAGGTACAAAGATACATAAAGATACCTGACTTGTGTCCTATCTACAAGAAGGGTTGGATGAGGGCCACTCTGACTGGTGTGAGGTGGTGTTTCACCGTGATTTTGTTTGCATTTCTAATAACTATTGATGCTGAGCATCTTATTATATGCCTGTTGTCCATCTATTAGTTTGGGGCAAACATAAATGTGGTTTCAAGCTGTGCGTTTTAAATCATTATAACTAAGCTCATACGTATCTTTATTTAGGAACCATTAGAATCAATACATTTTGCCAATGAGAAATAAGTTTGTTTATTTCTGTAGCAAAAAAAAAAAAAATGTGCTTCAGGATATGACAAACTCTTGGACAACTTTTTTTGCATCCTGCAGGTTGTGGAAGCATTCTCCCTGCAAAAAGTCATCAAGTTGCTTGAAGAAGTGTTAGGCGGTTGGCGAGAGGTCAGGTGAATATGGCAGATGAGGCAAAATGCCGTACCCCAATGCATTCAACTTTTGAAGTTACTTGTGTGATGTGCAGTGGGGAATTGTCATGGAGAAGAATTGGGCCCTTTCTGTGGACCAATGCTGGCTGCAAGCCTTGCAGTTTTTGATGCATCTCACTGATTTGCTGAGCATACTCCTCAGATGTAATAGTTTCACTGGGATTCAGAAAGCTGTAGTGGATCAGACTGGGGAGCAGACCACCAAACATTTACCATGACTTTTTTTTTCTTGCAAGTGTGGCTTTGGGAAGTGCTTTGGAGCTTATACTCGGTCCATCCACTGAGCTGGTCTTCAACAGTGCATATTTTTGAAAATGGTACATATTAAATAATTTCATTGAAATTGTTTCTATTATAAGTCCATCTGGGCAAAGCATATGCCACATTACACATGCACTCTCGCCAACCACAACCAGCAGGATACCAAAAAAAAAAAAAAAAAACTTCCAAGAGTTTCTCATATCCTGAGTCAATATATGGGTTACTGTTGCATTACCTCAGAAAGAAGTTACATTTTTAAAGGCTCTCATTTGAGATTCAGCAGAGAAGAAAGGCTAAACACTTTTGCTAAGTAGCTGTTATAAAATAAGTAGATTACAATAACATTTACAGAGCCTTAGCTTCCATCAAGGAGAAATAAAAGAACTAAACAAAGCAAATAAAGCATCTCTTCCTTTACTTTGGATTCCCATACACATTAGCGGGGATGAGAAGAACTGTCCTGCTGGTGCTGTGACGTAGGGAGCAAAGCCTTCCTCCTCAGGTCTGAGGGACACCATGTCTCAGAGGTGGCTGAGGCCGTGCAAAATGAGATGAAGCATTTCAGCATCAGAACCAGAAAAGAAAGAGATGGACTGGACAATCACAGTCCACAAAAGGACTATGAAATGAATTTCACTGTTTGTGTTTGTTCCAACTTGGCCAATTCTTTCTGTATTTTCTGAGAGTTTCCATAGAGACAGTCTCACAAAATGATCCACTTCTAAGCCACAGAGAAACAACATGGACAAGAGAACAAGGAAACAAAGAGAAGACAGAATTTAATTTAAACTTATAATGACAGGAAATGGAAGAGAAATCCTTTTCTTTTGCGGATATGATTACTTGGAAAGGCAGTAATTTTGCTTAAAAGACTTTGCTGATAGCGCTCAGGAATGGCCTTGCACTTACTGTTCTACTGCAAGCGTCGAATAATGGAATTCTGTAGAATGAAAATTCTGGGGAGAGCTGTCTAAAAGCTATTTTACAGGGAAACATTGATTCCCCCCCCCAGGTATTATCTTTTTTTAAAATTATCAAAGTTATACATATATGGGAGAAAATTCATAACTTACTGCAAAGCAAACAGAAAATTTTAATCATTTCCTGTGATTCCACTACCCAGAAAAAACAGCTACTAATGACATTTCTGATTAGTGTGTGTTTCTTGCTATCTCTCCGCAGCATTCCATTATATCAGCTTCCTGCTTAGAGGCATTTGTATTGCTGTGTTTTTAAGAAATGATTTTAAACTATTATGCAAGCAAAGCTTTAAATATAAAATGGAAATGATGCGCTCATTACTTCCTTCTGAAGAATTCCAACTACTGGAATTGCTTGCATGTGTGGCTTCTGTAAAATTCTCTTGTGTATTAATTACTTCACGGGTTTCCTTGGTGGCCCAGTAGTGAAGAGTCTGTTTGCCAGTGTAGGGAAAAGGGGCTTGATCCCTGGTCCGGAAAGGTCCTACATGTCATGGAGCAACTGAGCCTGTGCCGCACAACTACTGAGCCTGTGCCCTGGAGACCCTGCTCCATAACGTGAGAAGCCACTGCAGTGAGAAGGCCACACGCCACAGCTAGTGAGTTCTCTCCATTTACCACAACTAGTGCAAAGCCTCAGCAGCAGTGAAGACCTAGCATGGACAAAAATAAGTACATGAATTAATCAAATATGAATTACTTCATTTGATTTGTAAAACTATCTTGGGTAGGCCCACTCTGACCATGGTTAAAAGTTTATCATATGGATGAGTAAATTGAAGCTGTTTAATGGAAAGCCACATTTCAACTGAGCTGTATCACCACAGATATTATGTGATTTTACAGTAGCAAATGGCAGAGATACCCATGACACATCAAAGTGTTGTTGAGTGTAGCAGTTGTAATAAATTGACAGAATGAAAGTGAAACTTGCTCAGTTGTGTCTGATTCTTTGTAATTCATGGACTATACAGTCCATGGAATTCTTCAGGCCAGAATACTGTAGTGGGTAGCCGGTCCCTTCTCTAGGGAATCTTCCAATCCAGAGATCGAAGCCAGGTCTCCTGCATTGCAGGTAGATTCTTTACCAGCTGAGCCATCAGGGAAGTCCAATAAATTAACAAACTCCATGTAAATGTCACGTGGTAACGCGCTGAGAGTGGTGTGACTGGGTTTAATATAGATCCTCTGTGTCAGCTGCAGGCTTGATTCCTGGAGAGGCTCCCAGAACTGGGTTTTTGTTTTGGTATTTTTAACAAAAGCCACCATGCAGAGCCACTTCAAATTATCACAATTTTGCCTTCCCAGCTGTCCCATTTTTGAGTTAGCTTTGTGAATACATGCCCTTCCATCTCCAGACCAGTCTGTCTCTGGCCTCTGGGCAAGAAGTAGATGGCACAAGGAGCTAATTGTGCTCCAGCTAACGAAACCACGTATGAGCCCCCATGTCTTGTCTACTGAAGCAAAATGTTGACTTAAGGTACTGAGGAGCCTATTTGCAGGGCAGCACTAGAGACACACACTTCGACAACAGACTTGTGGACACAGTGGGGGAAGAGCAGGTGAGACAAACTGAGAGAGTACCTTTGATATATACGCACTACCATCTGTAACACCTACAGCTAGTGGGAAGCTGCTGCTGCTGAGCACAGGGAGCCCAGCTCTGTGCTCTGTGATGGCCTAGAGGGGTGGGATGGGGATTCACTTCATTGATTCACAACCACACAATGATTCACTTCATTGTATAGCAGAAACCGACACAACATTGTAAAGCAACTATACCCCAATAAAAAAGATAATGTGTGTTAAAAAAAAAAAAAAAAAAAGACATCACTCTGGACCTGTCATGCACCTCAAACAAAATAAGCAATAAAGTACATTTTAATAATCTTCAAAAGAAAAAAAATGTTAGATATTTCAATTCTGATTTTAACCTAACTCAAACTACTACACTGAATACCAATATATGACTTAAACTTATACATAGAAAGTCATACTCAACCTGGAGATATAGCTTAATAATTAAAGTGAAGCCCTGTAAATACCTGGATGGATTTAATAGCCCCATAAGCAAACAAGTTCCAATCTCAGTTCAGTTCAGTTCAGTCACTCAGTTGTGTCCGACTCTTTGCGACCCCATGAACTGCAGCGCACCAGGCCTCCCTGTCCATCACCAACTCCTGGAGTTCACCCAAACCCATGTCCATCGAGTTGGTGATGCCATCCAACCATCTCATCCTCTGTCGTCCCCTTCTCCTTCTGCCCTCAATCTTTCCCAGCATCAGGGTCTTTTCCAATGAGTCAACTCTTCGCATAAGGTGGCCAAATTATTGGAGTTTCAGCTTCAGCATCAGTCCTTCCAATGAACATCCAGGACTGATCTCCTTTAGGATGGACTGGTTGGATCTCCTTGCAGTCCAAGGGACTCTCAAGAGTCTTCTCCAACACCACAGTTCAAAAACATCAATTCTTTGGCGCTCAGCTTTCTTCACAGTCCAACTCTCACATC
>NW_011495041.1:8350815-8352968 GCF_000754665.1 Bison bison bison
CATCCAGGACTGATCTCCTTTAGGATGGACTGGTTGGATCTCCTTGCAGTCCAAGGGACTCTCAAGAGTCTTCTCCAACACCACAGTTCAAAAACATCAATTCTTTGGCGCTCAGCTTTCTTCACAGTCCAACTCTCACATCCATACATAACCACTGGAAAAACCATAGCCTTAACTAGACGGACCTTTGTTGGCAAAGTAATGTCTCTGCTTTTAAATATGCTGTCTAGGTTGGTCATAACTTTCCTTCCAAGGATCAAGTGTCTTTTAATTTCATGGCTGCAATCACCATCTACAGTGATTTTGGAGCCTAAAAAAATAAAGTCAGCCACTGTTTCCCATCTATTTGCCATGAAATGATGGGGCCGGATGCCATGATCTTAGTCTACTAATGTCTAACATTGATACAATTACACATGCAATTATCTGCATCTGTCGAGAATGGTCTCTAAACACAGAAGATTAGAAGAAGCAGACACCAGCTGCGCAAAAAACTATGCCTTGTGTAACCCTGCCCTATGGGAAATGGTAGGGATGAAAGGTAAGCCATAAGAGGAGGCTCAGCAGATAGAGAACCCACCTGCAAGGCAGGAGATACAGAACATGCAGGTTCTATCCCCAGGTCAGGAAGATCCCTTGGAGAATGAAATGGCAACCCACTCCAGTATTCTTGCCTAGAGAATTCTATGGACAGAGAAGCCTGGCAGGCTACAGTCCATGGGGTTCGAAGAGTCAGATACGACTGTGAGACCAAGCATATACAAGAGGGAGTCTGAGGAAGTTATATTAACTAATTAGGGTTGGCACATTGCATGTCAGCCACTTTGGTCCCAAGATTAACTCATATCAATAGAAATCCAGTGTAAAGCATGGGATTACCTCGAAATAAAGTTAAGTCCTCGTGAAGTTGTAAAAATCCACAGTTAAAAGAAAATAAACTGTGAAATAAACTTAACACTGTGTATGTTACATATGAAAGTTAAGAGAATCTTGAGTTCTCAACACAAAGAAAAACTATTTTTCATATTTATTTAATGTTGTATTTATGTAAGATTGGATGTTCACTATATTTTTTGTGACAATCATTTCATCATGTATGTAAGTTGACTTATTATGGTGCATATTTTAAAATTATACAGTCTCTATATGTCAATTGCATATCAATAAAAGTGGAAGACAAGTTTTTAAATTAAAAAATAAAATAATAAAAAAAGCATAAATAAGCCATGAAGCTGACTTTAACACTTCTGATTACACCATAATGAAGATCCACACTGGGATTACATATCCCTCTATGCTTAGCCCTACATTCACATACTTATAACAACAAAATTATTCACCAGAATAGGATGAGCATCAGCTTAAAAGTCAGAGAACTTGGTGGTGATTCACTCTCCTCTAGAGGAGCCTGTTTGATAATCAACACTCTGGTAAACCCCATCTCAGGGAACCCTGGGGAAGAACAGAAGAAAGCATAATTACTGTAATGATCAGATGTTTGGTCAAGGCGTAGCCAAAGGGAGGGGAAGATGTAGGCTGTGTTTTGTACCTCAGGAACATAGCTTATACAAAAGTTTTGAGGAAATAAAAAAAAAAAGGAGAATTTAGTGGTTAATAAAGAATAGAGAGCTTGACTGAGTCATGAAGCACACACAGTCACCCCCTCCAATATCAATAACTTCATAACCCATTAATAAGCTCCTAACATACAAAATAATCACAATGATGTGATCACTGACCTAGAGCCAGACATCCTGGAATGTGAAGTCAAGTGGGCCTTAGAAAGCATCACTATGAACAAAGCTAGTGGAGGTGATGGAATTCCAGTTGAGCTATTTCAAATCCTGAAAGATGATGCTGTGAAAGTGCTGCACTCAATATGCCAGCAAATTTGGAAAATTCAGCAGTGGCCACAGGACTGGAAAAGGGCAGTTTTCATTCCAATCCCAAAGAAAGGCAATGCCAAAGAATGCTCAAACTACCGCACAATGGCACTCATCTCACATGCTAGTAAAGTAATGCTCAAAATTCTCCAAGCCAGGCTTCAGCAATACGTGAACTGTGAACTTCCTGATGTTCAAGCTGGTTTTAGAAAAGGCAGAGGAACCAGAGACCAAATTGCCAACATCTGCTGGACCATGGAAAAAGCAAGA
>NW_011495041.1:8353068-8367992 GCF_000754665.1 Bison bison bison
AAAGCAAGAGAGTTCCAGAAAAACATCTATTTCTGCTTTATTGACTATGCCAGAGCCTTTGACTGTGTGGATCACAATAAAGCGTGGAAAATTCTGAAAGACATGGGAATACCAGACCACCTGACCTGCCTCTTGAGAAATCTGTATGCAGGTCAGGAAGCAACAGTTAGAACTGGACATGGAACAACAGACTGGTTCCAAATAGGAAAAGGAGTACATCAAGGCTGTATATTGTCACCCTGCTTATTTAACTTATATGCAGAGTACATAATGAGAAACGCTGGACTGGAAGAAGCACAAGCTGGAATCAAGATTGCCAGGAGAAATATTAATAACCTCAGATATGCAGATGACACCACCCTTATGGCAGAAAGTGAAGAGGAACTAAAAAGACTCTTGATGAAAATGAAAGTGGAGAGTGAAAAGTTGGCTTAAAGCTCAATATTCAGAAAACAAAGATCATGGCATCCAGTCCCATCACTTCATGGGAAATAGATGGGGAAACAGTGGAAACAGTGTCAGACTTTTTCTGGGCTCCAAAATCACTGCAGATGGTGATTGCAGCCATGAAATTAAAAGATGCTTACTCCTTGGAAGGAAAGTTATGACCAACCTAGATAGCATTTTCAAAAGCAGAGACATTACTTTGCCAACAAAGGTTCATCTAGTCAAGGCTATGGTTTTTCCTGTGGTCCTGTATGGATGTGAGAGTTGGACTGTGAAGAAGGCTGACAGCTGAAGAACTGATGCTTTTGAACTGTGGTGTTGGAGAAGACTCTTGCGAGTCCCTTGGACTGCAAGGAGATCCAACCAGTCCATTCTAAAGGAGATCAGCCCTGGGATTTCTTTGTAAGGAATGATGCTAAAGCTGAAACTCCAGTACTTTGGCTACCTCATGCGAAGAGTTGACTCATTGGAAAAGACTCTGATGCTGGGAGGGATTGGGGGCAGGAGGAGAAGGGGATGACAGAGGATGAGATGGATGGATGGCATCACCGACTCGATGGACATGAGTCTGAGTGAACTCTGGGAGTTGGTGATGAACTGGCGTGCTGTGAATCATGGGGTCGCAAAGAGTTGGACACGCCTGAGCGACTGAACTGAACTGAACATACAAGAGGAGATAAGTCCTGACAAGATGAGCATCCATGAAAGTGTTCTTCAATGGACTAAGTGAAGCCTAGGGGAGATTTTAAACCTCACAACACTTAGGTTAAAATCAGATCAAACTTCCCACAGATTCAACTCTCATAAGTAAATAAGACTCACTTAGCATCTATGTGTAGAAGAGAGAGATTTAAAGCTGGTACTATGGATAAAGTACCATAAAGGATGATGAAAGGAGTTAAATATCCTGGAGCCAGAGGAGCTGCTAAGGACAGTTTACAAGAACAAACTCATCCTATCATTTATGAGTAGAGCTAGTAAGCCTTACAAGCCTGGTAATAGCTGGTTGTTCAGAAAAGAACTTTAGTTCAACTTTAAATATTACTTAAAAACATAACATAACTTTCAGTGTTATTTTAAAAGATATAAGTTTTTAGACACAGATTTTTAGTTATAGGGTATAAATGTCTCTGGGCTTCCCTGGTGGCTCAGTGGTAAAGAATCATCTGCCAATGCAGGGAACTCGAAGATCCCTGGGACAGGAAGATCCCCTGGAGGAGGGCATCACTACCCACTCCAGTGTTCTTGCCTGGAAAATCTCCATGGTCAGAGGAGCCTGGCCGGCCAGGGCAGGCTAAAGCCTGGTGGGCCATGAGTCCAGGGGGTCACAAAGAGTCAGTCATGACTGGACAACTAAACAACAACAACAAACATCTCTAGAGAATAAGCATATACAATACCACAGTCAGCTTAAAAGCAGTCATCAGTGAAGAAAGCATTCAAGGTCAACCACACAATCACCTAAATAACAATAATAAATACATCAACAACTAATTAATATCAGACTACTTTATTAATTATACAAGAATACACAGAAGAATTGTACAAAATAGATCTTAAAGACCCAGATAACCATGATGGTGTGATCGTTCACCTGGAGCCAGACATCCTGGAGTTTGAAGTCAGGTGGGCCTTAGGAAGCATCACTATGAACAAAGCTAGTGGAGGTGATGGAATTCCAGCTGAGCTACTTCAAATCCTAAAAGATGATGCTGTTAAAGTGCTGCACTCAATATGTCAGCAAATTTGGAAAACATAACAGTGGCCACAGGACTGGAAAATGTCAGTTTTCATTCCAATCCCAAAGAAAGGAAATGCCAAAGAATGTTCAAACTACCGCACAATTGCACTCATCTCACATGCTAGCAAAGTAATGCTCAAAATTCTCCAAGCAAGGCTTCAATAGTACGTGAACCACGAACTTTGAGATGTTCAAGCTGGATTTAGAAAAGGCAGAGGAACCAGAGATGAAATTGCCAATATCTGTTGGATCATCAAAAAAGCAAGAGAGTTCCAGAAAAACATCTACTTCTGCTTTACTGACTATGCCAAAGCCTTTGACTGTGTGGATCACAACAAACTGTGGAAAATTCTTCAAGAGATAGGAACACCAGACTACCTGACCTGCCTCTTGACAGGCAGGCCTTGACCTGTATGCAGGTCAAGAAGTTACAGTTAGAAATGGACATGGAACAACAGACTGGTTCCAAATTGGGAAAGGAGTACATCAAGGCTGTATATAGTCACCCTCCTTATTTAACTTAAATGCAGAATATCATGCAAAATACTGGGATAGATGAAGCACAAGCTGGGATCAAGATTTCCCAGAAGAAATATCAATAATCTCAGATATGCAGTCAGCAAAGAGGAACTAAACAGCCTCTTGATAAAAGTGAAAGAAGAGAGCAAAAAAGCTGGTTTAAAACTCAACATTCAAAAAATGAAGATCATGGCATCTGGTCCCATTACTTCATGGCAAATAGATGGGGAAACAATGGAAATAGTGACAGACTTTATTTTCTTGGGCTCCAAAATCACTGCAGATGGTGACTGCAGCCATCAAATTAAAAGAGGTTTGCTCTTTGGAAGAAAAGCTATGACCAACCTAGACATTACTTTGCCAACTAAGGTCCATCTAGTCAAAGGTATGGTTTTCCCAGTAGTCATGTATGGATGTGAGAGTTGGACCATAAAGAGAGCTGAGTGCTGAGGAATTGATGCTTTTGAACTGTGGTGTTGGAGAAGACTCTTGAGAGTCCCTTGGACTGCAAGGAGATCAAGTCAGTCAATCCTAAAGGAAAGTAGTCCTTAATATTCATTGGAAGGACTGATGCTGAAGCTGAAACTCTAATACTTTGGCCACCTGATGTGAAGAACTCAGTCATTGGAAAGGACCCTGATGTTGGGAAAGATTGAAGGTGGGAGGAGAAAGGGATGACAGAGGATGAGATGGTTGGATGGCATCACTGACTCGATGGACACGAATTTGAGCGAGCTCCAGGAGTTGGTGATGGACAGGGAAACCTGGCATGCAGCAGTGCATGGGGTCACAAAGAGTCGGACATGACTGAGCAACAGAACTAAACTTAATTTATTAATTAATAGAAGCAATACTGTTCATGTTAGTAACAAGAAACATTTTTCCTTGCCTAAAGCTTATATCAGAATGCATAGACCCACTGATAGTTAACAGTAAAATAAACCTAAACCAATACCTAGTGAAAGTGAAAGTCGCTCAGTTGTGACCGACTCTTTGTGACCCCATAGACTATTCAGTCCATAGAATTCTCCAGGCCAGAACACTGGAGTGGAGTAGGGGAAAGTAGACTTTCCCTTCTCCAGGGGATCTTCCCAACCCAGAGATTGAACCCAGGGCTCCTGCACTGCAGGTGGATTCTTTACCAGCTGAGCCACAAGGGAAGCCCAATCAATACCTAATTATTTATTAAAACAATTGCGAATCAGCATGTTACTGAAAAGAATACCTCGGGTCTGGCTGCTCTCTTCTCAAAAGCCAAGAAACAGTCCAGGTTGGCAGAAAGAAAAGTGGGCTTTAGTGGATATTTTAGATGCCAGCAACTGTAGAGAGCTGGGTGGTGGACGTCTGAGCAAGGCCGTTCCCACCACCAACAAGCAGGGGGTGAGAGCTTTTATAGATTGGGGTGGGGGGGAGCGGGTGGGAACGGGGCAGAGGGGCTACATGCAGAAACAGTGCAGTCAGCTCTGTCAGTCATCTGTAAATTGGTCATCAGTGGTCTGACCAGTGTCATCTTGTTTTAAGTACAGTTAATCTTCCATTCCAGGGTCAGTTTGTTCTGGCACAGGGATCTTTCAGCTGTGGCATGTGGGATCTAGTCCTCTGACCAGGGACTGAACCTGGGTCCCCTGTATTGTAAGCACCAGCTATCAGCCACTGGACCACCAGGGAAGTCCCTACCTTGTCCTTTGTTGCAGAAACCAGTACTCGAGAAACCAAGCGCCACACTCGGAGAGTTGGAGAACTCAGGCTTATTACCCTAGTGAGCCCACAGGAGTTAACACTTCAAGCTTTAAGCCCCAAACAAAGGGGTTACAGAGTTTTTATACACGGACAGACATGATTAAATGGGTTTATGGGTTTGAAGGGGCTGGGTAATTGCAGAGAGCAGGACAAGGGTGAATGCGATAAGCTCCAGTTCCTACTATTGTGAGTCCCCACTTTCTGAGACCTACATGATCCAGACTTTGCAAGGAGCAAGCTGAGTTACAGAGGTAGAAGGAGCAGGAGGTTGTGTAAAATGTTATCTTTTCCTCTTCAGTTTAATCACTGAAATTGATCTTCCTGGGAAGAGGTGGGAACAAAACAAGAGGAGAAGATCCTACAAAGCACTGATTAATCCATTAATCCAAAAATCATCAAATTTTAAGGGAAAACATATCATGTCCTCTACCTGCCTCCTGTCTGTAGAAAACCTTTAGACTCCCCAGCTTCTCTGAGTTCCAAAGAGTGCATTTAACCAGAGAAGTGAGAACATGAAGAAAGAAAGAAAAACCATCAAAGAAGAGAAAACAGTAACTGAGCCATTAAACAAAGTCAAGGACCTAAGTTCCTTCTCAAGGGCTGTAGATAATGTTCTGAGCTGTGTCCCGTGAGTTGTCTTATACATGTTGAAATCCCCACCAGGTGGAGAGGTTGACTGCATGCTGCCCACAAGCATGCAGACTCCAGACCCGTTAGAAACAGAAGGTGATGATGCTGACTCCCAATGACCTCACCACCAGCCAATCAGGAGAAGGTCCTTGAGCAGATAACCACTCCATAAGCCCTCTTGCCTGGAAAATCCCATGGACGGAGGAGCCTGGTAGCCTGCAGTCCATGGGGTCGCTAAGAGTTGGACATGACTGAATGACTTCACTTCGCTTCAGGAGAGAATCCACAGAAATTATCTCCTACCTTCCTTCTTTGCATACACATAAAACTGTATCTGAGATACATCCACCACCAGGACCTGATGCTCACAACGCTGACCTTCTATGGCCAAAAAAGAATAGACGTATCTCACAGATACGTTTAGAGAAAGCAATGGCACCCCACTCCAGTACTCTTGCCTGGAAAATCCCATGGACGGAGGAGCCTGGTGGGACTGCAGTCCATGAGGTCGCTAAGAGTTGGACACGACTGAGCGACTTCACTTTGACTTTTCACTTTCATGCATTGGAGAAGGAAATGGCAACCTACTCCAGTGTTCTTGCCTGGAGAATCCCAGGGACGGGGGAGCCTGGTGGGCTGCCATCTATGGGGATGCACAGAGTTGGACAGGACTGAAGCGACTTAGCAGCAACAGCAGCATAGATATGTTATACCTGAATCGGGTGGTTATATACAGCAACAATCACAACATCGCAAACCGACTATACTGCAACATAACATCGGCATGATATTAAAGAGAAGGAAAGTGAAGCAGTGCCTACTTTATTCCCCCCGACCTCCCTGACTGGGGCTGCTACCTGGACTGGGGTGAGTTTGACACAGCCTGGCAGGGTGCCCTTCACTGAACCCTTTTTAAACATCTACTGCCTGCTATGTTCTGGCTCAGACCAGACTCCCCAGAGGGATCCCGGCCTCCAGGGACTTGGGAGCAAATATTACAAACCCTGCATGTGCCCTGGTGCTGGGCATTCCAGTTCAAGCCCCCTTTCTGGTGTGCAGCCTCCTAGGCACCTAAGTATACTCAGCAGGGACCTGGTAGTAATTAGTAAATGCCCACTGACAGATTAAATGTTAAGAAATGTGTTCCATATAGACAATGGACCATCACTCAGCCTTGCTGAGTGAAAAAAAAGCACCACTAAAATTAAGAAATTATGCCACTGGTTTCTAGGAGGATGGACCTTGAAGGATTGTACACTAAGTGAAATCAGCCAGACTGAGGAAGACAACAGCCTTTGACGTTCCTTGTAGGAAAAATTAAAAAAGAGATACAAAGGAACTAGCTTACAACCCAAAAAGAGACTCTGAGAATTCAAACACAGAGGGTTCCAGTAAAAAAAAAAAAAAAAAAAAAGTGCAGGGATGAATTTGGAGGTAGGGACTTACCTATACACAGAATCTGTAGGTGTAGTAGATAATGCAAAAGGATTATCTCTTTCCTTCCTTTCATATATATATAGAAATCTGTAGCTGTCATTGATGCTCAAGAAGAACTCGATGTTCAGCAAGTGGAACTTTGCTTGAGCTTCTGTAATAATCTCTATGGCAAAAGAATCCAAAAGGAACAGATACGCTGTATATACATGTCATAACTGAATCAGGTGGTTGCAAGTTGCACACTAACGGCAAGCACAAAACTACAAATGTGACATAGCTTCAGCATGAAATTAAAGAAGACAGAGAAAAAAAAATCAATGACTAATTTATTCCCTGCATGCACCCTCCCTGATTTGGGCTGCTATCCCATTCCTGGAGCCTGAGCAGGCTTGTATCTCATGTTTGGACTGGGGTGGGGTCAAGAATACAAAATATTTTTTAAAAGATGGCTAGCCCTGTGATTTTGACCCTGTAAGGCACAATAGCCAAGACTGGGAATCAAGCTAATTGTAGAAGCACAGTTGAGTTGATATGGACGACGGGGTACATGTACACAATGCAATATTTCTCAACGTTAAAGAAGCAGGAAATAATCCAAGGCCGGCCACAGGAAAGAAAGTAGAGACGATTATTCCGAGTGAAGTAAGGGACACAGAAGAGACAAGTATCAGTATCATGATATCACCTCTAGGTGTAATCTAAAGATGGATACAATTGAACTTCTTGCCTGGAGACAGAGCCTTGCAGACTTAGAAAAGAAACTTCGAATCGCCAAGATATAAAGATACGGGGCATGGAAAAATGAGTTTCTTCAGAGTTGCTTCAGACTAATACATGTACACTACTATTTGTAAAATAAATGACAAGGACCCACTGTTTAACACAAGGACACTTACTCCACACCCTAACATAACCTATATGGGAAAAAAAACCTCAGTATGTATTAATAGAAGTGAAACTAATTTTGGTAGAAGGAAAAAAATAAAACACCACACACCCACAAGACTGCAATTTACCTATAAACTCCAGTTCAAATGATGAGATAAAAACAGAAAAAGCAAAAAAAGGAATGATGACTCTGTTTCCTTCAGGACATAGTGACCTAGGCCCACCGGTGTCACATCCCTGGAGCCTGATTAGCTTGGGTCCCAAGGCTGGAGTGTCCTGGGGCTGAGGGAGCTGGGAGCATGTGGCATGCAGGGTGCCTCCACAATGAACCTGGAGTGCCTGTTGCCCTCCAGATACAGGCAGGATAATTTAGGGATTGGAATTAACAATCCCTTAAATCTATCTATCTATAATATATCATATTATACATACACATTCAGTTCAGTTGCTCAGTCGTGTCCGACTCTTTGCAACCCCATGAATTGCAGCACGCCAGGCCTCCCTGTCCATCACCAACTCCGGGAATTCATTCAAACTCACGTCCATCAAGTCAGTGATGCCATCCAGCCATGTCATCCTCTGTCGTCCCCTTCTCCTCCTGCCCCCAATCAAAAAGTACTTACTGAATAGCACAGGGAAGTTTATTGAACACACTGTGATCATCCATATGTGAAAAGGAAACCAAAAGAGAATAGATAAACGTCTATGTATTAATATAACTGAATTGAGTTCCTATACATCTAAAACAAACACAACTTTAGAAATCAATTATATCCCAATAGAAAATAACAAGGAAATTATAGTAAAAAAAAAAAAAAGGTGTGGTATGAAGCAGTGCTGCCACCCTGTGGCCATTTTCTGTAACACCGTGAAGAGCTGTACGGCTGGGCGTTTAACTTTCACAAGGATTCAAGGTCTGTAAGTTGTCAACTAAAAAAATACAGTCACAAGCTGAAAGCAGAAAGTTATTTTACTTGGTGGGAATGTTTACAACTCCAAGCCTTGGAGACAGCATCTCAGTAACTCTGAGAAAACTGCTCCAAGGAGGCAAGAGGGAGAGTCGGGCTGTACACAAGTTTGCAACAAAGGGAGCAGGCAGTCTGAACAGCAAAGATCAGATACCTAGTTAAGGAATTTAGCATTCTATGTACGGGAAGATGCAAACCTCTGGGCTCGCAGCATTCATTCCTTTCGTATGCATCTCAGCTGTCTGGGGCCAATCCTATTTATTAGTTCACCTTGCTTCTTGCATTGCCCCCACTCCTCAGCAATTACCATTGGGGTTGGCAGCATCCTCTGGATCGCCTTTTGGGGAGCCCTCATTCACATTTGAAGGCCAGAAATCTCTCATGGCTGTGACATTTCTTGTTTATTAATACAGCAGGAGATATTTTCATTTCACAAAGGAAAAAACACCTGCCCTCCTAGTTCAATTCACAGTTGCTCCGTCGTGTCTGAGCACGCCAGGCTTCCCTGTCCATCTCCAACTCCCAGAGCTTGCTCAGACTCATGTCCACTGAATCGGTGATACCATCCAACCATCTCATGGAGAAATGCCTTAGGTGTGGTCATCAGAAAAGAATTCAAAACAAGGTGAGCATTAATAAAGCGAATTTCAAGAAGTAAGTTTAACTCACACCCTTTAAAATAATCACAAGAAAGGGTGTCAACATCACTATTTATTGGAGAAATGAAAATCTAAACTACAGCGAGGGATCACATCACACCAGTCAGAATGCCCATGGACAAACACTAAAAACAATAACTGCTGGAGAGGTGTGGACACAAGGGAAGCCTCCTCCACCAACGCTTGGGGTGTAAATTGGTAACAGCCACTATGGAGGACGTTGAGAAGCTTCCTTCAGCCATGAAAATGAGAATGAGTTAGAATACTCCTTAACACCATACTCAAAAATAAACTCCAAGTAGATTAAAAAATCTAGTTGTAAGGATGGATACTATGAAATTTTCAGACAAATATAAACAGGACACAATTTGACATGAACGCAGCAAGTTCTTCGTGGATCTACCTCTTAGAAAAATGAAAGTAAACCACAAATCAGAAAATGGGACCGAATTAACCTTAAAAGCTTTTGCACACCAAAAGGAAACCCTCAAAGAAAGACAAGGACAGCCCTCAGAATAGGACGAAATATTTGCAAAGGAAGAGACACAAGGAATTTATTTCCAAAACAGCTCATGCAGCTCAAGATCAAAAATACATACAAACCAAGAAAGAAAAAAAAAAAAGGGCCAAAGATCAAACTGGATATTTCTCTGAGAAAAGCCTACAGATAGCAGATAGGCACATGAAAAGATGCTCAGCATCCCTAATGATCAGAGAAATGCAAATCAAAAGTCCAATGAGGTAAGTACTCACATCCATCAGATTGGCCCTAAACATATTAAAGAATAAATGCTAGACAGGGTGTGGAGAGAAAGGGAACTTCCTGCACTGTTCTTTGCCACGTACTTAGGAGAATGTATGGAGGGTCACTTAAAAATAGCATACAAGTGCTGCTGGCCAAAATCTTGGCTTTCTGAAGCTGAATAAAAAAATACGGAGATTTAGACAGAACTTGGAGGAAATAGAAAGGTGGCTTTAATCCTCAGCCAGTGGAGAGGGCAACAGAGTAGGCTTGTGTCTCAAGAACTGTGCCCCCACCATGAAGAGTCTAGGGCTTATACAAGGCAAGGGTTCCCAGTGAGGGGTTGGTGATGAGGCACAAGTGTGTTAGAATCTTCTCAAAAACCGTCATAGGCTGGCATGCTGCTGCAGTTAAGTCACTTCAGTCGTGTCCGACTCTGTGCGACCCCACAGATGGCAGCCCACCAGGCGCCCCCGTCCCTGGGATTCTCCAGGCAAGAACACTGGAGTGGGTTGCCATTTCCTTCTCCAATGCATGAAAGTGAAAAGTGAAAGTCAAGTCGCTCAGTTGTGTCTGACTCTTTGCGACCCCATGGACTGCAGCCTACCAGGCTCCTCCACCCACAGGCTGGCATAGTAACCCAGTAATTGAGGCTGGCAGTTCGGTGGCTCTGCAGCCTTGTTTCTGATCTGTAACTACAAGGGGAGCGGTGTTGTAAGGGTAAACAATGGACAATAGGTGTGAAGGGTAGCTCCTGCAGAGTTAGGGGGCAGAAAAGCAAACTAAGTTACAGACATGCAGAGTTGCTGCTGCTGCTAAGTCGCTTCAGTCGTGTCTGACTCTGTGCAACCCCAAAGACGGCAGCCTACCAGGCTCCCCCATCCCTGGGATTCTCCAGGCAAGAACACTGGAGCGGGTTGCCATTTCCTTCTCCAATGCATGAAAGTGAAAAGTGAAAGTGAAGTCGCTCAGTCGTGTCCGACTCTTAGCGACCCCATGGACTGTAGCCCACCAGGCTTCTCCATCCATGGGATTTTCCAGGCGAGAGTACTGGAGTGGGGTGCCATTGCCTTCTCCGGACATGCAGAGTTAGGAGCAGCTAAAGTAAAAAGCAAAACAAAACACTAGGAATGCTCAGACCTGCTCACTGTTCTCTTTATCTTCTCTGTTCTCTGGAAAGAAAAGAAAAAAAACCTTACTTCTCACCCTCGCCCCCTCCCTCCCCCCGCCGCCTACTTTTTTTCCTTTTCACTGCAGCAAATTCCTCCGTCATTTTATTTCCTCCATATCAAGGGAGACAGAGAAGGAAATGGCAACCCACTCCAGTATTCTTGCCTAGAGAATTCCGTGGACAGAGGAGCCTGGTGGGCTGCTGTCCATGGGGTCCCACAGAGTCAGACATGACTGAAGCGACTTAGCATGCATGCATGCATTGGAGAAGGAAATGGCAACCCACTCCAGTGTTCTTGCCTGGAGAATCCCAGGGATGGAGGAGCCTGGTAGGCTGCCATCTATGTAGTCGCACAGAGTTGGACACGACTGAAGTGACTTAGCAGCAGCATATCAATGGAGAAAGGGATATAGGTGTCATTCTTGTTCTTGTCTGGCTGAGGACAATACCTCAGTTTTGCCTGTTTGACAATCACCACCTGTTCAGCCCAAGGGCCAATCTATCTCCTACTTCAAATTTTCCTTGAGAGACATGAACCTCAAGAAATCTTTATTGCAGTGATGAGGGACAGAAGGTCAATCTTTTATAACTTCTTCAATGCTGACATGGGACTCACAGACCCTGTCTAATTGGGGTCATGAAGCGCTCACTCCATTTTATTAAGAGGCCCCAGAGTGACTTTTGTAGTTATTCCCACAGGTTCTGATTGGAGGAGTGGCTGTAATCTCTTTGGGGTTTTCTCTCTGCATCATTTTTATCTTGATGTTAATCTGCTGTCATCTGGAGGAGACAAGTCTTTACAGGTAGTTTAAAAAAACAGAGGCCATAGATGAGTAAAAGTTATTCTAACTACGGCTCAAAGAAGGAGTAAGAACCAGGTTACGTTTGATGATGATTTTGATTGTGGTCCAGATAGGGTCAGAGCTTGGGTCATCCTGTCCAAAAGGCTGGAGCCATGAGGACTCAGAAATAGTTGGAGGAATGACAACCTGAACATTAATAGACAAATTAGAAAAAGTTAAGCCTGAAATGGAGCCTAAATCCTAATTTAGACTTAACACTTTGAGGGGACTTGCAGTCAGGTATCCAGTTGTATCCTAGGTTTATTGACATAGGTCTTAACCTTTAATGTGGCTATTGGTCATTACACATTTTTTTTTTTCTTTTTTCTTGTCAACATAGGATCCAGAGAAATTTCCTTGTCTAAACATGTAACAGTTCTAAGAAGAGACCTTTCAGAAGTAAGACTGCAGTCATCTGCTGCTAGCAGACTTGGTTTTCAGAATGGCTGCAGGCACCCTAAGTCTGACACAGTTTAGAAAACTCAAGTTCTCAACAGCACAAGGACTAGTCTGAAATCACACCATAGTGTCACCTAGTTATTCCGTAGCTGCTCTATTTTGACTTTAATTGCACTTTTTCCTTAATAGCCAAAGTGGCCGGCACTGTCAGTGATGCTAGTGTTTCTCTAGGTTTGAGAAGATACAAGAATCAGGGGTCATAAAAATCTCCTCCCCAGAGTGTCTAACTATCTGAAGGCCTCTTCTGCAGTGTTTTGTTTGGAGCACAGAGTGCCTCATTCCTAATTTTCACCCTGAACTCCTTTCAGGGGGTGTTGAAGGTCAGCAGCTTCAGTGGCCATGATTTAATCTTTGTAGAGGTAGATGGCAGAGGCCCTTCAGGGTCATGAATCTGACCAAAGTTTGGGACATTATATAACCATTTCATCACACACTTGATAATGTAAGGGACAACACTTAAAAAAAATAAATAAATAAATTTTAATTGGAGTATAATTACTTTACAATATAGTAGTGGTTTTTGCCAGACAACGACATGATCAGCCACAGGTGCACATGTGCCCCCCCACCCCCATCCTGAAGCCCCCTCCCGCCTCCCTCCCCATCCCATCCCTCAGGGTCTACCCAGTGCACCGGCCCTGAGCGCCCTGTCTCATGCATTGAACCTGGACTGGCAATCTATTTCACATATGGTAATATACATGTCTCTATGCTATTCTCTGAAATCATCCCACCCTTGATTTTTCCCACAGAGTCCGAAAGTCTGCTTTTCATCTGTGTCTCTTTTGCTGCCTTACATATAGGGTCGTCATTACCATCTTTCTAAATTCCATATATATGTGTTAATATACTGCACTGGCGTTTCTCTTTCTGACATACTTCCATCTGTATAATAGGCTTGGGACAACACTTCTGAAGCAGACAGTATAGAAAACAATATAGCTAGCAATAACAATAAGGTCATCAGAAAGAACTAAAGTCAAGAACTTCCATTATGTGTAGCCCAGTACATACCTAAGTCATCTGACTTAGTTTGTTCCACACCAATCCTTATTTTTTTAGAGAAACTATACACTGACATTGTCTATAAGGCACCCAGCCTAGTTTTCTAGTGTTATTAGACTGATTATCCTTAGTGTGATTTAATTGTTCCCAGTATAGAGGAGACTTTAAATAGGTGCAAAGTGTAGCTCCTGCAGAGTTAGGGGGGAGGAAAGCAAACTTAGTTATAGAAATGCAGAGCAGGAATGGCTAAAGAAAAAGAAAAGAACTAGGAATATTCAAGTCTGCTTACTCTTCTCTTCATCTTCTTTGTTTTCAGGAAGGAGAAAGAGAAAAACTCATTTCTCTCTTCTTTTTTTCTTTTTACGGCAACAAATTCTTCTTTTTTCTGTTTTCACTGCAACCCAAGTACCTTAGAACCCAGCAGGCCCACACATGGGCATAAACCCAGAGAAAACAGAATAAAATGAAAAGACAGGGGAACCCCTGCAATCTTAGCCCAACAAGGTACAGTAGTCAGGTCTGGGAAGCAAGCTAAATGTAGAAATTACAAATGAATGGAAATAGAGGATGGGGCACATGTACACAATGCAATACTTCTCAGCGATAAGGAAGCGGGAAATGATGGCAAGTCCAGCCACAGGAAGCAGAGTAGAGATGATCATTCCGAGTGAAGTAAGGGAGACAGGGAGAGACAAATATCATGTGATATCACCTCTAGGTGTAATCTAAAAATGGATATAAATAGAGTTCTTTCCCAAAGAGACACAGCCTCACAGATTTAGAAAAGGAACTTCTGGTCATCAAGAAAATCAAGATGCAGTAGATTGAAAAGGAAAAAAAAAAAAAGAAACAAACACAAGATTACAATTCATTTCTGTTCAAATTGTAGGGTAAAAATAAAAATATGGAAAAAGAAATGCTGACTCTATTCCCCTCAGGCCGCACTGACCTGGGCTGGTGCCAGAGCCCTGGAGCCTGGTTAAGTTGGGTCCTGAGGCTGGAGTGTCCTGGGGCTGAGGGATCCAGGAGCGTGTGGCAGGCAGGGTCCCTCCACAATGAACCTGGAGTGCCTGTTGCCCTCTGCGGAGCCCCCAGCCTTCAGAAACAAGTAGGAGAAATTAAGAGTTTGGAATTAACATATACATGGTAATATATATCAAATAGATGATCGAAAAGTAACTACCAAATAGCATAGGAAAGTTGACGAACACACTAATCATCTCTACATGAAAATAAACCCAAAGAGAATAAAAAACATCTAGGCATAACTGAATCATGGCTCTGTACAACTGAAACAAACGCATCAGAGATCAACAAGAGTCCAACAGAAAACAACAAGGAAATTACAGGAAAGAAAAAACAAAGGAGAAGAACAGGACATGAAGAAGTGCTGCTCCCTTCCGGCCTTTTAATTTAACAACACCATGAAAAGCAATGCTGCTGGGCATTTAATATGCACAAGGATCAAGGGACTGCAAGTAAAAAATAACTGCCTTTAATCCATTGTATATTCTTGCCTCCTTTGTCAAAGATAAGGTGTCCATATGTGCGTGGATTTATCTCTGGGCTTTCTATTTTATTCCATTGATCAATATTTCTGTCTTTGTGCCAGTACCATACTGTCTTGATAACTGTGGCTTTGTAGTAGAGCCTGAAGTACAGGTAGGTTGATTCCT
>NW_011495041.1:8369179-8373491 GCF_000754665.1 Bison bison bison
ACAGGGTATGGGGAGGGAGGAGGGAGGAGGGTTCGGGATGGGGAACACATGTATACCTGTGGCGGATTCATTTTGATATTTGGCAAAGCTAATACAATTATGTAAAGTTTAAAAATAAAATAAAATTAGAAAAAAAAAAAATAACTGCCTTCAAGACATGTCCTCGGTGTCACTGGAAAAAAAAAAAAAAATCAAAACAAGGCAGGCATTCAACTGGCCAATTTCAAGAGGTAAGTTTAACTCACACCCTTTAAAAGAATCATATGAAAAGAAGTCAACATCACTAAATATTAGAGACATGCAAATCAAAACTACAGTGAGGTATTTCCTCACATGGTTCACAATGACCATTGTCCCAAAGTTGACAGAAAATAAATGTTGGAGAAAGTGTGGAAAAAGGGAACCCTCCCACGCTGTTGGTGAAAAGGTGAAATAGCAGCAGCCACTATGAAGAACAGTGTGCAGGCTTTTTGTGAAATGATCATGAGAATGAAATTAGAACACTGCCTAACAGCATACACAAAAATAAACTCCAAATAGATTAAAGACCTAAAACGAAGGACAGATAATGTGAAACTCTCAAGGGAAAAAGCAGAACACACTTTGACATAAAATGTGGCAAGTTTTTCTTTGACCCACCTCTTAGAATCACAAAAAATAAAATAAATAAATAGGACCTAACTCCCCATAAAAGCACTGGTGCAGCAGAGGATGCCATAAACACAACACAAAGGTAAACCTCAGAATGGAATTAATATGTGCAAACAAAGACACTCCTGAGGAATTTCTCTCCAAGACATATAAACAGCTTGCTGCTGCTGCTGCTGCTGCTAAGTCACTTCAGTCGTGTCTGACTCTATGGGACCCCATAGACATCTGGCAGCCCACCAGGCTCCCCCATCCCTGGGATTCTCCAGGCAAGAACACTGGAGTGGGTTGCCATTTCCTTCTCCAATGCATGAAAGTGAAAAGTGAAAGTGAAGTCGCTCAGTCGTGTCCGACTCTCTGTGACCCCATGGACTGCAGCCCACCAGGCTCCTCCGTCCATGGGATTTTCCAGGCAAGAGTACTGGAGTGGGGTGCCATTGCCTTCTCTGATAAACAGCTTATGTACCTCAATATCAAAGAAACAACCCAGTCAAATAGGGGCACAAGATTTAAATGGATCTTTCTCCACAGAAGACATAGAGATAGCCATGAAGCACATGAAAAGATGCTCAGCATCTGAAAGTATTAGAGAACTGCGAATCAAAAGTACACTGTGGCATCACCCACACATGTTAGAATGGTCAGCATACAAATCTACAACAATAAATGCTGGAGAGAGAATAGAGGGAAAAGGACCCTCCTCCCTGGTGGTGGGAATGAAAGTCATTAAATCCATGAAGGAGAACAGGACAAAGGTTTATTAAAAACTAAACAGAGAAGTACCATAAGACCCAGCAATCCCATTCCTGGGCACAGATTGAAAGGAAAACATAATTTTAAAAGACAGGTGCACCCCAATGTTCATGGTAGCAGAATGTACAATAGCCAAGACATGGATGAAGTCTAAGTGGACAAGGACAGATGAATGGATAACAAGATGGGGTACACACACAGAGCAGTACTGCTCAGCCATAAAAAGGGTGACATTACGCCATGTCCAGCATCAAGGAAGGAAGTAGAGATGATGACACAAGTGAAGTAAGACAGACAAAGGAAGACAAGTATCATATGATATCTCTCGGAGGTGGACCCTAAAAATGGATACAAACAAACTTGTTTACCAAACAGAAACAGACTCAGAGCATAGCAAAACACCTTATGGTTTCCAAAAAGGAAAGTTGGTGGGCAAAGGAAATGAGACAGTGGAGATGAGCACACACACATGACTCTTTGTAGAATAATCAACAAGAACCCACTCTAGGACAAGAACCCCTAATCAACACTGCATAATAAAATATACAGGAAGAGAACCCCCCAAAGCACCTATGCATGGCTATGCACGAGTGAATTCCGTTGCTGTACACCTGAAACAAATAAGCACACTCTACAACACTGTAAGTCATCTATACACCGACAAAAATTCAAATTACAAAAAGAGAAAGGTGAAAGTCGCTCAGTCGTGTCTGACTTTTTGTGACCACGTGGACTATACAGTCCACGCAATTCTCCAGGCCAAAATACTGGATTGGGCAGCCTTTCCCTTTCCCAGGGTATCTTCCCAACCCATGGATCAAACCCTGGTCTCCCACATTGCAGGCAGATTCTTTACCAGCTGAGCCACACCGGACGCCCAAGAATAGTGTAGTGGGTAGCCTATCCCTTCTCCAGGGGATCTTCCAGAACCCAGGAATCGAACCAGGGTCTCCTGCATGCTGACTCTATTCCCTTCAGGCCTCAGTGACCTGGGCTGCTGCCACATCCCTGAAGCCTGAGCAGGCTTGGGTCCCTTGGCTGGCCTGCCTTGGGGCTGAGGGACGTGGGGAGGATGTCAGCCAGTGAACCCTGCTCCATGGACCTGGCGTGTCTGCTTCCCTCTGCACCGGCCCACCAGATCCTGGTGGGTCCTCCTGCAGACTACACCTACTGTACCCAAAGGATGTGGAGCCTCTGGGCTGGAAGAGCTTTGGAAAGTCCCCTGGGCTCCATGTCTCCAGTGATGGGGTTCCCACATCCAGCTTCCTTCCTTCCGGTCAGCCCACCTATGATGAAGGCACCCTCCAGAGTGGTGTTGCAGGAATTCCAGGGCATAGGGGTAAGGAAGGAAGAAGGAATGGGACACAAGCCTTGGGTGTTTCTTCTAGCTCATTCCACTCTGAATAACAATCCAGGAACAGAACTTTCCCGAAGGCTCAGGTTTCCCCCGTAACTAGGGTAGGGGCATAAAAACATGCTGCCACCTTGTGGCCGTTTCCCGTAACAACAACTTTGAAACCTTAACTCCCTGGCACTTAACGTCCTGAAGAAATGTCCAAGGGGAGGTGAACAGAAAAATATTAAAAACAGAGCAGGCGTTCCAGAAGATAATTTCAATGAGTAAGTTTAAATCACACTGTTAAAAAAATCACATGTGAAGATGTCAGCATCACTAAATATGAGAGAAATGCAAATCAAAACTTCAAGGAGGCTCCACCTCACACCAGTCAGAATGGCCACAGATGGAGACTCTACAAGCAATAGATGCTGGAGAGGGTGTAGAGCAAACGGAACCCTCCTACACTGATGCTGGGAATGGAAATTGGGAGCAGCCACTGTGGCGGACACTGCTCATGTTCCTTAGCAATGAAAACCAGAATGAAATTAGAATGTTCCCTAACACCATACACAAAAATAAACTCCAAATAGATTAAGATCTAAATAAAAGGACAGACACTATGATACTCTTGAGTAAAAGAGCACATGCCTTAACATAAAATGCAGCAAGTTCTTTTTTGATCCACCTTGTAGAATCATGAAAATAAAACAAAAATAAGCAAATGGGACCTGATAAACATTAAAAGCATCTGCACAGCAAAGGAAACCATCAGTAAAAGAAAAAAACAACCTTCAGGATGGGGAAAAAAAAAAAAACCCTTACAAACAAAGATGCCTATAGGGAATTTCTTTTCAACACATACAAACCACTAGTACGGCTCAATGTCAAAAAAAAAAAAAAAGCAACCCAATAAAAAATCAGCCAAAGAATAAATGAACATTTCTCCAAAGAAGTCATAAAGATGGCCATAAAGCACATGAAATGATACTCAGCATCACTAGTTCTTAGAGAAAGGCAAATCAAATGTATGATGAGGTATTACCTCACATTGATCAGAATGGCCACATCAAAACCCTACAACAATGAAGTCTGCAGAGGGTGTGGAGAAAAGAGAATGCTCCTACACTGCTGGGGGCAATGTCAGTCAGTACACCCACTAGGGAGGACATTACAGAGGTTCTTAAAAAGCTAAACATGGAAGTACCCAGTAAGCCAGCAATCCCACACCTAGGTGTAGACCCAGTTCAGTTCAGTTCAGTTCAGTCGCTCAGTCATGTCGGACTCTTTGCAACCTCATAAATTACAGCACACCAGGCCTCCCTGTCCCTCACCAACTCCTGGAGTTCACTCAAACTCACGTCCATCGAGTCGGTGATGCCATCCAGCCATCTCATCCTCTGTCATCCCCTTCTGCTCCTGCCCCCAATCCCTCCCAGCATCAGAGTTTTTTCCCATGAGGCAACTCTTCGCATCAGGTGGCCAAAGTATTGGAGTTTCAGCTTCAGCATCAGTCCTTCCAATGAACACCCAGGACTGATCTCCTTTAGGATGGACTGGTTGGATTTCCTTGCA
>NW_011495041.1:8373591-8378964 GCF_000754665.1 Bison bison bison
AGGGACTGGTTGGATTTCCTTGCAGTCCAAGGGACTCTCAAGACTCTTCTCCAACACCACAGTTCAAAAGCATCAATTCTTTGGCTCTCAGCTTTCTTCACAGTCCAACTCTCACATCCATACATGACCACTGGAAAAACCATAGCCTTAACTAGATAGACCTTTGTTGGCAAAGTAACATCTCTTCTTTTTAATATGCTATCTAGGTTGGTCATTGGAGAAGGCAATGGCACCCCACTCCAGTACTCTTGCCTGGAAAATCCCATGGATGGAGGAGCCTGGTAGGCTGCAGTCCATGGGGTCACTAAGAGTCGGACACGACTGAGCGACTTCACTTTCACTCTTCACTTTCATGCACTGGAGAAGGAAATGGCAACCCACTCCAGTGTTCTTGCCTGGAGAATCCCAGGGATGGTGGAGTCTGTTGGGCTTCTGTCTATGGAGTCGCACAGAGTCGGACACAACTGAAGTGACTTAACAGCAGGTTGGTCATAACTTTCCTTCCAAGGAGTAAGCGTCTTTTAATTTAATGGCTGCAATCACCATCTGCAGTGATTTTGGAGCTCCCCAAAAATAAAGTCTGACACTGTTTCCTCATCTATTTCCCATGAAGTGATGGGACCACATGCCATGATCTTTGTTTTCTGAATGTTGAGCTTTAAGCCAACTTTTTCACTCTCCTCTTTCACTTTCATCAAGAGGCTTTTTAGTTCCTCTTCACTTTATGAAATAAGGGTGGTGTCATCTGTATATCTGAGGTTATTTGTATTTCTCCCAGCAATCTTGATTCCAGCTTGTGCTTCTTCCAGCCCAGCATTTCTCATGATGTACTCTGCTTATAATTTAAATAAGCTGGGTGACAAGATACAGTCTTGATGTACTCCTTTTCCTATTTGGAACCAGTCTGTTGTTCCATGTGCAGTTCTAACTGTTGCTTTCTGACCTGCATATAGGTTTCTCAAGAGGCAGGTCAGGTAGTCTGGTATTCCCATCTCTTTCAGAATTTTCCACAGTTTATTGTGATCCACACAGTCAAAGGCTCTGGTATAGTCAATAAAGCAGAAATAGATGTTTTTCTGGAACTCTCTTGATTTTTCTGATCCAGTGCATGTTGGCAATTTGATCTCTGGTTCCTCTGCCTTTTTTAAAACCAGCTTGAACATCTGGAAGTTCACAGTTCACATACTGCTGAAGCCTGGCTTGGAGAATTTTGAGCATTACTTTATTAGCGTGTGAGATGAGTGCCATTGTGTGGTAGTTTGAGCATTCTTTGGCATTGTCTTTCTTTGGGTTTGGAATGAATACTGACCTTTTCCAGTCCTGTGGCCACTGCTGAGTTTTCCAAAATTGCTGGCATATTGAGTGCAGAACTTTCACAGCATCATCTTTCAGGATTTGGAATAGCTCAACTGGAATTCCATCACCTCCACTAGCTTTGTTTGTAGTGGTACTTTCTAAGGCCCACTTGACTTCACATTCCAGGATGTCTGGCTCTAGGTGAGTGATCACACCATTGTGATTATCTTAGTTGTGAAGATCTTTTTTTGTAGTTTTCTATGTATTCTTGCCACCTCTTCTTAATATCTTCTGCTTCTGTTAGGTCCATACCATTTCTGTCCTTTATTGAGCCCATCTTTGCATGAAATGTTCCCTTGGTATCTCTAATTTTCTTGAAGAGATCTCTAGTCTTTCCCATTCTGTTGTTTTCCTCTATTTCTTTGCATTGATCGCTGAGGAAGGCTTTCTTATCTCTTCTTGCTATTCTTTGGAACTCTGCATTCAGATGCTTATATCTTTCTTTTTCTCCTTTGCTTTTTGCTTCTCTTCTTTTCACAGCTATTTGTAAGGCCTCCCCAGACAGCCATTTTGCTTTTTGCATTTCTTTTCCATGGGGATGGTCTTGATCCCTGTCTCCTGTATAATGTCATGAACCTCAGTCCATAGTTCATCAGGCACTCTATCTATCAGATCTAGTTCCTTAAATCTATTTCTCACTTCCACTGTATAATCATAAAGGATTTGATTTAGGTCATACCTGAATGGTCTAGGGAGAAGGAAATGGCAACCCACTCCAGTATTCTTGCCTGGAGAATCCCAGGGACAGAGGAGCCTGGTGGGCTGCCATCTATGGGTTCGCACAGAGTCGGACACGACTGAAGTGACTTAGCATGAATGGTCTAGACCCAGAGGAAACCAAAATTTAAAAAGATGCCCTACACATGGCAGCACTATGTACAATAACTAAGACACAGAAGGAACTTAAGTGTACAAGGACAGATGAATGAAGACAGAACGCGGGGTACTTGTACACAATGCAATATTACTCAGACATAAAGAAGGATAAAATAATGCCATTTCCAGTTATTGGCAAGAAACCAGAGATAATCATACTAAGTGAAGTAAGGGAGAGAAAGACAAGTATAGGATATTACTTCCGGTGGAATCTAAACATGGATACAAACAAACTTCTTTAAAAAAGAGAAACAGCCTTGTAGACTTAGAAGAGAAACTCAAGATTACCAAAAAAGAAAGGCGGAGGGACAGAGAGTAATTAGCTGGTTCAGATCAATATATACACCTTAAACCAGATGCTAAAGGGCTCATAGTAGTCATAAATCCGAGAGGGCTGTAAATGACACCTGCCCTCGAGAAATGTCCTGGGGTAAGTCATCAGAAAAAAATTTCAAACAGGGCCAAATTTCAAGACACCTGATTGAAGAGGTAAATTGTTCTCACAAGATGTAAAATAATAATAAAAGCACATGGAAAGATAGCCCACATCAGTAATTATTAAATCAATGCCAAACAAAACTATAAGGTATCACCTCACAATGGCCACAATAGCCATTATCGAAAAGATCTACAAAGAATAATTACTGCAGAGAATGTACAGAAAATAAAATCCTCCCACAGTCTTGGTGGGAATGTAAATGGTGAAGCCATGATGGAATACAGCATGGAGTTTCCTTGAAACACTAGACACAGAGGTATTGTATGATCCTGCAATCCCATTCCTCAGCTTAGGGCCAGAGAAAATCACCATTCAAAATGACACACGCATTTTGATTTTCAGGGCAGCACTATTTATAATAGCCAAGACACAGAATCCACCAAAATGTCCATTGACAGAAAAATGAAGGCTATGTGGTACATCTATACACTGGAATGCTACTCAGCCATAAAACAGAACAAAATGAAGATATTAGCAGCAGCTTGGATATACCAAGAAATTATCATACTATAAATACTTTTCAGAGAGAAAAAGACAAATATCCTAAGATATCACATACAGGTGGGATCTATGACTTCATACCAATGAACTAATCTACAAAATAGAGACATACAGACTGAGAAAATCAAATTAGGATTATCAAAGGATAATTAGAAGGGACACATAAATTAAGAGTTTGGGATGAAAATAAACACACTAATATACAAGATGATAATGAAAAAGGACCTACTGAATAGAACTGGGGGCTCTACTGAACAAACTGTAATAACCTATATGAGGAAAAAAAACAAAAATAATAGATATACATCTATGTATAACTGAATCAAGTTCATGTACACTTAAACAAAAACACTGGAAATCAACTCTACCCCAATATAAAATAACAATAAATTACAAATCACATGAACTCGGTCTAGATGAAACCAGACAGCGGTGACCCCATGAGTTAGATATATGACACGCTATGACATTAATATGACACCACCAAAGGTTTTCTTTCACTCAGCAGAACGCAGAGAAGCAACTCACTCAAAGGTGCCTGACCTCATGTGATTGCCACAATATGAAGAGAAGAAAAAGGACCACAGGTTAATCAGGGCAACACCCTTAATTCAGATGTTGGAAATCTCAGAGGGAACAAGACACACTGAGGTAATGAGCACATGTAGGGTCTCCGGGTACAGGATCCAGATCCATGTGGATGGAGTGAGTCCCACACAGTCCCCAGGCCCTGAGCCTGGGGTCACAAGTCCACAGACTCCAGGGTGACCCCTCTCCCCAGACCCTGTGCCTGGGGTCACATGTCCACAGACTCCAGGATGACCTCTCTCCCCAGACCCTGCACCTGGGGCCACATGTCCACAGACTCCAGGGTGACCCCCCTCCCAGGCCCTGCACCTGGGGTGTCAAGACCCTTGGTTAGGACACCAGGTCTTTGCTGGTTGGGCCCTATGGTGGAAAGAGTGAGTTCCTGTAATCTCCTGGCTTGCTAGGCAGAAGTGTCAGATCAGTCTCCTTCCCCTACACTTGTCCAGAGATGTCTTCTTCTTTTCCCTTTGGTACTATGTGATACTAACTGGTTTTACCGCTGTCATGATAATTTTGAACACACTACCTTGGTTCTGGGGTCTCAGTCTTTTGTTTTCCCACTGGGGTGCTATGAAAACATGCCAGATGCTGGGCTGGAAGATGAGGGGCAAGTCTGGTCTCTGCTGAGTACCGACAGTCTACTGGAAGGAGATCATAGAAGCAACCTCATCTGCTGCCCACTGGCTTTTTGCCTGATCCATGTGCCCTGCAATCAGTTGCCCAGGTAAATCTGCTCCCTTCTAGCCATGGTTGTGCTGGTGAATTGGAATAATTGCCAGGTATCTCACCTGAGGAATCTCCAGGAACCCCAGAGATGGGGACCCTCACAGGGGTAACAGAGAATAGGCATGGGACTGTATAAAATGATACTGTAAATCATTAATTCCTAAACACAAGTCAAGTGAAGCTGACATGTATTCTTCCCTTTGTCTTAGCTTTGAGTGTATGGTCTCCCTCTGCACATGATTCTGACCCACACAGATGGGGTGAGACTCACACAGTCCCCAGACCACTCTCTCACCTGGGGTAACACTTTCTCTTGGTCAGGATACCATGGCTGTGGTCAGTGGGCCCCCAATGTGTAAACAAGCCACGCCCATCTAGGCAAATCTATGGTTTTTCCAGTAGTCATGTATCGATGTGAGAGTTGGACCCTAAAGAAGGCCAAGCACTGAAGAATTGATGCTTTCGAAATGTGCTATTGGATAAGACCCTTGAGAATCCCTTGGACAGCAAGGAGATCAAACCAGTCCATCCTAAAGGAAATCAACTGTGAATATTTATTGGAAGAACTGATGCCGAAGCTGAAGCTCCAATACTTTGGCCACCCAATGGGAAAAGCTGACTCACTGGAAAAGAGCCTGATGCTGGGAAAGATTGAAGGCAGGAGAAGGGGACAGCAGAGGATGAGATGGCATCAGAAACTCAACAGACATGAGTTTGAGTAAGCACCAGGAGATAGTGGAGGACAGGGAAGCCTGCCTGCTGCAGTCCATGGGTTCACAAAGGGTAGGACAGGACTTAGAGACTGAAAGACAACAACCAGGTAGCCT
>NW_011495041.1:8379144-8385517 GCF_000754665.1 Bison bison bison
GACACCAGACATCTGAGCGCTGACATCAGACACAGACACGGTCTTCCCAGGACTGAGGCCAAGCCAGGTCTCTACCCAGGTCTCCATGTCCTACTGCACAGAGAACCTGGTCAGGTGCAAATGTTTTCATTGTAGAAGCACATGGTCTCATCTAAACATAATCAGTGTGGACAGGACTTGGAGAGGTCTGAATCTACCATGTAGACAGAACTTGGTCAGGTTCAAAGTAGCTTAGGACTGTGCTCCCAGAAGGCACAGGTCACACACCTGGGGCCTCTCATCATTGGACAGGTGGCTAACCTGTGTGTGGGAATTAGGATGTACCTTTCTTGAAGGAATCACCCCTGGGCTCCACACTTCATCCACCTTAGGAAACAGAACAAAAGCTTTGTCACTAAACATTTCAACGGGCAAAACAAAAACTGTGGCCAGGTTTTGCATCCAGGTGGTGGTCAGGGTGCAGGGGAGAGCCTGGTGGAACGCAGCCCAGGGTCCTGCAAGGACAGACCGGAAGTGGCCCAGCTGCAGTGTCCCAGGCTTCCAGCAGGAGGCGCTGCCCCAGTCACTCGGGAAGGACAGTCCCCTAAGGTCTGGCAGGGAAAGCAGGTCCGTTCAACCTGATGGTCAGTTAGGGGTGGAGTGCGCTCAGGTATTACTTCCCTGCAGGTTGGGGGAGAGGGGGCTGACACGTCCTAGGTTCCTGCTCAGGCGACTTTGTGCTGGGGCTGATGCCCACAGGGTACCACACTGCATCCAAGTGGAAAATGTGGACAGAGGTGGGGCATAGATGCCATTAGAGTAGAGAACCCACAGGGAGCTCTCACCTGCACCCTCCTGCCCACCTCGGGTCCCAAGCCCCCAGCCCGTGACTCATTACCACCACCACCCCTGCCCCGTGCACACATATGCACTGGGCACCTACACACCCGGTGCACACAAGCAGCACATGTCCACCAACAGGAACACACGCACGCGTAGCAGACACATGGGGAATAAAATGAATACCCTAAAGCGTTCATTCCTAAACATAAGTGAAGCTCACATGCATTCTTCCCTTCTTCTGACCTTTAGTAGTTTTCAAAGTAAAAAAGTTTATAAAGTAGTTAATGGTGAATGACTTTTGGATCATGGGACTCTTTGAAGTTATTCCACAAATATTGCAAGATGTGAGAGATGAGTGTAGATATTCCATATGTCCCTCAACAGAGGAATGGACAAGCAGACCATGGTTCATCCACACAATAAATGTTGTCCAGCCTGAAAGGAAAGCATTTCTGACACAGGTTACAGTGTGGATGAGCCCTGAGGGCATCATGCTCAGTGACATAAGCCCAAAACAGAAGAATAAATGATGTTTGAGTCTACTGATACAAGGCCCCTAGAGCAGTTGGCTCCACAGACACAGGAAGCAGGATGGTGGGTTCCAGGCACTGAGGGAGGAGAATATGGGCTGAGTTTTGGTTTTGCAAGATAGAAGTAGTGACTGAACAACACCAACGGTGCACACAAGCATGCACTGCATCAGCATTTACAACAGCTGAGACCTGGAAGTAACCCAAATGCACATGGACAGTTGAATGAATAAAGAAGTCAGATATTCATATGCATATCTTCTACAAGATGGCAGAGAAGGACTTACACTCATCTTCTTCCGCAAGAACTCCAAAATGACAACTTGTTGCTGAACAACCATCGACAGGAGAACGTTGGATCCCACCAAAAAAAGATACCCTGCATCCAAGGACAAAGGAGAAGCCCCATCTACATGGTAGGAGGGGTGAAACTGCATTTAGAATAAAACCCTATACCCATCAGAAAGGCTCGGAGGGCTCAAACAAAGTCTTGTGTGCACCAGGAGATACCACAGAGATTGAGCAAAACCTGGCTTTGAGTGTCTGAACGTCTCCTGCAGAGGTACAGGTCAGCAGTGGCCTGCCACAGGGGCAGGGGCTCTGGGTGTGGCATAAGCCCTCCTGGTGGAGGTTGCCACTAAATCCACCATAGAGCCATCAGAAATTACACAGAACTGGGAAACAGACTTTTGGAGGACACAAACAAAACCTTGTGTGCACCAGGACCCAGGGGAAAGGAGCCGTGATTCCACAAGAGACTGACCCAGACTTGCCTGCGAGTGTCCAGGAGTCTCTGGTGGAGGTGTGGGTTGGAGGTGGCCCGCTGCAGGGTCGGGGGCACTGAGTGCAGCAGTTCATGCACCGGAACTTTTGAAGGAGGTCGCCATTATTTTCATTACTTCCACCATAGTCTGGTGTCAGGTCAGACAACATAGAGGGAACACAGTCCCGCCCATCCACAGAAAATTGGACTTAAGATTTACTGAGAATGGCCCCACCCATTAGAATAAGAACCAGTTTCCTCACAGTCAGTCTTTCCCATCAGGAAACTTCCGTAAGTCTCTTATCTTTATCCCTCAGAGGGCAGACAGAACGGAAACCACAATCACAGAAAACTAAGTAAACTGGTCACATTGACCACAGCCTTGTCTAACTCAGTGAAATTAAGCCATGCCGTGTAAGGCCACCCAAGACGGACGGGTCAGGGTGGAGAGTTCTGACAAAATGTGGTCCACTGGAGAGGGGAATGGCAAGCCACTTCAGTATTCTTGCCTCAAAAACCCCATGAACAGTATGAAAAGGAAAAAAGATATGACACTGAAAGATAAACTCCCCAAATCGGTAGGTGCCCAACATGCTACTGGAGAAGAGTTGAGAAATAACTCAAAGAAGAATGAAGAGATGGAGGCAAAGCAAAACAACTCCCAGGCATGGATGTGACTGGTGATGGAACTAAAGGCTGATGCTGTATAGAGCAATATTGCATAGGAACCTGGAGTGTTAGGTCCACAACTCAAAGTAAATTGGAAGTGGTCAAACAGGAGATGGCAAGAGGGAGCATTGACATATTAGGAATCACTGAACTAGAATGAACTGGAATGGGGGAATTTAAATCAGATGACCATTATATCTATGACTGTGGGCAAGAATCCCTTAGAAGAATTGGTATAGCCATCATAGTCAACAAGAGTCCCCAGTGCAGTGCAATTTCAAAAATGACAGAATGATCTCTGTTCATTTCCAAGGCAAACCTTTCAAATGCACAGAAATCCAAGTCTATGTCCCAACCAGGAATGCTGAAGAAGCTGAAATTGAATGGATCTATGAAGACCTACAAGACCTTCTCGAACTAACACCCCCAAAAGATGTTCTTTTCCTTACACTACTACTACTACTAAGTCGCTTCAGTCGTGTCCGACTCTATGTGACCGCACAGACAGCAGCCCACCAGGCTCCACTGTTCCTAGGATTCTCCAGGCAAGAACACTGGAGTGGGGTGCCATTTCCTTTTCCATACATGAAAGTGAAGTCACTCAGTCGTGTCTGACTCTTCACAGCCCCATGGACTGCAGCCTACCAGGCTCCTCTGTCCATGGGATTTTCCAGGCAAGAGTACTGGAGTGGGTTGCCATTGCCTTCTCCGTCTTTTCCTTATAGGGGATTGTAACACAAAAGAACTCAAGAGATACCTGGAGTAACAGGCAAATTTAGCCTTGGAGTACAAAATGAAGCAGGGCAAAGGCTAACAGAGTTTTGTCAAGAGAATGCACTGGTCATAGCAAACACTCTCTTCCAACAACACAAGAGAAGAGTCTACACAGGTACATCACCAGATGATGGTCAACACCAAAATCAGGTTAATTATATTCTTTTCAGCCAAAGATGGAGAAGCTCTATACAGTCAGCAAATATAAGACCAGGAGCTGACTATGGCTGAGATCATAAACTCCTTATTGCCAAACTCAGACTTAAATTGAAGAAAGTAGGAAAACCCACTAGACCATTCAGGTATGACCTAAATCAAATGCCTTATGATTATACAGGGGAAGTGACAAATAGATTCAAGGGATTAGATCTGATAGAGTGCTTGAAGAACTATGGATGGAGGTTCATGACACTGTATAGGAGACAGAAATCAAGGCCATCCCCAAGAGAAATAAATTCAAAAAATGAAAATGGCTGCCTGAGGAGGCCTTACAAATAGCAGAGGAAAGAAGAGAAGCGAAATGCAAAGGAGAAAAAGAAAGATATCCATTTGAATGGAGAGTTCCAAAGAATAGCAAGGAGAGTTAAGAAAGCCTTCCTCAGTGATCAATGCAAAGAGATAGAGGAAAACAATAGAATGGGAAAGACTAGAGATCTCTTCAAGAAAATTAGAGATACCAAGGGAAGATTTCATTCAAAGATGGTCTCAATATAGGACAGAAAGGGTATGGACCTAAAAGAAGCAGAAGATATTAAGAAGACATAGCAAGAATACACAGAAGAACTATACAAAAAAGATCTTCATGACCCAGATAACCACAATGGTGTGATCACTCATCTAGAGCCAGACATCCTGGAATGTGAACTCAAGTGGGCCTTAGGAAGCATCACTACAAACAAAGCTAGTGGAGGTGATGAAATTCCAATTGAGCTATTTCAAATCATAAAAGAAGATGCTGTGAAAGTACTGCACTCAATATGCCAGCAAATTTGGAAAACTCAGCAGGGGCTAGAGGACTGGAAAAGGTCCGTTTTCATTCCAATCCCAAAGAAATACAATGCCAAAGAATGATCAAACTACCACACAACTGTACTCATCCATATGCTACTAAAATAATGCTCAAAATTCTCCAAGCCAGGCTTCAACAGGACATGAACCATGAACTTCCAGATGTTCAAGCTATATTTAGAAAAGGCAGAAGAACCAGAGATCAAATTGCCAACATCCATTGGATCATCAAAAAAGCAAGAGAATTCCAGAAAAATATCTATTTCTGCTTTATTAACTATGCCAAAACCTTTGACTATGGATCACAACAAACTGTGGCACATTCTGAAAGAGATGGGAATATAAGACCACCTGACCTGTCTCTTGAGAAATCTGTATGCAGATTAGGAAGCAACAATTAGAACTGGACATGGAACAATATACAAGTCCCAAATAGGGAAAGGAGTACATCAAGGCTGTATATTGTCACCCTGCTTATTTAACTTCTATGCAGAATACATCATGAGAAACTCTGGGCTGGATGAAGCACAAGGTGGAATCAAGATGGTTGGGATAAATATCAATAACCTCAGATGTGCAGATGACACCACCCTTATGGCAGAAAGTGAAGAACTGAAGATCCTCTTGATGAAAGTGAAAGAGGAGAGTGGAAAAGTTGGCTTAAAGCTCAACATTCAGAAAACTAAGATTATGGCATGTGAGAGTTGGATTATAAAGAAAGCTGAGCACCGAAGAATGGATGCTTTTGAATTGTGGTGTTGGAGAAGACTCTTGAGAGTTCCTTGGAGTGCAAGGAGATCCTATTAGTCTGTCCTGCTGTGATTCATGGGGTCACAAAGAGTCAGACACGACTGAGCGACTGAACTGAAACTGAAAGGAAATCAGTCCTGAATATTCATTGGAAGGACTGATGTTGAAGCTGAAATTCCAATACTTTGGCCACCTGATGCGAATGGACTCATTTGAAAAGACCCTGATGCTGGGAAAGATTGAAGGTGGGAGGAGAAGTGGACAACAGAGGATAAGATGATTGGATGGCATCACCAACTCAATGGTCATGAGTTTGAGTAAACTCTGGGAGTTGATGATGGACAGGGAGGCCTGGCCTGCTGCAGTCCATGGGGTCGCAAAGAGTCAGACACTATTGAGTGAACTGAACTGAACTGAATGGCACAAGTGTTCAGGTCGTCACTACTGGCTACTAGTCATCCTCTTTGGTGGGTTTTGGGGTTCTCTTCTTCCGAACAAAGGTAGGAGTCCTGGTGATAGTGAGTGGAATTTCTTTCTTATCGGGTACACCCACAACACATAACAAGGTATGATAAAGGCAAGATTTCACATAAATTTAAAGTGTTTATCTTCCAATACTCTCTTTGTCTCTCGCTGTTTGATTGTTTTCTCCATTTCAAAATCAAAGCCAATAGGCATGGTGGGTGGCTTCTTTGGCATTTTCTTAGGGAAAATGCACCCACTGTAAAGATTTCTGGAATGCAGTTTCCGTGCTTTAAATTTGCAGAGCCCTGCTTCTACAGGACTGCATTTTTTGGATTTTGCATTTGTTTCCAACACCTCCACCAATTCTTGCAGCATTTTTATTCTCTTCTCTGATTCTTGCTTCTCAGTGCTTTTTAGGATCTTCTGCATATGGGAAGAAGAACCTGAAAAAAATAGATATGCGTTTATGCATGACTGAATTAAGTTCCTGTACACCTTATACAAACACAACATTGGAAATCAACTCTATTCCAGTATAAGAGCAAAATGAAATTGCATAGAAAGAAAAGAACAAAGAAAGGGGCATGAAAAA
>NW_011495041.1:8385778-8387078 GCF_000754665.1 Bison bison bison
GTGGAAAGCTGTGCTGATGGGCACTTAATATTCAGAAGGTCCGTGGGGTTGTGAGTAAACAACACCTGCCTTCAAGGAATGTTCTAGGAGTGTTCATCAAAACACAAGAGTCAATTGTAAGATGTTTCACTCATACCCTTTAAAAAAATCACAGGAAATGATGTCAACCTTGCTAAGTATTAGAGAAATCCTAATCAAAACTACAATGAGGTATCACCTCACATTGGTCAGAATGGCCATTATCAAACACTCTGTAAAGAACCAAGGCTGGAGAGGGTGTGGAGAAATGAGAACCGTCCTCCATGGATGCTGGAAGGTCAATTGGGAACAGCCACTATGGAGACAGTGTACTTGTGTGCTAAGTCACTTCAGTCGTGTCCGATTCTTTTCGACCCTGTGGACTGTAGCCTGCCAGGCTCCTCTGTCCATACGATTCTCCAGGCAAGAATATTGGAGTGGGTTGCCATGCCCTCCTCCAGAGGATCTTCCCCACCCAGGTTATCGAACCCATATCTCTTATGTCTCTTGTGTTGGCAGGTGGGTTCTTTACCACTAGCACCGCCTGGGAAGCCAATGCAGACAGCGTGGAGGTTCCTTAAACAATGAAAATGGAAACAAGATTACAATATTCCTGTCGACTTAAAAAATATTCACAACCTAAAAGTTGATAGCTATGTTTTATTCGGAGGAAATTTTTAGGACTTCAAGTCCAGGAGACACCATCTCAAGTAACCCTGATAGAACTGCTCCCACGAGGTGAAGGGTGGAGCCAGTTTACAGAGAAGTTTGTAACAAGGGACAGGTAGTCTGAATATCAAAAGATTATTGTTGAAGAAAACCAGACATCCTGAGTCAAGGAATTTAGTGCTTTTCTGTGTATGAGATGAGTCGGGGCTCACTGAAATCATCCCTTTTATATGCACCTTACCTGTCTGGGGCCAGCATCGTGTTTTCACATCCTGAGCTTCCTTTCCTCAGGGCTCACCTTAGGGAGTGTCTGCAGTCTGATGGCTGCTAGAGAGCAGATACTCTTCTCCTTCCTGAGTTCCCTAAGGGCTCACTGGCTCACAGTGGAGGGCTGCGATTGGTGATGACTATGACATCCTTGTTTACTGATATAGCAGGAAATAGTCCATTTCTCACTCCCTAACACTAAACACAAAAATAAACTCTAAATGATGTACAGACCTTAATGTGAGGATGGACACTCTAAAAGCCTTGAGGAAAATACAGGCAGAAAATGCTTTGTTGTAAATTACAGCAAGTTCTTTTTGCCATGTTTTTTCTTTTTTTTTTTTTT
>NW_011495041.1:8387178-8388702 GCF_000754665.1 Bison bison bison
CCCATCCTGAACCCTCCTCCCTCCTCCCTCCCCATACCATCCCTCTGGGTCGTCCCAGTGCACCAACCCCAATCATCCAGTATCGTGCATTGAACCTGGACTGGCAATTCGTTTCATACATGATATTATACATGTTTCAATCTCATTCTCCCAAATCTTTCCACCCTCTCCCTCTCCCACAGAGACCATAAGACTGTTCTATACATCAGTGTCTCTTTTGCTGTCTCGTACACAGGGTTATTGTTACCATCTTTCTAAATTCCATATATATGCGTTAGTATACTGTATTGGTGTTTTTCTTTCTGGCTTACTTCACTCTGTATAATAGGCTGGATCCACATCCAAAAAATAAAATAAACATAGGCCAAAGGGATGTGATTAACCCTAGCAACATTTTCACAGCAAAGGAAACCCCAAATGAAAGAAAAAGACAACCTTCAGAACAGGAAAAAAAAAAAAAAAATTTCAAAGCAAAGATCCCTACAAAGAAGTCATCTCCAAAATATAAAGACAGCTCAGGCAGCTCAATATCAAAAATAAAACAAAAATATCCAATAGGAAATGGGCCAAAGATCTCAATGGACATTTCACGAAGAAGGCATACATATGGCCATTAAGCACTTGAAAAGATGCTCAGTCTCACTAAGGGTTAGAGGAAGGCAAATCAAAAGTCCAGTGAGCTCTCACCTCATACCAGTCAGAATGGGCATCTTAGAGAATCTCCAACAATACATGTTGCAGAGAATGTGTAGAGAAGGGAACTCCCTTGCACTCTTGATGGGAATGTAAATAGGTACATCCATTAGGCAGAGTATGAAGTATCTTAAAAAAAAAAAACAAAAAACTAAACATAGAAGTACCACAGGATCCAGAAATATCACACCTGGCTATAGATACGGAGCAAACCAAAATTTGGAAAGATGCCTGCAGCCCTATGATCACAGCTACACTAGGTACCAACACAAGACATGGAAACAATCTAAGTGTGGAACACAGATGAACGGATAAAGATGATGGGATACCGAGACATAATACAATATTATTCAGCCATTCAGTTCAGTTCAGTTCAGTAGCTCAGTCGTGTCTGACTCTTCGAGACCCCATGAAACGTAGCACGCCAGGCCTCCCTGTACATCACCAAATCCCGGAGTTCACTCAGACTCACGTCTATCGAGTCAGTGATGCCATCCAGCCATCTCATCCTCTGTCGTCCCCTTCTCCTCCTTCCCCCAATTCCTCCCAGCATCAGAGTCTTTTCCGATGAGTCAACTCTTCGCATGAGGTGGCCAAAGTACTGGAGTTTCAGCTTTAGCATCATTCCTTCCAAAGAAATCCCAGGGATGATCTCCTTCAGAATGGACTGGTTGGATCTCCTTGCAGTCCAAGGGACTCTCAAGAGTCTTCTCCAACACCACAGTTCAAAAGCATCAATTCTTCGGCACTCAGCCTTCTTCACAGTCCAACTCTCACATCCATACATGACCACTGGAAAAACCATAGCCTTGACTAGACGGACCTTTGTTG
>NW_011495041.1:8389014-8389517 GCF_000754665.1 Bison bison bison
AGCAGGGTGATAATATACAGCCTTGACGTACTTCTTTTCCTATTTGGAACCAGTCTGTTGTTCTATGTCAAGTTCTAACTGTTGCTTCCTGACCTGCATACAGATTACTCAAGAGGCAGGTCAGGTGGTCTGGTATTCCCATCTCTTTCAGAATTTTCCACAGTTGATTGTGATCCACACAGTCAAAGGCTTTGGCGTAGTCAATAAAGCAGAAATAGATGCTTTTCTGGAACTCTCTTGCTTTTTTGATGATCCAGCGGATGTTGGCAATTTGATCTCTGGTTCCTCTGCCTTTTCTAAAACCAGCTTGAACATCAGGAAGTTCACAGTTCACATACTGCTGAAGCCTGGCTTGGAAAATTTTGAGCATTACTTTACTAGTGCGTGAGATGAGTGCCATTGTGCGGTAGTTTGAGCATTCTTTGGCATTGCCTTTCTTTGGGATTGGAATGAAAACTGCCCTTTTCTAGTCCTGTGGCCACTGCTGAGTTTTCCAAATTTGC
>NW_011495041.1:8389677-8390420 GCF_000754665.1 Bison bison bison
TGAGTGCAGCACTTTCACAGCATCATCTTTCAGGATTTGAAATAGCTCCACTGGAATTCCATCACCTCCACTAGCTTTGTTTGTAGTGATGCTTTCTAAGCCCCACTTGACTTCACATTCCAGGATGTCTGGCTCTAGATGAGTGATCATATCATTGTGATTATCTTGGTTGTGAAGATCTTTTTTGTACAGTTCTTCTGTGTATTCTTGCCACCTCTTCTTAATATCTTCTGCTTCTGTTAGGTCCATACCATTTCTGTCCTTTATCGAGCCTAACTTTGCATGAAATGTCCTCTTGGTATCTCTAATTTTCTTGAAGAGATCTCAAGTATTTCCCATTCTGTTGTTTTCCTCTATTTCTTTGCATTGATCACTGAAGAAGGCTTTCTTATCTCTTCTTGCTATTCTTTAGAACTCTGCATTCGGATGCTTATATCTTTCCTTTTCGCCTTTGCTTTTCGCTTCTCTTCTTTTCAAAGCTATTTGTAAGGCCTCTCCAGACAGCCATTTTGCTTTTTTGCATTTCTTTTCCATGGGGATGGTCTTGATCCCTGTCTCCTATACAATGTCAAGAACCTCAGTCCATAGTTCATCAGGCACTCTATCTATTAGATCTAGGCCCTTGAATCTATTTCTCACTTCCACTGTATTATCATAAGGGATCTGATTTAGGTCATACCTGGATGGTCTAATGGTTTTCCCTACTTTCTTCAATTTAAGTCTGAATTTGGTAATAAGGAGTT
>NW_011495041.1:8391094-8391422 GCF_000754665.1 Bison bison bison
CTCAAGGCAAGAATACTGAACCGGTTTGCCATTCCCTTCTCCAGTGGACCACATTCTGTCAGATCTCTCTACCATGACCCGCCCATCTTGGGTTGCCCCACGGGCATGGCTTAGTTTCATTAAGTTAGACAAGGCTGTGGTCCTAGTGTGATTAGATTGACTATTTTTTTGTGAGTATGGTTTCAGTGTGTCTGCCCTCTGATGCCCTCTTGCAACACCTACTTGGGTTTCTTACATCTTATTTGGGTTTCTCTTACCTTGGTCATGGGGTATCTCTTCATGGCTGTTCCAGCAAAGCGCAGCCGCTGCTCCTTACCTTGGACAAGGG
>NW_011495041.1:8391522-8397612 GCF_000754665.1 Bison bison bison
GGCTTAGTTTCATTGAGTTAGACAAGGCTGTGGTCCTAGTGTGATTAGATTGACTAGTTTTTTGTGAGTTTGATTTCAGTGTGTCTGCCCTCTGATGCCCTCTTACAACACCTACTTGGGTTTCTTACATCTTACTTGGGTTTCTCTTACCTTGGTCGTGGGGTATCTATTCACGGCCGCTCTGGCAAAGCACAGCCACTGCTCCTTACCTTGGATGAGGGGTATCTCCTCACCGCCGCCCTTTCTGACCTTCAACATGGGATAGCTCCTCTAGGCCCTCCTGTGCCCGCACAGCAACTGCTCCTTGGACGTGGGGTTGGTCCTCCCGGCCGCCACCCCTGGCCTCGGGCGTTGGGGCGTGGGGTAGCTCCTCCCGGCCAGCCGCCGCCCCTGACCTTGGACGCGGGGTAGCTCCTCTCGGCCGCCCCCCCTGACCTCGGACATGGGGTCAATGACATTTCCTGCCAGAGGGAGGAAAGTAGAGGTGATCATTCTAAGTGAAGCAGGGGAGACAGGGCAAGACAAGAATCATATGGTATCACTTCTAGGTGGAATCTAAAAATGGAGATGGATAAGCTTCTTTACCAAAGAGAAATGGCCTCACAGACTTATGATTCCCAAGAAGAAACTTACAGTTACCAAGGAGGAAAAGAGGAAGGCAGGGAGAAATGAGCTGGTTCAGATTAACATACACACACTACTCTTCATAAAATCATCAAGGATCCACTGCATAACACAAGGAACCCTCCTCAACACTCCATAATAATTTATATGGGAAGAGAACTTGAAAAAGAACACATATATGTCTAGCTATGCATGAATCAAGCACATGGAAAGACAATCCCCCTCCCTCATTACTGTGCTTAGTTGCTCAGTCATGTCTGACTCTTTGAATCCCCATGGACTGTAGCCTGCTAGTCCCCTCTATCCATGGAATTTTCCAGGAAAGAATACTGGAGTGTGGTGCCATTTCCTTCTCCAGGGGACCTTCCAAACTCAGGGATCGAACCTGCATTTCTCCCATCTCCTGCATTGCAGGCAGATTCTTTACTGCTGAACTACACCAGGGAAGACTCATTCATTATTAAATCATAGCTAATCAAATCTACACTGAGGAATCCCCTCCCATTTGTCAGAAAAATCTCCAAAGAATAAGTGCTGCAGAGGGTGTAGGGAAAGTGGGATCCTCCTAGACTTTGAGTGGGGATGCACAAGGGTGCAGCCATGATGGAAAACAACATGGAAATTCCTGAAAAAAGTTAACAGAGAAGCCATGGGATCCAGCAACCCCACTTTTGGGCTCAGATCTGGAGAATATCACAATTTGAAATGACATGTGGAACCCTGTTTTTAGGGAAGCACTATTTACAATAGCCAAGACATAGAGTCCACCAAAATGTCCAGCAACAGGAGCACGAAGACTGAGTGGTCCATCAATATGCTTGGACTACTCCTCAGGCTCTGGGGGTGGAATCAGGATGGGAGAATGTGGGCCTCTGACCAGCAGCTGGTTGGAAGAAGAGAGACCAGTCCTGAGGGTTCCCTGAATTCTTGGACCCTAGTGGGGACATGGGCAGGCCTGGAGCCCCTGTGATGAAGCCACAGCACCACTGGGCTCAGAAGTCTCCTGATGGTGTCGCAAACTCTGACACCGTGTTTTACAAAGGAACAAGAGAGTGAAGCTGAGCACCTGAAGCCCAGTCCTTCTGGTTCTGAGTTGCTTCCAAAAGACCACCGCCACTTGCATGGGGTCTCCTGTGACCCACCTGCCCCCTTCTGGCCTTTCCTCTCCCTCCTGGTGATGATTCCAGTGACATTTCCAGCCTGGATCCCTCTGCCAGGCCAGATGCATCTGTCCATCCACTTCCTCCCCATGTCACCATGGGGGCTAACAGGCTGGTCTGTATGGGAACTTGGTAATCTCCTAAAATGAGAGTTTTAGGAGATGTTATATACAATTAATAGACTTCCCTGATGGCTCAGATGGTAAAGAATCTGCCTGAAATGCAGGAGACCTGGGTTTGATCCCTGGGTTGGGAAGATCCCCTGAAAAAGGGAAGGGCTACCCACTATTCTGGCCTGGAGAATTCCATGTACAGAGAAGCCTTGTGGGCTACAGCCCATGGGGTCACAAAGAGTCAGGCACGACTGAGTGATTTTCACTTTCAATGGGTTGAATGGTGGCCCCAAAAGATGAGTTCCCCCAGAACATGTGAATAAGACCATATCTGGGAAAAGGGTCTTTGTAGATGCATTTAAAGATGGTGAGGTGAGGTCATCTTGGGTGTGGGTGGCCCTCAATCCAATTAGCAGATTCCTTGTAAGAGACAAAAGAAGGGAGACAGACATAGAGAACAAGACACATGAAGATGAAGGCAGACATGGGAGGGAAGAGGCCACAAGCCCAGGGACCCCTGGAGTGCCAGAAACTGGAAAAAGCAGGAAGGATCCCATCCTGGAGCCCCTGGATGCCTGCATCACCTTGATCTCAGACATCTGGTCTCCAGGACTGAGTGGGGGATGAACTCCTGTTGTTTTAAACCACCCAGCTTGTAGTCATTTGTTTGAGAAGCCACAGAGCAGCCACAGAGACCCTGCTCTGTAGGATCCCAGAATTGTGGGTCTCACTAAAAGCAGATGGAGGCCAGATTACAGAATCCCTGGAGTGAACACTGGGCTCTCAGAAATGCTAAAGCAGTAGCTGGACCCCAGAATGTTAAGCGGTCAAGTCTGAAGCCCATCTCTAGGGTGCCAGCTGCACAAGCCTCCCCAGGTTCTGACACCTATACACATGGTCCTGACTGAGAACATTTAATGTCACTGTTCACATTGCTAATTAAAAATCCACCAGTTACACAGGTGAAAACCCAGTTAAGTTACTTGCTCCATTGATGATCAATTCTGAAGATGGTCAGGGGTGGGGACTTACACGCAGCCAGCAGCTCTTCCACCATCTCCACCACATTACTCAACCCCCTCCTCCACTTCCCCCTATAAGGAACATCCTCAGTGGGAAGTTGGGGGACCACAGAGAGGCGTCTCTAAGTAAACCTTGGCTGAGCCCCAGGCTAGCTGCTCCTGAACCTCATCTACCTTCTTCCCAGGTAAAACACCTGAATATGAGCAAAGACCTCACAGGCTGGAGGAAAGGGCTTGGAGCCACTCCAATGACAGCATGCTTGTCAAGTTGGCTCCTGCAAGCACGGCAGGATGTTCTTGACCCAGGGAGCTCGTCAGGAAGCTTTCTGTTTCCCTACCTGAGTTACCCCTCCCATCGTGGCTTCCACTGCCTTTTCTCTTGCTTCCTCACCCCCATCCTCTGCCTGGGGAGACATCCAACAGCAGGTATGGGTGACACACCACTTCCTTACCTGGCCTAGAAAAGACCTGATCACAAACAGCAACCTGCAAGGCCCTCTCGCCAGCCCAGCTCCACACATCCAACCGAGTATGGCGTGGAGTCCAGCTGCAGGCACTCTTACACCCACTTACAGAGACCTCAACCCAGGCACACCTGGAAGGGCTGGCCAGCCGGGTCAGGTCAGCCTACACTCCCCATCAGGGGCTCACAGTTGCAGAAAATGGGTCTTGTTGTTCCCGCCAGGTGCAAGGAACAGGTGTGGGTCCTGAGGATCAGGATGGACATGGGGCTGGAGCTCTGGCTTGTTTTCTAATCATTTTATATGGCCCACGAGTGAGAGGTAATTTCAAGAAGACCTTCTCCTAATGAGAGGAACCCATGTGTCAGGGAGAATAAGGGTGGTGTGTGGAGACAGGGCCCTAGGGTCCAGGTTCAGTGGAAGTCTCTGGAAGACTCGGTGGAGGGAGGCTGCATAGTGAGGCCCAGGATCATTGACCTGTTCAGGAGCAGCTGTTTGTTAGTTTAGGTCCTCCTCTGAGGGGCTCAGGGTCAGACCTGATCAACAGGTGGACTGGGGGTGCTCTGCAACAAGGTCTCTGTACATGGTTCCTGGGTGCTGAGTCCTGCGGGGTACCTGCCCAGGTGAGCCCGAGAGGGGCTCCTCCTTGGAGGAGCCAGCCCACCAGAAGACTGCTCCTGGGAGGAGTGTGTGAACAAGCATCCTCTCTGTGCAGCTGGCACAGAGTAGCTTAGAGACTCCCCCGTGGGCAGCATTGGGATGAAATGAGAATCAGGTTGCACAGTGGGGCCCCTGCTGAAGGGGTTCAGGACTAATGCTGAAGCTGAAACTCTAATACTTTGATCACTTGATGTGAAGAACTGACTCACTGGAAAAGACCCTGATGCTGGGAAAGATTGAAGACAGGAGAAGGGGACGACAGAGGATGAGATGGTTGGATGGCATCACCAACTCGTTGAACAAGAGTTTGAGCAAACTCTGGGAGTTGGTGATGCACAGGAAAGCCTGGCTTGCTGGAGGCCATGGGGTTGCAGAGAGTTGGACATGACTGAGCAAGTGAACTGATGTATGTAGTATTAGGCCTCCCAGGCAGTGCTAGTGATAAAGAACCTGCCAATGCAGAAGATATAAGAGAGGTAGATTCAGTCAGTTCAGGAACATCCCTTGGAGAAGGATTCAGAAACCCACCCCAGTATTCTTGCTTGGAGAATCCCAAGGACAGGGGAGACTGGCAGGATACAGTCCATAGGGTCATAAAGAGTCAGATATGACTGAAGTGACCTAGTACACACACATGTATAGAATCATGTCATCTACAGACAGTGATAGTGAAAAGTTAAAAATTTTACACAACTTCCTGCTCTTTCTGCCTTTGTAACTCAGCTTGCTCCTTGCAAAGTCTAGATCATGTAGGTCTCAGAAAGTGGGGACTCGCTCACCCTTGTCCTACTCTTTGCAATCGCCCTAGCTCCTGCAAATGCACTTAATCATGCCTGTCCATGTATAAAAGCTCTGTAACCCCTTTGTTTGGGGCTCAGAGCTTAGAGTGTTAACTCCTCTGGGCCTACTAGTGTAACAAACCTGAGTTCTCCAACTCTCCAAGTGTGGTGGTTGGTTTCTTGAGTACTGGTTTCTGCAACATTTCTGGAGGCCCCAGCGAGATTCCAACCACACTGGCCCCTTGAGCTGCTGGACTGGTGGCCCGGCCGGGTGGGAGCAGAGGAGCCCCGGGACAAACGAGGAGGCACGCCACCTGAAGGGCTCCAGGTTTTCTTTCGGACCGGCGTTCCGACTCTCTGGAGAGCTGAGTCCCCACCGGGGTCATTAGGGGGACAGACCAACCACCAGGAATGGGCACAGGATAAGGTAAGGCCCCAGGGCCAGTCCCCAGTCAGGAGGTCCTACCCCAACGGGTAGAAGAGGAGACTGATCACCTTCTTGGAGCTCCCAGGAAGGGAGCATCAGATAGGGAGCCCTGGGGACTCGGGAAAAGGGAGGTATTGTGATAACCTCTGAGTGATTGTGTATTCATGATTGATGATTGAAGGAACTGAAAGTGAGCTCCACAGTCCTTGGACTACAGAGGCTGAGAGGGCCCAAAACTTGTGGTTGCGTGACGACCTCATAAGGCTGAAAGGCTGTACCAGGCTCTGGGGGATTTGATCCCTCCCCTCGAGGCTGGTCCGGGTTGGCGGTTTATACTCACCTGCCAATGCTAAGAGACATCTTTAATCTCTCTCTGGAGAGTGGCAAGGCAGACAAAAAATGAATGTGAACGACGGTGCGGCCTGATTCGCCTGTACTTCAAACTCAATTGTGTGGCTTCACGGCCTTCGTGGCTATGGAGTCCAAGTGAGCCCTAGCTTGGGGTTTCAGGGTGACCTCATACGGCTCAAGGCGGTGTTGGCCTCTGGGGTACCCAGTCCTTCCCTGTGAGACAGATGCGGATCAGGGATTTATACTGTTCCTCCAATGCAAAGTGGAGAAGACAATGGCAACCCAATCCAGAACTCTTGCCTGGAAAATCCCATGGGCGGAGGAGCCTGGTAGGCTGCAGTCCATGGGGTCGCGAAGAGTCGGACACGACTGAGCGACTTCACTTTCACTTTTCACTTTCATGCATTGGAGAAGGAAATGGCAACCCACTCCAGTGTTCTTGCCTGGAGAATCCCAGGGATGGGGGAGCCTGGTAGGCTGCCGCCTATGGGGT
>NW_011495041.1:8397712-8398070 GCF_000754665.1 Bison bison bison
TGTTAGCCTTTGCCCTGCTTCATTTTGTACTCCATGGCCAAAACTTGCCTGTTACTCCAAGTATCTCTTGATATCCTACTTTTGCATTCTAGTCCCCTATGATGAAAAGCACATCTTTTTTTAGTGTTAGTTCTAGAAGATCTTGAAGGTCTTCATAGAACCATTCAACTTCAGCTTCTTTGGCGTTAATGGTTGGGGCATAGACTTGGATTACTATGATATTTAACAGATTGTCTTGGAAATGAATGGAGATCATCTGACTATGATGGCCACTCCATTTCTTCTAAGAGATTCTTGCCCACAGTAGTAGATATAATGGTCATCTGAACTAAATTCACCCATTCCAGTCCATTTTAGT
>NW_011495041.1:8398711-8398861 GCF_000754665.1 Bison bison bison
ATCGGGGGAAGTTCCTCTAAGCCAACTGTTTTAGATTGTGTGATAAAGAACTTTAAGAAGGGCTTAAAAAAATTAATTCATTTATTTTAATTGGAGGCTAATTACAATATTGTAGTGGTTTTTGCCATACTTTGACGTGAATCAGCCATG
>NW_011495041.1:8398961-8413955 GCF_000754665.1 Bison bison bison
CTTTATTGTGTCCATGTTTTCCATGAAATGTTACCTCGGTATCTCTAATTTTCTTGAAGAGATCTCTAGTCTTTCCTGTTCTATTGTTTTCCTCTATTTCTTTGCATTGATCAATGAGGAAGTCTTTCTTATTTCTCCTTGCTATTATTTGGGACTCTGCATTCAAATGGGTATATCTTTCCCGTTCTCCTTTGCCTTTAGCTTTTCTTCTTTTTTCAGCTGTCTGTAAAGCCTCTCAGACAACCATTTTTCCTTTTTGCATTTCTTTTTCTTGGCAATGGTCTTGATCACCACGTCCTGTACAATGTCATGAACTTCAATATATAGTTCTTCATGCACTCTATCAGATCTAATCCCTTTAATCTATTTGTCACTTCCACTGTATAATCCTAAGGGATTTGATTTAGGTCGTACCAGAATGGTTTAATGGTTTTCCCTGCTTTCTTCAGTTTAAGTCTGACTTTTGCCATAAGGCATTCATGGTCTGAGCCACAGTCAGCTCCCAGTCTTGTTTTTGCTGACACTATAGGCCTTCACCATCTTTGGCTTTAAGAATATAATCAATCTGATTTCAATATTGACCATGTGGTGATGTCCATGTATGGAGTCTTCTCTTGTTTTGTTGGAAGTGGGTGCTTGCTATGACCAGTGCATTCTCTTGGCAAAACTCTGTTAGCCTTTGCGCTGCTTCATTTTGTACTCCATGGCCAAAACTTGCCTGTTACTCCAAGTATCTCGTGATATCCTACTTTTGCATTCTAGTCCCCTATGATGAAAAGTACATCTTTTTTTAGTGTTAGTTCTAGAAGATCTTGAAGGTCTTCATAGAACCATTCAACTTCAGCTTCTTTGGCATTAATGATTGGGGCATAGACTTGCATTACTATGATATTTAACAGATTGTCTTGGAAATGAATAGAGATCATTCTGTTGTTTTTGAGATTGCACCCAAGTACTGCATTTCAGACTCTTTTGTTGACTATGATGGCCACTCCATTTCTTCTAAGAGATTCTTGCCCACAGTAGTAGATATAATGGTCATCTGAATTAAATTCACCCATTCCAGTCCATTTTAGTTCATTGATTCCTAAAATGTCAATGTTCACTCTTGCCATCTCTTTGACCACTTCCAATTTACCTAGATTCATGGACCTAGCATTCCAGTTTCCTATGCAATGTTGTTTTTTTTTTACAGCATCAGACTTTGGTTCCATCACCAGTCCCTTCAAATGGGCATTGTTTTCCCTTTGGCTCTGTCTCTTCATTCTTTTTTGAGTTATTTCTCCACTCTTCTCCAGTACGATATTGGGCACCTTCCAACCTGGGGAGTTCATCTTTCAGTGCCATATCTTTTTTCCTTTTCATATTGTTCATGGGATTATCAAGGCAAGTGCAATGAAGTGGTTTGCCATTCTCTTCTCCAGTGGACCACATTTTGTCAGAACTCTCCACCATGACCCGTCCATCTTGGATGTCCCTACTTGTTATGGCTCATAGTTTCATTCAGTTAGACAAGACTGTGACCCATGTGATCAGTTTGATTAGTTTTCTGTGATTGTTGTTTTCATTCTGTCTCCTGGCTGATGGATAAGGATAAGAGGTTATGGAAGCTTCCTGATGGGAGAGACTGACTGTGGAGGAAACTGGTTCTTGTTCTGATGGGGGTGAGAACATGCTCAGCAAATCTATAATTCAATTTTCTGTTGATGTGTGGGGCTGTGTTCCCTCCCTGTCATTTGACATGAGACTAAACTCTGGTAGGGATAATGAAGATAATGACAACCTCCTTCAAAATGTCTTATGCATGCACTGTTGTACTCAATACTCAGCAGGCCATTGTTGACCCATGCCTCTGCCAGAGACTCCTGGACCCTCACAGGCAAGTCTGGCTCAATCTCTTGTGGGGTCACTGCTCCTTTCTCCTGGGTCCTAGTGCACACAAGTTTTGTTTGTGCCCTCCAAGAGTCTGTTTCCTCAGTCCTGTGTAAATTCTGTAATCAAATCCCACTGGCCTCCAAAGTCAAATTCTTCAGAGTTTCTCAGTCCTTTTGCCAGATCCTCAGGTTTTGAAATATGCTGTGGTTCCTAGAACTTTCTTAACAGTGCAAGAATTTATTTGGTATAGTTGTTCTGCAGTTTATGAGTCATCTGCTTGATGGTTCTATTTTGGGGTTAATGGTGATCTCCTCCAAGAGGGCTCAATGCCACATACTGTGTGAGCCAGGTCTGCCGCACACAGAACCCCTGCCCCCGAGGCAGGCCACTGCTGATCCGTGCTTCCACAGCAGATACTCAAAGGCAGATCTGGCTCAGCTTTTGTGCAGTCTCTGGGTCCTGATGCACACAAGGTTTTGTTTGAGCCCTCCGAACATTTCTGGCACGTATGGGGTTTACTTCTAAAGGCAATTTTTTCCCTCCTACTATCTTTCTAGGGCTTCTCCTTTATCTTTTGATGTGGTACATCTTTTCTTGATGGGATCCAACATTCTCCTATCGATGGTTGTCCAGCAGTGAGTTGCAATTTTGTAATTCTTGCTGGAAAAGATAAACAGACTTGCTTCAACTCTGCCATCTTTCTCTTGGTTTTCCTAGTACTACACAAGTAAATTCTCAAAAGGATTTCAAAGGTTTTCTGCTGCACAAATAACCTGTGTTCCATATTATACTGTCTTTAGAATGGCAAATTCTCCCACTTTTCTTTTATCTTTGACCAAAGTTTATGCTCTCTAACAGATCTATCCTTGAATTTCCTTTCATGGTCTATGGGAATGGGAAACCAGTCCTTGAATTTCCTTTCATAGTCTATGGGAATGGGAAAACAGTCCTGCCCACATATCAAGGCCAGTAAGAACCCAAGGTCAACATGCTTTTGCCTGCAATTTGTGTTGCCTTATACAAAGTGGCCAGATCACAGAAAATTACAGCTATATACTATACATTTTACTCCATTAAGAAGCAAGAAGTTTCTGTTTCCTTCTGGCAAGTATAAAACCAAGAATAGATGGCAGCAGCATTAATTACTAAGTAACCATTATTCAAAACTACCTTATTTGAAAAAGGAATTTCTATTCTAAACCTGCCTAAAGGGTGTGAATAAACTATATTAATGATCAAAGATAGCAAGAAACAGCAAGTAAAATTTGCCTAAAATTTATAATGTTTCAATTATAACAAACTATTGAACATGCACATGCAATGAACTTTGTAATGCATATGAATTATGTTCTGACCATGAGGAATATCACAGTGTCTCCACTTGGTAGAGTAAATAGCATCTGATTTATTAATAAAGACTATCAATGTAAATGCTAAAAGGCTGCTGGAATGCATGAACACATAGCACTCTTCAAAAGTGTATTGGTATCCTAGGTCATTTTCTCTTCATCATGTTTCAATGTCAATAGTACCTGTGAAAACTTCTTGCTTTTCTTTCTAATTTCAACCAATAATTAGACAATGACCATCGTGAGCTTGGGAAATCTGTTTGACTCTTAAGTTGTTTTTTATTACTTTGATATCAGCACTCCTTGTTCCATTAATCATAAATTACATCAACAATTTTGGCCCATTTTTCATGAAGATCAACTTTCTGAGAAGTTACGTGAGAGCTTATATATGTCTCTTCAATAATTTGATGTATTTTGGTATATATGATTCATTTTCCCTAACTTTTTAACATTTTAAATTCATTTTCTCTTATAAGGCCTATGATAATTTCTCACTTGCTGTTATCTAGTATTCTTGGTAATTACTATACTGTATTAATTTCCTTTGAACAGGGTCAGAATGACAAGGAGAATGCATGGTAACTGTGATGAATTGCTAATGTAACAAAAGTGTTTGAAAGTTGGCATAATATGTTACCAAAATACACCATTTTGACATCAGAATTGTTTTGAGCTAAAGATAATTGAAAGACAGGGGATGCACAAGAGTATTCTAAGAATATTCCCTTTTCTTCCTGAAAACTTTAGATTAAAACTCCCATGTGAAATATAAAAGTAATATTTTTCTATGAGGAGTCACAATGGAGAGAATTGTGTGCAAGCAGATCTTGTTAAAATAGCTCTCTTCTTTTAGATTCCACACACAATTATGTCATTTTCCACAATGTCATCTCTGTTCAACCTAATAGAAAAGAATATAGGTTTTCCCATGTTGTCAAATATTCATTTCCTTACGAGGTCTCATGTCACATGAAACATATATGTTTTTTTCTCCTGTAAGTCTGTCTTATATCAGTTGTACTCCAAGATCAGCTGAAAAAATCTAATTTTGCCTGACCTACATGTGTAAAAAGAAAGTATCTCCTATGTACTTCCCAGAGAAAACCATGGTATACTGTGTTTTATTTCTTCCACCACAAGGGCTGGTTTATACCATTGCTATTATTTCCCAAATAATTTCTTGCTCAGATGGAGCTAGTGTTAGCCTACAGTCTATACCCCTCTCTTTAAGGAAAAGTTATGTCTCTAAACCCATCCTCAAATACTGCTTCTCTCTGGGTGTATGTCAGGGGTATTAATGAATAATCTTTGGCTTGTAGACCTGCACAACCAAAATTATTGTAGCTGAGCCTAGAACTACTAAACTTGGATCTCTTGTGTGGGCCCCAGCAATCTTTAAGTCTCTTCAGGCAATTTTTAGGCAATCAAAAGTACACTTTGTATCACTGACTCCAACAAGAAATATTTATTGAGCACTTTCCACATCAAGGAGTTCTGAGTAGATCAGATGAAAATTGTATTTTGAGAGACTATACAGTCTAACAGAGATAATTACAAATGTAAATAAAGTGACAATGTAGTTGAAGTGGATATTATCATGAGATTCAAAGTATCATGCGCAATTACATCAGATAGATATTCTTACAATTCAGATTCTTTGTAAAACATTATAGATGAGTGAGTTTACAGCAGGATTTTGATGGATGTTTAGATATGGAATTACAGATGATGCCAATGAAAAGTGGTATTGAAAAAAAAAAAAAAACCTAAAGAACAAGGTGTGACCATAGCCAAGGGCAGAGACTCAGTTCAGTTGCTAAGTTGTGTCTGACTCTTTATGACTCCAAAGACTGCACATTGCCAGGTTTCCCTGTCCTTCACCATCTCCCAGAATTTGCTCAAACTCATGTCCATTGAGTCGGTGACACCATCAAACAATCTCTTCCTCCATTGTCCCCTTCCTTCTGACTTCATCCTTCCCAACATCAGGGTCATTTCCTATAAGTCAGCTTTTCGCATCAGGTGGTCAAAGTATTAGAAATTCAGCTTTAGGATCAGTCTTTACAATGAATATTCATGATAGATTTCGTTTACTGGTTTGATCTCCTTGCTGTCCAAGGGACTCTCAAGAGCTTCTCCAGCACCACAGTTCAAAAGCATCAATTCTTTAGCACTCAACCTTCTTTATGGTGAAACTCTCACACCCATACATGACTACTAGAAAAAGCATAGTTTGACTAGATGGAAATTTGTTGGCAAAGTGATGTATCTGCTTTTTAATATGCTGTCTAGGTTTGTTATACTTTTTCTTCCAAGAAGTGTCTGTTAATTTCAATGCAGCAGTCAGGGTCCACAGTGATTTGGGAACCCCCCAAAATAAAGTCTCCCAACTATTTCCATTTTCCCCCATCTATTTGCCATGAAGTATTGGGACCAGATGGCATAATCTTACTTTTTTGAATGTTGAGTTTTAAGTCAGTTTTTTCACTCTCCTCTTTCACCCTCATGAACAGGCTCTTTAGTTCATCTTTACTTTCTGCAAAGATACCATTAAGGTGACACCATTAGGGTGGTATCACCTGTATACCTGAAGTTATTTATATTTCTCCCAGAGATCAAGATTGTGATTCATTCCAGCTTGTGATTCATCCAGTCCAGCATTTCACACGATGTACTCTGCATGTAAGTTAAATAAGCAGAGTAACAGTATACAGCTTTGACATAATCCTTTCCCAGTTTTGAACCAGTTCATTGTTCCACATCTGGTTCTAACTGTTGCTTCTTGATGTGCACACAGGTTTCTTAGAAGGCTGATAAGGTATTCTGGTTTTTCCTATCTCTGAGAATTTTCCAGAGTTTGTCAATGGCTTTAGCATAGTCAATGAAGTAGAAGGGATGCTTTCCTGGAATTCTCTTGCTTTTTCTATGATTGAATGGACGTTGGCAATTTGATCTCTGGTTCCTCTGCCTTTGCTAAATTTAGCATGTGTATCTTGATGTTCTCAGTGTACACCCAGTTGAGGCCTAGCTTGAAGGATTTTGAGCATTACCTTGCTAGTATGTGATATGAGCACAATTGTATGGTAGTTTGAACATTCTTTGGCATTGCCCTTCTTTGGGATTGAAAGGAAAACTGACCTTTTCCAGTCCTGTGGCCACTGCTGGGCTTTCCAAATGTGCTGGCATATTGCTTGAATCACTTTAACAGCATCATCTTTTAGTATTTGAAATAGCTCAACTAGAATTCCATCATCTCCACTAGCTGTGTTCATAGCAATGCTTCCTAAGGCCCACTTGACTTCACACTTCAGGAGATCTACCTGTAGGTGAGTGACCACACCATCCAGGTTATCTGGGTCATTAAGATCTTTTTAAAACAGTTCTTCTGTGTATTCTTTCCAACTCTCTTCTGCTTCTGTTATGTCCTTACCATTTCTGTCCTTGATTGTGCCTATCCTCACATGAAATGTTCCCTCAGTATCTTTAATTTTCCTGAAGAGATCTCTAGTCTTTCCCATTTTATTCTTTTCCACTATTTCTTTGCATTTTTCACTTAAGAAGGCTGTCTTATTTTTCCTTGGTATTCTTTGGAGATCTGCATTCAGTTAGGTGTATCTATCCCTTTCTCTTTTACTTTTAGCTTCTATTCTTGTCTCAACTATTTGTAAGGTCTACTCAGACAATTCATTTTGCCTTCTTGCATTTCTTTTTTGGGGGGATGGTTTTGGTAAACCACCTCCTTTACAATGTTACAAACCTTCATCCATAGATTTTCAGGCGTTCTGTCTATCAGATCTAATCCCTTGAATCTATTTGTCACTTCCACTGTATAAGCATAAGGGATTTGATTTAGGTCATACCCGAATGGTCTAGTGGTTTTCCCTACTTTCTTCAACTTGAATTTTGCAAGAAGGAGCTGATGATTTAAGCCACAGTCGGCTCCCAGTCTTGTTTTTGCTGACTGTGCAGAGCATTTCCATCTTCAGCTACAAAAAAACATTATCAATTTGATTTGGTATTCCCCATCTGGTGATGTTCATATGTACAGTCATCTCTTACGTTGCTGGAAAAAGTTTTTGCTATGACCAGCGAGTTCTCTTGGCAAAACTCTATTCGCCTTTGCCCTGCTTCATTTTGTACTCCAAAGCCAAACTTGCCTGTTACACTAGGTATCTCTTGACTTCTATTTTACATTCAGTCCGCTATGATGACAAAGATCTCTCTGTTTTGTTAGTTCCATGAGGCCTTGTAGGTCTTCGCATGACTTTTCGACTTCAGCTTCTATGCATTCATATTTGGGCATCGACTAAGATTTCTGTGATGTTGACTGGTTGCTTTGGAAGTGAACAAAGATAATTCTGTCGGTTCTAAGACTGCACCCAATTACTACATTTTGGACTTTTTTGTTGACTATGAGGGCAACTCCATTTCTTCTAAGGGATTCTTTCCCGCGTTAATAGATGTAATGGTCATCTGAATTAAATTTGCCCATTCCCATCCATTTTTGTTCACTGATTTCTAATATGTTGATATTCACTCTTGTTTGACCTGTTTGACCATATCCAATTTACCTTGATTTATGGGCCTATCATTCCAGGTTCCTATGCAATACTATTCTTTACAGCATGGAACTTCACTCTCACCATCAGACATATCCACATGTAGGAGTCATTTCTGCTTTGGCTGAGCCTCTTCATTCTTTCTGGAGCTATTTCTCCTCTTTTGCTCAGTAGAATATTGGACACCTACTGACCTGGGGTAGGTCTTCATCTTCTAGTGTCACATCTTTTTGCCTTTTAATATTGTTCATAGGCAGAGACTAGCAAGTGACTGACTCTGTGTGAAGCAAAAGGTGTATAGATGCTTATGCTTGGAATAGGAATTTAAAGAGTAAATGAGGTCATTTCTGAGAGGATTTTAAAAGAAACCCAATTACATGTTTATTCTGAATTATTTCTCTCTGTATATATACATAGACACACATACACACACACACGAATTATATTTATCTTTGATGATTGCTTTACAATCATTGGTTTGATTTCTGTCATAAATCATAATGAATTAGCCATAGTCATACATGTGTCCCCTCCATCTTGAATCTCCCTTCCGCCTCCCACACTTTACCACCCCTCTAGGTTATTAAGAGACCAATCTGAGTTTCCTGGGTCATAGAGGAAATTTCCATTGTCTGTCTATTTACGTGTATTAGTGTATATACTTCCATGCTGCTCTCTCCATTCTTCTCGCTCTCTCCTTCCTCTCCCCACCCCTTGTCCTTAAGTCTGTTTTCTATGTCTGCATTTCCATTGCTGCTATGTGAATAGGTTCATCAGTATCATCTTCCTAGATTCCATATATATGCATTAATATATGAGATTTGTTGTTTCTCTTTCCGACTTATTTCACTCTGTATAATAGGCTTTAGGTTCATCCACCTCATTAGAAGAGACTCAAATGTATTATTTTTCATGACTGAGTAGTATTCCATTGTGTAGAGCTTTCCAGGGAGCTCAGCTGGTAAAGAATCTACCCAAAATGCAAGAGAAACTGGTTTGATTCCTGGGTTGGGAGTTTCCCTGGAGAAGGGATAGTCTACCCATTCCAGTATTCTTTGGCTTCCCTGGTGGCTCATATGAGAAAGAATCCACTTGCAATGTGGGAGATCTGGGTTCAGTTCCTAGTTGGGAAGATCCCCTGGAGGAAGGCATGGCAACCCATGGACAGAGGAGCCTGTCCATGGGGTCTCAAAGAGTCAGGGACAACTGAGAACTTCTCACAGCACAGCACAATATTCGACAGTATTCCATTGTATCACAACTTTTTCACCCATGTCTTTTGATGGACATTTATGTTACTTCTTTGTCCTAGTTATGGTAAATAGTGCTGCAATGCACATTGGGGTACATGTTTTTTCAGTTTTGGTTTCTTAAGGGTATGTGCATAAAAGTGGTATTGCTAGGTTGTATGGTGGTTTTATTTTTAGTTTTTAAAGAATCTCCATACTGTTGACCATAGTGGCTCTATCAGTTCACATTCCCACCAGGAGTGCAAGAGGATCCCCTTTCTCCAAACCCTCTCCAGCACTTGTTGTTTGTGGATTTTTTGTTGATGGCCATTCTGACTGGTGTGAGATGATATCTCACTGTAGTTTTGATTTGCCAGTCTCTAATAATGGGTGAAATTGAGCATATTTTCATGTGTTTATTAGCCATCCATATGTCTTCCTTGGAGAAATGTCTGTTTAGGTCTTTTGCCCACTTTTGATTCACTTCAGTTCATTTGCTTAGTTGTTTCTGACTCTTTGTGACCCTATGGACTGCAGCACGCCAAGCTTTCCTGTCACCAACTCCCAGAGCTTGCTCAAACTCATGTCCATCAAGTCAGTGATGCCATTCAACTATCTCATCCTCTGTCGTCTCTTTCTCCTCCTGCCTTCAATCTTTCCCAGAATCAGAGTCTTTTCCAATGAGTCAGTTCTGTACATCAGGTGGCCAAAATATTGGAGCTTCAGTTTCAGTATCAGTCCTTCCAATGAATATTCAGGATTGATTTCCTTTAGGATTGACTGGTTTGACCTCCCTGCAGTCCAAGGGACTCTTCAGAATCTTCTCCATCACCACAGTTCAAAAGTGTCAGTTCTTCGCTGCTCTCACATGGTCCAACTCTCACATCCATACATGACTATTAGAAAAACCATAGTTTTGATTAGATGGACCTTTGTCAGTAAAGTAATATCTCTGCTTTTTAACATGCTGTCTACTACTGCTAAGTCACTTCAGTCATGTCCGACTCCGTGCGATCCCATAGACGGCAGCCGACCAGGCTCCCCTATCCCTGGGATTCTCCAGGCAATAACACTGAAGTGGGTTGTCATTTCCTTCTCCAATGCATGAAAGTGAAAAGTGAAAGTGAAGGCGCTCAGTCGTGTCTGACCCTCAGCGACCCCATGGACTGCAGGCTTCCAGGCTCCTCCATCCATGGGATTTTCCAGGCAGGAGTACTGCAGTGGGGTGCCATTGCCTGTCTAGTTGGTCATAAATTTCTGTTATCCTAGCTATTATGGTTTGTTGGAAAGGGAGAATTCTTTGGGACCAAAGGATGCAGGGCAATGTGAAGCTCTTTTCTTAGAGTATGCTTTAAATATATGAAATACATCAAATACTTAAGAAATTAATGGCAACTAATTTTTGTTTTATAGGAAAAATATATTCACATCTTTTGCTGACAGAGCTTATTAAACTTTATTTAGGAGCAAACAATGTAGATATAATATTTATCCATGACTATAGTAAAAATGCCAAAGCATCTTTTGTCCCTAATTATGGATTATGGTGTTTTTCTTTTTCTCAAAAAACAAAATCAGATTTTTGTTTTTAAAATACCTTAGTTTTTAATGTTTAAATTAAGAATGCATTGAGATATAAATGTTGCTGTGTCAGGGTGGAAGCACAATCAGTATTTAGATAAACAAATGAGAAAAAAAGCATGACTATTCCAATTAATAGAAAAAAGTTTGCTAAAACACTTATTCTCATTTTATACGCTATATTACAACTTTTCATTGAAGAGATTTAAGTACATGGTAAAAAAAATCTATGAATCACTTAAAATATAGGCTAATTAGGTAACTACTGCCCAGGAAGTTGTCTTTACATATGAGTATAATCAAGTGTCTTTTAATTTCATGGCTGGAGTCACCATCTGCAGTGAGTTTGGAGCCCAAGAAAATAAAGTCTGTCACTGTCACAGAAACAATCTGTCCATCATTTCCCCATGTATTTGTCATGAAGTGATGGAACAGGATGCCATGGTCTTAGTTTTTGAATGTTGAGTTTTAAGCCAGCTTTTTCACTCTCCTCTTTCATCTTCATCAAGAGGCTCTTTAGTTTCTCTTTGCTTTCTGCCATAAGGGTGGTGTCATTTGCATATCTGAGGTTATTGATATTTCTCGTGGCAGTCTTGATTCCGGCTTGTGCTTCATCCAGTTTGGCATTTCACATGACATACTCTGAATATAATTTAAATAAGCAAGGTGACAATACACAGCCTTTTGGATTGGGTTATTTGTTTTTCTGGCATTGATTTGTATGAGCTGCTTCTATATTTTGGAAATTAATCCTTTGTCAGTTGTTTCATTTGCTATTATTTTCTCCCCCTTTGAGGGTTGTCTTTTCACGTTGTTTATAGTTTCCTTGGCTGTGCAAAAGCTTTTAAGCTTAATTAGGTTCCATTTGCTTATTTTTGTTTTTATTGATTATAGGAGGTGGGTCATGAAGTATCTTGCTATGATTTATATCATACACTGTTATGCCTATGTTTTCTTCTAAGAGCTTTATAGTTTCTGGTCTTACATTTAGGTCTTTAATCCATTTAGAGTTTATCTTTGTGTATGGTGTTAGGAAATGTTCTAATTTCATTATTTTACATGTAGTTGTCCACTTCTTCCAGTACCACTTATGAAGAGACGATCTTTTTCCCATTGTATATTCTTGCCTCCTTTGTCAAAGATAAGGTACTCATAGGTGCATGGGTTTATTATCTCTGGGCTTTCTATCTTGTTCCATTGGCTTATACCTCTTTTCTGTGCCAGCACCATACTGTCTTGATGTCTGTAACTTTGTAGTATAATCTGAAATCAGGTAAGTTTATCCCTCCAGTTCAATTCTTCTTTCCCAAGATTGTTTTGGTTATTCAGGGTCTTTGTGTTTCCATATGAAATGTGAAATTTTTTGTTCTAGTTCTGTGAAAAATGCCATTGGTAATTTGATAGGGATTGCATTGAATCTGTAGATTGCATTTGGTAGTACAGTCATTTTCAAAATATTGAGTCTTCTAACCAGGAATCATGGAATATCCCTCCATCCGTTTATGTCATCTTTTATTTCTTTCATCAGTGTCTTATATTTTTTTGTATACAGCTCTTTTGTCTCCTTGGATCGGTTTATTTGTAGTATTTTATTCGTTTTGCTGCAATGGTAAATGGGATTGATTCCTTAACTTCTCTTTCTGATTTTACATTGTTAGTATACAGGAAACACAAGTGATTTCTGTGTATTGATTTTGTATCCTGTCACCTGACTAAATTCACTGAATAGTTCTAGTAATTTTCTGACATTGTCTTTAGGTTTTTTTCTATGTACAGTACCATGTCGTCTGCAAATAGTGAGAGTTTTACTTCTTCCTTTTCTGTCTGGATTCCTTGTATTTCTTTCTCTTCTCTGTTGCTATAGCTAGGACTTGCAAACTATGTTGAATAATAGTGGTGAGATTGGGCACCCTTGTCTTATTCCTGATCTTAGAGGGAATGCTTTTGCTTTCTCACCATTGTGAATAATATTTGCTGTGGGTTTGTTGTATATGGAGTTTTTTATGTTAAGGTAGGTTTCTTCTATGCCCTTTTTAAAGAATTTTTATCAAACAGGGTGTTGAATTTTGTCAAAAGCTTTTTATGCATCTCTTGAAATTATCATATGGTTATTATCTTTCAATTTGTTAATATTGTGTAGCACACTGATTAATTTGCATCCATTGAAAAATCTTTGCATTCCTGGGATAAATCTGACTTGATTATGGTGTATGACCTTTTAAATGTGTTGTTGAATTCTGTATGCTGGAATTTTGTTGAGGATTTTTGCATCTATGTTCATCAGTGATATTGGCCTGAAATTGTCTTGTTTTGTGATATCTTTGTCTGATTGTAATATCAGGGTGTTGGTGGCCTTGTAGAATGAACTTGGAAGTTTTCCTTCCTCTGCAATTTTTAGAAGAGTTTCAGAAGTATGGGCATTAGCTATTCTCTAAATATTTGATAGAATTAACCTGTTAAGCCTTCTGGCCTTGGGTTTTTGTTTTGGGGAGATTTTTAATCACAGTTTCAATTTCAGTGTTTGCAGTTGGCTTGTTCATAGTTTCTATTTCCTTTGGGTTGTCTTAGGAGGTTAAACTTTTCTAAGAATCTGTCCATTTCCTCTAAGTTGTCCATTTTATTAGCATATAATTGGTCCTAATAATCTCCTCTGATCCTTTGTATTTCTGTATTGTTCATTGTAACCTCTCCTTTTTCATTCCTTATTTTGTTAATTGGATATTTCTCTCTATTTTTCTTGATGAGTCTGGCTAATGGTTTGTCAATTTTGTTTGTCTTCTCAAAGAACCAACTTTTAGTTTTGTTTATCTTTACTATTGTTTCCTTCATTTATTTTTCATTTATTTCTGCTCTGATATTTATGATTTCTTTCTTTCTTCCAACTTTGGGATTTTTTTGTTCTTCCATTTCCAGCTGCTTTAGGTATAGATTTAGGTTGTCTACTAAATTTTTTTCTTTTTTCCTGAGGTAGGATTTTATTGCTATAAATTTCCCTCTTAGAACTGCTTTTGCTGCATCCCATAGGTTTTGGGTTGTTGTGTTTTCATTGTCATTTGTTTTGAGGAATCTTGATTTCCTTTCTTATTTTCTCAGTAACCTCTTCATTACTTCAAAATGTATTGCTTAATTTCATGTGTTTGTATTCCTTACAGTTTTTTTTTTTCCCTATAATTATATCTAGTCTCAGCACTGTGGTCAGAGAAGATGCTTGTTATGATTTCAATTTTCTTAAATTTGCTGAGACTTGATTTACTGAGACCACCAACATGTGATCTCTCTTGGAGAATGTTCCATGTGCACTTAAGAAGAAAGTATATTTTGCATTTGGATGGAAAGTCCTGAAGATATCAATTAGGTCCATTTGATCTAATGTTTCATTTAAGGTTTGTGTTTCCTTATTGATTTTGTGTTTTGATAATCTGTCCATTTGTCTAAGTGGGATGTTAAAGTCCCTTACTATTTTGTGTTACTATCACTTCCCCTTTACCCCTATTAGTGTTTATCCTATGTATTGAGGTGCTCCTATATTGGCTGCATAAATATTTACAATTATTATGTCTTATTCTTGGATTGATCTCTTGATCACTGTGTAGTGTCCTCTTGTAATAGTCTTTATTTTAAGGTCTATTTTATCTGAAATGAGAATTGCCACTTGGCTTTCTGCTCCAGATTTCCACTTGCTTGGAGTATCTTTTTCCATCCTTTTACTTTCAGTCTGTATGTGTCTCTAGGTCTGAAGTGAGTCTCTTGTAGAAAGCTTATGCACGGATCTTGGTTTTGTATCCATTAAGCCAATCTGAGTCTTTTCTTTCAGTACTTTAAATATATCCTCCTATTCCCTTCTGGCCTTCAGAGTTTCTGCTGAAAGAGCAGCTGTTAATCATATGGGTTTTTCCTTATATGTTATTTGGTGCTTTCCCCTTGCTGCTTTTAGTATTCTTTCTCTGTGTTTAATCTCTGTTAGCTTTATTAGTATGTGTCCTGATTTGTTTCTTCTTGGGTTTATCCTGCATGGTACTTTCTATGCTTCTTGGTCTTGATGGACTATTTCCCTTCCCATGTTGGGTAGTTTTCAATTATAATCTCTTCAAAAATTTTCTCACTGCCTTTCTTTTTCTCTTCTTCCTCTGGGAGCCCTATAACTTGAATGTTGGTGCATTTAACATTGTCCCAGAGGTCTCTGAAGCTATCCTCAATTCTTTTCATTCTTTATCCTTTATTCTGCTCTTTAGAAGTTATTTCCACCATTTTATCATCAAACACAATTATCTGTTTTTCTGCCTCAGTTATTCGACTCTTGGTTCCTTCTACAGTATTTTTACTTTCAGTAATTTTTGCTATTCATATCTGTTTATTTATTCTTTATTTCTTCTATGTCTTTGTTAATTGTATTAATTG